>NC_135825.1:13944038-14282005 GCF_964213995.1 Mustelus asterias | reverse complement strand
TGAGTATCAGTCTGTAAATCCTGCCAATATACCTGAGTGTGTCGATGTGTCGATATGCTACCAAATAAACCTGTTGGACTTTAACCTGGTGTTGTTAAACTTCTTACTGAATATGCCTGAGAGCAGGCAAAAAGAGCAAGGAAGTTTCTGGATCAGCCATACTGCAGAAGGCAATGGCAACCCACTGCAGTACCTTGCCAAACATCTACGGGGAGACGATGGCCTAACTGTATTATCGCCAGAATATTAACCCAGAAACACAGCTAATGTTCTGGAGGCCAGGGTTCGAATCCCACCACGGCAGATGGTGGGATTTGAATCAATAAAAAAAATCTGGAATTAAGAATCTACTGATGGCCATGAAACCATTGTCGATTGCCAGAAAAAACCATCTAGTTCACTAATGTCCTTCAGGGAAATAAATCTGCCGTCCTTACCTAGTCTGGCCTACATGTGACTCCAGACCCTCAGCAATTTGGTTAACTCTCAATTGCCCTCCAAAATGGCGGAGCAAGCCACTCAGTGGCAAGAAGGCAGCTCACCCCTTCCTTCTCAAGGGCAACTAGGGATGTTGACCAACCAGCAACCTCCATGTCCCATAAATGAATTTTAAAAAATCATGGACCAATCTAACAATAGAAGTCTATGATTGCCGTAACGACTTTAATGATGCCCACAATGTGGACGTCTTAGAGTACAAGCTCCCAGGTTAAGGCAGTAGTTGTTTGTCCAAACATAGAAACCCTACAGAAAGAGGCCATTTGGTCCATCGAGTCTGCACCGACCACAATCCCACCCAGGCCCTACTCCCATATCCCTACATATTTTACCCGCTAATCCCTCTAATCTACGCATCTCAGGACACTAAGGGGCAATTTTAGCATGGCCAATCAACCTAACCCGCACATCTTTGGACTGTGGCAGGAAACCGGAGCACCCGGAGGAAACCCACGCAGACACGAGGAGAACGTGCAAACTCCACACAGACTGTGACCCAAGCCGGGAATCGAACCCAGGCCCCTGGAGCTGTGAAGCAGCCATGCTAACCACTGTCCCACCGTGTCGCCCTGTACCGTCCAGTCAGGTAGCCCTGCATGTGGACATAATGTGGAGCGCAGGGTTACTGGCGGTCCGGGTTTACAATCTGTACGAGGAAGTGCCTGTCTGAGTTTGCTTACTATGTAAATAAATCTAAGTTTGGTGAAAGCACACCAGCCTCTGAGGAGTTATTTCAGTGGCCAATGCCCTTCTAAGGCAGGGTACTTGAAGGAAGGCAGGTAAGTTAAAATGTTCCTGCAAAACTGAATAAATCAGCTGAGTGTGGCCAAAGCTCAAATGAATAAGTGATTGAGTGAAATTATTTGAAATTCTGATCTCTATGACTTGGGACATGTTAATATTGACTCAATTAATGCATTCATTGAAGAGGCGGAGAAATTCTCTGACTCCTCCTGAAATTTCTGATTCATCATTCTGCTGAATGAAGCATATTCAAATTAATATGCCAGGGAATTTCGGAGTACGTTTGCAACAGGGAAGTCTAAGGCAGTAAATACAGTAATTAATCTCACGCCTGTGCCACCCAGGAAATTCCAACCTAGTACGGTCCCACATAAGTGTCAATTTCACTGGCAAAGTGTCAATTTCTCCGACAAAGAGTCATCCAGAGTTGAAACCTTGACTCTATTCTCTTTGCACAGATGTTTTTCTATTCATTCGTGGGACATGGGTGTCGCTGGCTGGGCCAGCATTTATTGCCCATCCCTAGTTGCCCTTGAGAAGGTGGCGGTGAGCTGCCTTCTTGAACCGCTGCAGTCCACATGCCGTGGGTTGACCCACAATGCCGTTAGGGAGGGAATTCCCGGATTTTGACCCAGCGACTGTGAAGGAACGGTGATATATTTCCGAGTCAGGATGGTGAGTGGCTTGCAGGGGAACTTGCAGGCGGTGGTGTTCCCATGTATCTTCTGCCCTTGTCCTTCTAGATGGAAGTGGTCGTGGGTTTGGAAGGTGCTGATGAATTGCTGCAGTGCATCTTGTAGATGGTACACACTGCTGCTACCAAGCGTCGGTGGTGGAGGGAGTGGATATTTGTGGATGTGGTGCCAATCAAGCAGGCTACTTTGTCCTGGATGGTATCAAGCCTCTTGAGTGTTGTTGGAGCTGAACCCATCCAGCTAAGTGGGAAGTATTCAATCTAGTCCACCATCAAAGTAGTCCACCATCTACCTGTGCCTTGTAGATGGTGGACACAGTAAGAAGTCTCACAACACCAGGTTAAAGTCCAACAGGTTTATTTGGAATCACAAGGTTTCGGAGCACAGCTCCTTCCTCAGATGGTGGACAGGCTTTGGGGAATCAGGAGGTGAGTTACTCGCTGCAGTATTCCTGGCCTCTGACCTGCTCTTGTAGCCATTGTGTTTATGTGGTGAGTCCTGATGAGCTTCTGGTCAATGGTAATCTCAAGGATGTTGACAGCGGGGGATTCAGTGATGGTAACACCATTGAATGTCAAGGGGCGGTGGTTAGAGTGTCTTGGTCATTGCTTGACATTTGTGTGACACAGGCGTTGTTTGCCACTTGTCAACCCAAGCCTGGATACTCTCAGACCTGGTGAGATTTTTCAGCATTTTCTGTTTTTGTGTCGATTTCACCAGTTTGCTTGATTAGATATGAATGTCACATGGATGGGTGCAACTGTTGTCCCTACATTTTCAGCCTTGTTTACGAAGAGCTACAAACCAATCTAGTGCCTAGGCATAGCCTGGTAGGTAGCATGCTTACAAGGCTATATGAAATAATTCTCACAGAATGGAGAAATTAATAACATTAGATTTTCAAAGCCAGAGATATTGATGTAAGATAATTATCATTGAAAACCCAGTTACACCTCATCCCATGTGCGGGTCAGTTTAGCTCAGTTGGCTGGACGACTGGTTCATGACTCAGAATGACACCAATAGCGCAGGTTCAAATGTTTTGATGTATTAGAAGCCCGACAGTATAGAAGGAGGCCATTTGGGCCCATCGAGTCTGTACCGACCACAATCTCACCCAGGTCCTATTCCCGTAAACCGCATTTACCCCCTGACATTAGGGTCAGTTTAACATGGCCAATCAACCTAACCCACACATCTTTGGACAGTGGGAGGAAACCGGAGCACCCGGGGGAAACCCACGTAGACACGGGGAGAGCGTGTAGACTCCGCACAGACAGTGACCCGAGGCCAGAATTGAACGCAGGCCCCTGGCGCTGTGAAGCAGCAGAGCTAACCATTGTGCCACTGTGCCACCCAATTCAATTCCCGTACCGGCTGAGGTTATCCATGAAGTCCCTGCCATTTCAACCTTGCCTCTTGCCGGAGGTCTGGTGACCCTCAGGTTAAATCTCCACCCGTCAGCGCTCTCGCTCAAAGGGGTCTTCTGGGATAATAGCGTCACCTCATTCAGCAAGGTTTAATTTTATCAGAGATCATTTTAAACAGGATAGAAATTGGGAGTTCACATGGTTTCCGTAATCTTTCATTGAATTCCGTCTTTGAGGATTTCAACAGCACGCCCCATGGAGGAGCAGGGAAATCACTGACCGCGGCTGCTGGATTTCCGCATTTTACTTTCCATTTTCAGACACCAGGGGCGGGTACTTCCGGTCGTGCCCACTCCAAAACTGGAAAATT
This sequence comes from Mustelus asterias, assembly GCF_964213995.1. Lineage (NCBI taxonomy): Eukaryota > Metazoa > Chordata > Chondrichthyes > Carcharhiniformes > Triakidae > Mustelus > Mustelus asterias. Next base: position 14,278,328 of record NC_135825.1, on the reverse strand, counting down.
CTGCAGAGGTCAACAGACCTATACTTAAGAAAGTGAAGACCTATAGCTAAGAAAGCCCACCAACGCCTCTACTTTCTCAGAAGACTAAGGAAATTTGGCACGTCAGCTATGCCTCTCACCAACTTTTACAGATGCACCATAGAAAGCATTCTTTCTGGTTGTATCACAGCTTGGTATGGCTCCTGCTCTGTTCAAGAAAATACAAAGGTTCGTGAACGAAACCCAGTCCATCACACAAACCAGCCTCCCATCCATTGACACTGTCTACACTTCCCGCTGCCTCAGAAAAGCAGCCAGCATCATTAAAGACCTCACACACCCCGGTCATATTCTCTTCCACCTTTTTCCATCGGGAAAAGGATACAAAAGTCTGAGGTCACGTACCAACCAACTCAAGAACAGCTTCTTCCCTGCTGCCATCAGACTTTTGAGTGGACCTACCTCACATTAAGTTGATATTTCTCTACACCCTAGCCATGACTGTAACACTACATTCTGCACTCTCTCCTTTCCTGCTCTATGAACGGTATGCTTTGTCTGTATAGTGCGCAAGAAACAATACTTTTCACTGTATACCAAAACATACGGCAATAATAAATCAAATCAAATCAAAAGACCTTTGCATGGTGCACCCACCCGCCCACATCCACCACGATGGCCGTGGCAGGCGGGATGGAAAAATTCCACCCCAAAAGTTACTGTCAGCTTCACATTTACAACAGCGAATGCTTAGAGTTTGTCTGTCCTGACGACTGGGCCAATATCGATTAGAACCTTTAATAAGAACCTTTTTGGGTACTTGGTTAAGACCAGAGTGAAACATAGCTGAAAAAGTGCAAAAGATTGTCTGGAACGCTACCACGTTTAAGCTGCTGGAGTCACGGGGATGTTTGATGCCACTTATCTCTGACTTGTTGTAAGTTAGCTCATATAATTCAAATGACTGATTTACTTCTTCCACTGGTGGGGGAGGTGACGTTAAGGATTAATGAAGACTTAATCTCCCTGTTGCTGTATTTACAAATAGCAAAAGGTTCCACAGTCCTGTCTCCCAGCCAAGCCCATCAGTTGAACATTTCACTTTGAAGTGAGATAGCAACAAACAGAGATCGGGCAACCTGTAATCTTTTAAATATTGATTGTTTTCTTCAGCACCTAGTTTGAGCTTATATCATCAGAGCAGTGCTGTGAAAACAAGGCCGGAGGGGAAGCGGCGCTTTCTAAATGATGTTTTGCTGTACACACTTTCAAAACTCCCTGGGCAGCAAGGCGGCACAGTGGTTAGCACCGCTGCCTAACAGTGCCAGGGTCCCAGGTTCAATTCCGGCCTCAGGTCACTGTCTGCGTGGAGTTTGCACATTCTCCCCATGTCTGCATGGGTTTCCACAAGTTGCTCCGGTTTCCTCCCACAGTCCAAAGATGTGCGGGTTAGGTTGATTGGCCGTGCTAAATTGCTCCTTAGTGTCAGGGGGTAAATGGGTTGGGAGAATAGGGCCTGGATTGGATTGTGGTCAGTACAGACTCAAGGGGTCGAATGGCCTCCTTCTGTACTGTAGGGATTCTATGATTTGGATTTGATTTATTATTGTCACATGTATTAGTATACAGTGTAAAGTATTGTTTCTTGCGCGCTGTACAGACAAAGCATACCGTTCATAGAGAAGGAATGGAGAGAGTGGAGAATGCAGTATTACAGTCATAGCTAGTGTGTAGAGAAAGATCAACTTCATGTGAAGTTAGTCCATTCAAAATTCTGACGGCAGCAGGGAAGAAGCTGTTCTTAAGTCGGTTGGTACGTGACCTCAGACTTTTGTATCTTTTTCCCGACAGAAGAAGGTGGAAGAGAGAATGTCCCGGGTGTGTGGGGTCCTCGATTATGCTGGCTGCTTTTCTGAGGCAGCGGGAAGTGTAGGTAGTGTCAATGGGCGGGAGGCTGGTTTGAGTGATGGACTGGGCTTCATCCATGACTCCTTGTAGTTAGAAGTTGTGATAGAAGTTGTCTCAGGACACCACTGAAAAAGCATTATAATAAGGGCATCAAATGCGTCCATGTGCAAAGAGAGCTGAGAGTAACAATCTGAAGTAAATCACAGGCTTTTTAGAGTGGGTCGACTGGGATAAATAGAGGGTTTTCTTGCTCAATGTGTTATTTTCCACTGACTTCAAAAGAATTGAAATTTGGGAGAGATGCGCAGGCAGCAAATTGTTCAATCTTCATTCAATATTGAGGCAAATTCAAGTGATTCCCAGAGAGGGGGGGGTCAGTTTCCTTATTGTTATTGCCCTCCTCCCCCCTTGAGCCCAGCAATCTCCGTCCCCACCCCCTCCCCCCATGAGCCCAGCAATCTCCCCCTCACCCCACCATCCATTGACTCTGTCGACACTTCCCGCTGCCTCGGCAAAGCAGCCAGCATAATGAAGGACCGCACGCACACCAGACATTCTCTCTTCCACCTTCTTCCGTCGGAAAAATGATACAAAAGACTGAGGTCACCTATCAACCGACTCAAGAACAGCTTCATTCCCTGCTGTCATCAGACCTTTGAATGGTCCTATCATATATTAAGTCGATCTTTCTCCCCACCCTACCCTTAACTGCAACATTATATTCTGCACCCTATCCTTTCCTTCTCCCCTACGTACTCTATGAATGGTATGCTTTGATCGTGCAGCGTGCAAAAGACAATACTTTTTACTGTATCCAATACATGTAATAAAACAAATCAAATCAAATCACGATGATAAACTTGTTCAGACAGCGGGTAAATGTGGTGTCTGATGTCCAAAGTAGTGGTGGTGACATGGGAGGATCCCCAGTACAGAATCATATTCTGGTTACAGAACAGAAGGAGGCCATTCAGCCCATTGCATCCATTCTAAAACTGTTATATTTCCTTGCGTCTTGCCCCAACAGCCATATCATTTCAGCAGGTCTGACAGCATCTGTGGAGAGAGATCAGAGCCAACGTTTCATGTCTGGATGATCCTTCGTCAGAGCTTCCAGATTCGAACCGTTGGCTCTATTCTCACTCCACGGACGCTGTCAGCCCTGCTGAGATTTCATCGCATTTGTTTTTGTTTCAGACTCCGCCATGCACAGTAATTTGCTTTTAGGGGCGGCACGGTGGCACAGTGGTTAGCACTGCTGCCTCACTGCGCCGGGGACCCGAGTTCGATTCCTGGCTTGGATCACTGTCTGTGTGGAGTTTGCACATTCTCCCCGTGTCTGCGTGGGTTTCCTCCAGGTGCTCCAGTTTCCTCCCACACTCCAAAGATGTGTAGGATAGGTTGATTGGCCATGCTAAATTGCCCCTCAATGCCAGGAGGTTAGTAGGGTTAATGGGTAGGGTTAGCTGGATAGGGGCTGGGTGGGATTGTCATCGGTGCAGACTTGATGGGCTGAATGGCCTCCTTCTTATGAGAGGCATGGACAGAGTGGATAGTCAGAAGCTTTTTCCCAGGGTGGAAGAGTCAATTACTAGGGGGCACAGGTTTAAGGTGCGAGGGGCAAGGTTTAAAGGAGATGTACAAGACAGATTCTTTACACAGAGGGTGATGGGTGCCTGGAACCCATTGCCGGGGGAGGTAGTGGAAGCGGATACGGTAGTGGCTTTTAAGGAGCATTTTGACAAATACATGAATAGGATGGGAATAGAGGGATATGGTCCCCGGAAGGGTAGGGGGTTAAGTCGGGCAGAATGGTCGGTGCAGGCTTGGAGGGCTGAAGGGCCTGTTCCTGTGCTGTAATTATCTTTGTTCTTTGTTCTTCTGTACTGTAGGAATTCTATGATTCACTGATTTTAAAACAGAAAGTGATTGACTAAAGACGGAAGATGGCCATGGAGAGTTTATATGTTTCTGTTTTCAGTTCGCCTCTTAGCCAAACCTCACTGAGCACCGTGATATAGGTCACGCATTAACGCGTCCATAAGAGCTTCATTAGTCCGCAGATTTCAACGGAGGATTTTCCCTTCGCTTTATTGCAATAGCGGACACTGTTAGTCCGTGCAACCACATGCTGATACTGCGCAGCGCAATTCCTTCAACCGTGCCGACATAAACAGGATAAATGAGAGTTCCTTGGCTACAGTTCTCGCTATGGCACTGCCTGGGCAACTTGCTGTTCATGGGAGGGATGTGGAAAGATAAAAACAAGAATGCCCCCAAACCTGTTTTCTGTCTCTCTGTGGGTGCAAATGCGAACTGGGGAAGAATTAGTCTCTGAGAGCCGACATGCTCCCAAATCATAGTTTTTTTTTTTAAAGTTGGTAGCGATTCAACATGTGTGTAAAGATTGTGGAATTTATAAAGATAGCGTTAGGCTGATAACTGTCTACTGGTATTAAAAGTTCCACCTCTTCGCAGTGCTAATGTTTCTGCTGCAGATAATCTCAACAGGTTCAAAGCTCTCGGACTAATATTTACCTCTGCTAAGGTGCTTCAGGTAATTAGGTATTCTGGTGTTACGTCATCCCTGGCTTGCTGCTACCTCAATACCTGTGTTTATAAAATAGAGTGCAGGCAGATACCCAGCTCCAGTAGAGGTGGGACTGCTTACAGTCCAGACAGCAGCCCATTGAAGGAGAGATTGGTGGAACGTGAGAGTTGATGAAAGTGTTACCACCTCACCCTGAAATATAGACCAGGTAGGTCCCTTCTGATAATCACCTTCCTTTCCTTTTCCTCAGTTGTCCACTCCTCTTTTTCCGCATTCTTCACAGTTGCGAAGAATGTTGATCCAACTTTGGTTCTGCTGACTAAAGGGCTTAGATTTGATTTGATTTATCGTTGTCACATGTATTAGTATATAGTGAAAAGTATCGTTTCACGCGCGGCATACAGACAGAGCGCATTGTTCATAGAGTACGTTGGGGAGAAGGAAAGGAGACGGTGCAGAATAGAGTGTTGTAGTCATAGCCAGAGTGCAGAGAAAGATCAGCTTAATACTTGGCAGGTCCATTCAAAGGTCTGATGGCAGAAGAAGCTGAGTGAACCGTTGTCTGCTGTGAGGTTTGCGGGCTGCGTTTTGACAATTTAGCGATTAGCACTGCTGCCTCAAAGTGCCAGGGACCCCGGGTTCGATTCCCATTTGGGTCACTCCCTGTGTGGAGTCTGCATGTTCTCCCCGCGTCTGGGTGGGTTTCCTCCCACAGTCTGAAAGACACACTGGTTAGGGCGCATTGGCCGTGCTAAATTCTCCCTCAGCGTAACCCGAACAGGCGCCGGAGCGTGGCGACTAGGGGATTTTCACAGTAACTTCATTGCAGTGTTAATGTAAGCATACTTGTGACACTAATAAATAAACTTTAGAAACTTTAGAAAAAAAATTATCCAGGAAATAGGGCTTAAGCATTAAATCGAGTGGAGGGTTTTGTTGGAGCACTGCTTAACAGGCTTGGTTATTTTGTCTCTCTGACACAGCAAAGGCCACATTCCCACTTTGTCCAGGAGAGTCTGAGAGATCGGGGGAGGGGGGGAGACAGTATCAATCCAGAATAGAAAATAGCTCAAAGTATAGACAATTAAAATTCACCGAACTGAGGGCGCATCCCCCTGTGATTCCACCCCCCTCCCCCCCGCAAACCCCCGCCAAGCTTCAGAATATCAGCTGTTCACTTCAACCATACACGGTCAGATATATTTGTTAGAAAACTGGGAGAAACTATTCACTTGTTGCCTTATTGATTAACGAAAGGTTCCCCTAATTAAACTACTCACATTAGTTATTTATGAGATGATGAATACACGTTCCATCTTACTATTAGTTACTGACTGGAGCACAATTTTAATTAGATATTACGATAATCTCGGCAAAGTTTTGTCCAGCAAAATGGGTCACTTATTACATGAAATGAATTTAATATTTTACTCTTTATGACTATGGGACACATCAGAGTAACTTGTTTCCTGCTCTCATTTTGCTTTCTGTTCTCTTATTGACTAAATGCTTACACAGTTATCTTTCTGTGGTAACTGGAGATAGAATCTAGAGCACAGAAGGAGGCCATTTGGCCCAACGTGGCTGTGCCAGCTCTTTGAAAGAGCTATTCAGTTAATCCCACTTCCCTACTCATTCTCACTGGCCCAGATCAATTTTCCTTTTAAGCCACTTATCCGATTCGCCTTGGAAAGTTATTTTTGAATCTGCTTCCAGCACCCTCAGGCAGTGTGTTCGTGATTCATATGCTTTTCCAGAGGCAAATATTGCTATTTGAATTAGATTTCCAGAGCACTTGTTGGCCAAGGTTAATGTGCAGTTTAATCTGAATGTCCCTCTGCTATAGGAGTTCAAGGTTGTTGTGTTGTTCAGGAATTTGCTGCCATTCTGCCTCGTTCTTCGTGGATGAAGTTGGCAGTTTTTGGTCAGTTTTTGTTTTAAATGTTATTTATTTCACACCTGATCCGCTTTGCAGAAGCATTCACCCAATGGGCCGTTGAGTCGGTAATGAAAAGATATAAGATCTTCACCAAAAGAAGAGGGAGAGAAGTTAGATGGTTTGTCTTGTATACAGACATTTGCTAGGGTGTGAGACAACTGAATCTAAAGTTTAAAGTTTATTTATTAGTCACAAGTAGGCTTACATTAACACTGCAATTAAGTTACTGTGAAAATCCCCTAGTCGCCTGTTCGGGTACACTGAGGGAGAATTTAGCATGGCCAATGTACCTAACCAGGACGTCTTTTGGACTGTGGGAGGAAACCGGAGCACCCGGAGGAAACCCACGCAGACACGGGGAGAACGTGCAGACTCCGCACAGACGGTGACCCAAGCCGGGAATCGAACCCAGGTCCCTGGCTCTGTGAGACAGCAGTGCTAACCCACTGTGCTTTTACAATAGTTTTCACAAATAAAGAAGTGGATCATTTGAAAAGTTGTTGAGTGAGGAGAGAGCAGGGGAAATGAGGCACCCAGTAGACTGCGCTTTCAGAGAGGCAGCACAGGACTGGTTGGCCGAGTGGCCTCATTCTGTGAGGCAAGAGATTTTTCCCTGCATGCGGCTCTGGGCAGTTGGCCGGCAGAGCTGGATTATCATCGGGTAGTGCCACCTCATTGGCACCGACTCAAGAACAGCTTCATTCCCTGCTGCCATCAAATCTTTGAATGGTCCTATCATATATTGCGGCAATGGTTCATTAGTGGACAGTGTCAACTCAATAACATTGTGATGCCAGGCACAGCAGCAACATATATTTATAAAGCATCTTCACCGTAATAAAACACCTAGGACTCTTCCCAGTAGCGTGATAAACCAAAATATAACACCCAGTCACTTAAACCGATTTTGGGTGGGATTTACAGCCTCGCTCATCCTGAAACCGTAAAATCCCGTCCGAGGTCAACTCCCATGGTCCGCCCCTTGCCCGCCATGAGGCAGCAGTGCTAGCTGAAGGTGCAGCCACCAATGGTGGTGGTCAGTAATGGGGTTGAATTAGTTGCTCATTCTTTAGCGTAGGAACGCAGGGCAGTTTCTGGATAGTGCAAACCGAGCATTGGGCCTCTGGGCAGTGGCCACAACACCAGTGCCACAGGTCTCCTTGTCAACGTCGTTCCACCGAGGATACCCAGGAAAGCATTGACAGCCCCAGCCATGGCAGAGGGCGGTTACGGTCTTCCCCACACGTGTCACTATTCCGGTTCAGCCAAGTTAAAGGAACCTGCACCTCCTCTGATTCTAGGTCATCCTAGGCCATTCGTAATGGCCTGATTGAAGGAACCTTCAGGCTTCCTCTGTGTTCTTGCCTGTCCTCCCAAGTGTGTGATAAAGGAATGGCTGAGGTGAGTCTCCCAACGGTTACCTACACTCAGTATCACATTCCCGATGGCATGGCCGAAATTTAATATGTTGTGCATAAAGAATGGCCCAGCCTAATGCACCGCATCATCACGTCACTATGCCACCCCATGGGAGGGTTAAAGATGTATTTGGATATCAGATACCAAAATGTACTGATGTTGACATTTCATGAAATCTGAACCATTGTTACAACACTTTCTCACAGAGATCACTCAGAACATTACTGACACAGAAGCAAATTCTTGCAGTTGCTGGAAATCTGAATTAAAATCAGAAAATGCCAGAAACACGTACTACGGTGGCAAGGTGGCACAGTGAGTGGTTAGCACTGCTGCCTCACATTGCCAGGGACCTGGGTTCGATTCCCAGCTTGGGTTACTGCCTGTGTGGAGTTTGCACGTTCTCTCCGTATCTGTGTGGGTTTCATCCGGATGCTCCGGTTTCCTCCCACACTCCAAAGATGTGCAGGTTAGGTGGATTGGCCATTGCTGAATTGTCCCTTGGTGTCAGGAAGTTAGTAGGGTTAATAGGTAGGGTTATGGGGATAGGAGCTGGGTGGGATTGTGGTCGGTGCAGACTCGATGGGCCGAATGGCCTCCTTCTGTACTGTAGGGATTCTATGATTTAGCACTGCTGCCTCACAGAGCTAGGGACCCGGGTTCGATTCCGGCCTTGGGTAACTCTCCGGCCCTGTGTCTGCATTGTTTTCTCTGGGTGTTCTGGTTTCCTCCCACACTCCAAAGATTAGGTTAGGTGGATTGGCCATGTTAAATTGCCCCTTAGTGTCAGGGAGATTAGCAGGGTAAATACATGGGATTACAGGGATAGGGCCTGGGTGGGATTATAGTCGATGCAGGCTTATAATCGGAGCCGAATGGCCTCTTTCTGCACTGTTGGGTTTCTATAATTCTAGGTCTGGCAGCATCAGTGCAGAGAGATACAGGGTTAACATTTCAGGTCTGTGCCCTTTTATCAGAATTGAGAAAAGTTGGAAAGATTTTTAAATTGGAGTGGGAGGGGTCATGGAAAGAAGAATTAAAGGAGAAATCAGTGATAGAGTGAAGGGCGGGAGATTAAGTGACACAAGGATCTTCAGGGATTTTCCAGCCTTGCTGCAGGGGATGCGATGACTCATTCAAACGTCTGTTGACTTTGGTGGGAAGATCCCAGCTGGTAAGCAAGACTAGAAAGGCACTGAACCAAAGGGAGTGGTAATGGGACAAGAGGATGTAACTAGTAGAGTTGACCAAGAAGAACCAGTGGATGTGGTTTACTTAAACTATCAGAAGGCTTTTGACAAGGTCTCACATAACAAATTATTTTGTAAAGTTAAAGTACATGGGATTGCAGGTAATGTCTTGAGATGGATAGAAAGCTGGTGAACAGATAGGAAGCAAAGAGTTGGCATAAATGGGTCTTTTTCTGATTGGCAGTCAGTGACTAGTGGGGTTCTGCAGGGATCTGTGCTCGGACCCCAACATTTTATATTAATGATTTGGAAGAGGGAACTGAATGTATTATCTCCAAATTTGCAGATGATACAAAGTTGGATGGGAGGGTGAGCTGTGAGGAGGATGTAGAGATGCTTTAGCGTGATTTGGACAAGCTGAGTGTGTGGGCATCTGCATGGCAGATGCAGTATAATGTGGATAAATGTGATGTTATCCACTTTGGTAGCAATAATCGGAAGACAGATTATTATTTGAATGGGTGTAAGTTGAGAAAGGTGGATACTCAACGAAACCTTGGAGTCCTCGTGCATCAGTCACTGAAGGTAAGCACGCAGGTACAGCATTAAAGAAGGCAAATGGTATGTTGGCCTTCATAGTAACAGAATTTGAGTATAGGGATAGGGATGTTTTGCTGCAATTGTATAGAGCGTTGGTGAGGCCACAGCTGGAGTATTGTGTGCAGTTTTGGTGTCCTTATCTGAGGAAGGATGTCCTTGCTATAGAGGGAGTACAGCGAAGGTTTACCAGGCTGACTCCTGGGATGGCAGGTCTGTCATATGAGGAGAGATTAGGAGAAATCAGTTAGGATTTTATTCACTGGAGTTTAGAAGAGTGAGAGGGGATCTCATAAAAACTTATAAAATTCTAACAGGGTTAGACAGAGTAGATTCAGAAAGAATGTTCCCAATGGTGGGGGAGTCCAGAACTAGGGGTCATAGTTTAAGGATAAGGGCTAAACCTTTTAGAACTGAGGTGAGGAGAAATGTCTTCACCCAGAGGGTGGTGAATGTGTGGAATTCGCTAACACAGAACGTAGTTGAGGCCAAAACATTGTTTGATTTCACAAGAAATTAGATATCGCTCTTGGGGCTAAAGGGGTCAAGGGATATGGGGGGGAAGGGGGATCAAGATATTGAATTTGATGATCAGCCATGATCAAAATGAATGGCGGAGCAGGCTTGAAGGGCCGAATGGCCTACTCCTGCTTCTAGTTTCTATGTTTCTAAGTAGAGAAACAGAAGTTGTGTCTGGAGGAGGTGTGAATGGCAGCCTCACAACCGCCTGAACACAAAGGAAAGGGATAAGCAGAAAATTGAGACAGAAAAATGAACAAGAAAAGGAAACCAAAACAGGATGGGGGAGTGGGCAGAGGTTATGATCTAAAATTGTTGAACTCAGTGTTGAGTCTGGAAGGTTGTAAAGTGCCCTCATATCTTTGCCCTTTTTAACAACAGCAACCTGTATATCATCACAGGAGCATTACAAAGAAAACATTGACAGTGAGCCAGATAAGGAATCTTAGAATGATTACAGCACGAAAGGAGGCTATTTGGCCCATTGAGTTCATGCTGGCTCTCTGCAAGAGCAATGTAGTTAAACCCACTCCCTGGCCTTTCCTCGTAGCCTTGCAAATGTTTTGTGTCCAGGTGCTTGTGCAATTCCCTTGTGAAAGCCACAATTGAATCCTCCCTCTCAAGCAGTGCAATAAGACCTCAACTACTCGTTGCTTCATGAAATGTTTCCTCAGGTACTTTGGTTCTTTGCCATCCACCTTAGTTTGATGTCCTCTGGTCTTGGCTGTTCTGCCAATGGGAAGTGTCTTTATCAACTGTGTCTACATCCCTCATTATTTTGAACACCTCTATGAAATTTCCTCTCAACCTTTCCTTCTCTGAGGAGAACAACCGCAGCTTCTCCAGTCTGTCCGCAAAACTGAAGTCCATCATTTCCGTAACCATTTTTGTAAATCTGTCCTACGTTATGTTATGGTGGCCACAGGGGATTGTCAATAGATCTCCCCATGGATCTGGTAGGATATAAGCTCCCCTATTAAGCATGCCAAGGATCGCCCAAAAGGGGAGCAGCAGTGGGGGGAGGGGGGAGGGGGAGTGGTTTAAACCCAGCTGGCGTCCCTGAGGCCGGCAGTCAGAGGACTCTGGAGCTTGACCTGTACACTGTTGCCGCAGAATAAGGATCTTATTTCCGTTGTAAATAAAGGGTGTTGGTGGTGAAAGACTAGTCTTGGCGAGATTATTACACTCTCTAATGCCTTCACATCCTTCTTAATGGGCTGCATGTAGAATTGGGCACAATACCCTAGCTGGTGCCAAACCGGTGCTTTCTTAAAGGAGCTACTAGTTCAGACGATCCTACGTTTGATCAAAGAAGTAGACTTAATGAGTGTTTCAAAGGAAGGAGCGATAGAGAGGCACAGAGGTAGATGTTCACGGAGGGAATTCGAAAAATTAGGGCCTGGATGCTTGAAGGCACGGCCATCAAGGATGGAGTGATTAAAATTGGGAATGCTCAAGAGGGATTGGTTAAAGGCAGATATCTCAGAGGGTTGTATGGCTGGAGGAGATTACAGAGGTGGGTGGGTTGTGGGGGGGGAGGGGGGCGGGGAGGGGGGGCGCAGTGTAGGCGAAGTCATGGAGAAATTTGAAAATAATGGATGGGAATTTTAAAATGGAGGCGTATGAACGAGGTGACGAATTCTCCCGGCAACATCAGACACCACGGTGATTGGGGGAGTCGCTCTCAGACCTCTGACAATTATGTGACCCACATAAGGCATGATAGATGAACCCTGTCCACATCATTGTTGTGATGCCATGTTGTTGGCGCTTCTGTAGGTTGCAGGAACCAATCAATATTTCTACATGCTATTAGGGCTAACACAGGAACACACAAACTGAAACATCTGGCCATCCCTCTGTGTCCCTCTCCACTATCCTTCCTTTATCTCCAAGCCTCTGTTTCCTTGATAAGATGGCACAGTGGTTAGCATTGCTGCCTCACAGCGCCAGGTTCAATTCCCAGCTTGGGTCACTGCCTGTGGGAGTCTGCACGTCCTCCCCATGTCTGCGTTGGTTTCCTCCCACAGTCCGAAAGACTGTGCTAGTTAGGTGCATTGGCCATGCTTTGTTGGTGGTTTCTATCAAGTAAGCAAGAAGGAACTCTGGGCTATTCTTGTAAAAACTTCCCTGCTAGTTGTCTCCATACGAGTATTATTCAAATCTATTTTATCGGGACGTGAGGCATTTTGTTAAAGAACGTTTTGCTAAGATAAAGTACAGTTGTTGATAAGATTTCTATTAAGAGAAAAAAAAACATAGGAGAGTTCTCTGCTGACAAACAGTCCCTCAGCTGCATGTGTAGAAATTATTGTACAAGGGGGTTGGAGGAGATCATCATACCTGGATCATTAATTTAAGTAAATGTTACGACCAACCTGCATGTTTTACATGAATGTAAATAGTGCTGTGGCTGAATTTGAGTGGCAAATGAGGAGAAGAGCAGCTTAGAAACTAGAGTTCTCGTCTCTAAGTCTGTTGCCATGTCTTACTCTACACTGTCATACAGAATAACCACAGAACATAGAATCCCTACAGTGCAGTAGCAGGCAATTCGGCCCATCAAGTCTGCACCGACTCTCCAAAAGAGCATCTTAACCAGACCCTATCCCTGTAACTTACCCCGCTAATCCCCCTAGCCTACACTTGGGACATTAAGGGGCAATTTAGCATGGCCAATCCACCTAATTTGCACATTTTTGGACTGTGGGAGGAAACAGAAGAACCCGGAGGAAACCCACGCAGACATGGGGAGAATGTGCAAACTCCACACAAACAGACACTCAAGGTCGGAATTGAACCCGGCTCCCTGGCACCGTGAGGCTGCGGTGCTAACCACTGTGCCACCATACCACCTCTTGTTGGAAACATTCCTGTTTGCAGTGAGATTTGAAAGCAAGGATGAGAATTTGAAAAGCGAGACGTCGGCACACTGGGAGTGCAGGGGAGCTGGGTGGGAGCCTCCCTCATGAAGATTTCAGACACAGACGGATCAACTTGCCACATCGGCGAGGAACTTGCCCGGGTCTAGCTTCAGGCACCTGAATCTACTTTCTCTTCCCTTCTCGTGAACTCCCCTCCCTCCTTCAAATGCAGCGAGTGCCATCGGAAGATCTAATATCATGCTTATGCAGGAAACAACAATGCTGTGATAGAAATATTTCTGAAAAATAAGTTTCACAATGTAACAACACAGTGTAAGATAGCTGCAAAAAACAACACTCCAAAGGTAGTGCTGTATGAAAAGTCAGAAAAATGATAAAAATTTATAACCTGTAGGTCTCACCTAGACAAAGCTAAATCCTCGAGCAAGAGTCAAGAAGCACTGGTTTTAAATAGCGGGGCATTCCCAAAGCAAAGCACAAAGCAATACAACAAAATCTGACAGTTACCACAGGGTTAATTCGCAGTAGATTGTCTACAGTGAAGAACTTTAAAAAGGTCCACATACGGTTTTGGGCACAAGTTTCCGAAACAGCACAAATTGCTGGAATACCAAACCTGTGCCATCACAAGTCTGGCGGTTGTGCTTACTTCAGTGAGGTACGCTTGTGGAATGCACTGTCAACACGTCATCAGAGAACAGAAGGGCTAGGAGCAGGAGTAGGCCATTCAGCCCCTCGAGCCTTCTCCGCCATTTAATACGATCATGGTTGATCTCATCTCAGCCTTATCTCCACCTTCCTGCCCATTCTACGTCACGGAACTACCCTTACACTTCCCGGTTCAAATGCTGACGATTCTCCTTACAAACAGTTAAAGCTGTGGTATCCTTCTTCAAGGTGTGCCACCCAAAAAAATGTGCCACAACACATTCTTCATTCCCTATCTAGATTCTTTAATGTTTCAGCACTTGTGAACGAAAAAAAATCCCAGATAAATAGAGGAGGCATATCTGGAGCTACTGAATATGAAGTTTGTCCATCCAAGATGCACAATTAAGGCCCTCGCAACATTCGGCTACTTGTGGGGTAAGCGCAACTATGGGCTAAAACTTACCAAAAAAATGGTGAGGTGCTGCTTCTGGCGAGAAAACCAGAGTGTTTCTCTTCAGATCTTATAACACTCTGCCAAAAAAAACCACCTGTTTCACCACCATCATACGGGGAGGGGGGGGGCAGGGTGGGGGGTCGGGGGGGTGGGGGGGGCGGGGGGGCGGGGGGGGCGGGGGGGCTGCAGAGCCTCAACACATCGGCAAAGCCCGGCTGCGCTGAGATCGGGGCTCCGATTAGAACCTGTATAAACCTCCCCCATCCAGCTCACCACAGAGGTTCCCCCAATCCAAGTCGACACTTCTCCACCTCTTCCCCCACTGCCACCCACCACTCCCCCGCCATGATCATCAGCCTCTTCTACCCACCCCCACTGCAAAGGCTGAGTTGGCACCCATCTCCCCCCCCACCTCCCAACGGCCATCGCCCACATTCCCAGCTCCTCTGTCCACTCCTGACCATCACCACATCTAAATGGATTCCATCCTCCCCACTCTATGAAACCTCGGCTCACCAGGCCAATCTGGCAGTGCCAACCTGTGCCAACCTGGCAGTGCCGGGGCATTACCAGGCTACTACCTGGCCATGTCCACCTCTCCCCGGGGCTATACTCACATTAAACCCCCCCCCACTGGGATACCCCCACAACAGGTTCACATCTCGGTGAACCTGTTGTAAACTGCATCAACATGACATTACATCAGTAAGGTGTCAGTATAACACGGGGATGGTTAACATCTGTTGAGGGGATGGGGTAATCATATTTAAATCCATTCAAATCCATGTAAATCAGGTTCACACCCGCTACATCCGCGACCCGTTGACATCGTTGGCAAGGGGCAGGAAAGATCTGAAATATCTACTTAGACCGTATTGTTCCCTCCCCCCCCCGCCAAAACCTTGTACTTAACCCTCTTATTTACCCTGCTAATCCCACCAACATTAAGGGGCATTTATCATGGCCAATCAACCTTATCCACACCCATCTTTGGAGTGTGGGAGGAAACCAGAGCACCCGGAGGAAACCCACGCAGACACGGGGAGAATGTGCAAACTCCACACAGACAGTGATCCAAGCCGGGAATCGAACCCAGGTCCCTGGCGCTGTGAGGCAGCAGTGCTAAACACTGCGCCACCAAGCCATCCTTCTTCAAATTAGTGCCATGGGAGCCATTATAAATACCTGAAAAGGCAGACAGGGCTTTGTTTAAAAATCTCAACTGAAAGCTATCAGCTCTGACCGTGTGGTACTCCCTCGGTTGTGCAGTGGGATTTCAGCTTGGATTACATGCTCACATCTCTGGAGCAAGTTATAAAGTAAGTTTATTTGGTGACGAAGGAGCAGTGCTCCGAAAGCTTATAGTATTTGCTACCAAATAAACCTGTTGGACTTTAACCTGGTGTTGTGAGACTTCTTACTGTGCCCACCCCAGTCCAACGCCGGCATCTCCACAGCAAGTTATAAACCCAGACCTTCTTACAGGGAGGTGCAGTTGTTACCAAGTGACCAATGGTACAATTGTAAATATGTGCAATATACTGATGACTCTGGTTCGCCTTACAATGCCAGAGTCCCAGGTTCGATTCCAGCTCTGGGTCACCGTCTGTGTGGAGTTTGCACATTCTCCCCGTGTCTGCGTGGGTTTCCTCCGGGTGCTCCGGTTTCCTCTCACAGTCTGAAAGGCGTCCTGGTTAGATGCACTGGCCATGCTAAATTCACCCTCCGTGTACCCGAACAGGTGCCGGAGTGTGGTGAATAGAGGATTTTCACAGTAACTTCACTGCAGTGTTAATGTAAGCCTACTTGTGACACTAATAAATAAATTTTAATCTTTAAACCATGGTAAATGTGCCGGGTGAGGGGGACAGGGTGGAGCAATGGGCCTGGGTTAGGTGCTTTTTCTGAGCATCAGTGCAGACCTGATGGGCCAAATGGCCTTCTTCTGAACTGTAGAGATTGTATGGATACAGGTATATGTCAGGAAAGAAAGTACAGTCGATGTTATCAAATGAATGGTTAAGGGGCTCATATAAAACACTGGTTTGATCTTAGCTGCAGCATTGCAAACGGTTCTGGGCGCCACACTTTAGGTAGAATGCAAAGTGCAGAAAAGATTCATAAGAATGGTTCCAAGGATGAGGAAATTCAGTTATGCAGATAGATTGGAGAAGTCAGCGCTGTTCTCCTCAGAGAAAGTGGAGAGGAGATTTGATAAGAGATATTCAAAATCCTGGGTCTGGACTGAGTGGATCGGGAGAAACTGTTCCCATTATCCGGAAGGATCAAGAATAAGAGGGCTCGGAGTTAAAGTGAATAGCAGAAGAAGCAATGGCAACATGAGGGGAAACTTTTTCACGCGGTCAGTGGTTAGGATTTGGAATTTGCACAGCCTGAGAGGACGATTCTACCAGGACTTTCACACAATATTTTGATTTGATTTATTATTGTCACGTGTATTCGCATCCAGTGCAAAGTATTGTTTCTTGCGCGCTATACAGGCAAAACGTATCGTTCATCGAGAAGGAAAGGAGAAGGTGCAGAATGTAGTGTTAATGAGAGTAAAAGATAGAATTGGTGGGTACGCTGGGCACTGCTCACAAGAGGTCGCCACGTTCCGGCGCCATCTTGAAAAAGTTTTATCAATCATTATTTGAAAAGGGAAATTCGCAGAGCAATGGAGGAAAGGCAGAGGAGTGACAGGGAGGATGGGGGGTGAGGGGGGGGGTGGTGTTGGGGGGTGGGGGGGGGTGGGGGGGGTGGGGGAAATTGCTCCTTCGCGGACCAGCAAAGACGCTACTCACACCCCGCCGCTGCTGCCAGTGAGGATGAAGGTTTTGGCCAAATCTCCGTTCATTGCAGTGGGAGTGAGAATCCCGGTTGCGAGCGAGGTCGGAGAATCCGGCCCATAGCCACCTTCCCCGCTGTAACCATTCTATAATTCTATGATTTCTTTCCACCAATGCTGTAATTAATTTAGCATCAATCACCCAATGCAAAGCAATCCACCTTCCAATAACCTGCTTGCCAAAAGGTTTCAGAATTCTAACCTCCATATTTTGTGTTTCAGTGAGAGATATCTGTGTTTACATTGCCTGTTATATTGTTGTTTTAAGGCCTCTGTCAGGTACCCAACTCAATCGTTCCAGAACAAGACAATACAGCCCTGTTGCCTCACCGTCCTGACTCCCATCTGGGGTAAGATAAGTTCATAAGATCCTAAGATATAGGAGCAGAATTAGGCCACTCGGCCCATCGAGTTCGTTCTGCCATTCGATCATGGCTGATGTGCTCCTCATCCCCATTTTCCTGCTTTCTCCCCATAACCCTTCAACCCATTCCCAATTAAAAATCTGTCCAACTCCTCCTTAAATTTACTCACTGTCCCAGCACCCACCACACTTTGGGGTAGCGAATTCCACAGGTTCACAACCCTTTGGGAGAAGTAGCTTCTCCTCAACTCTGTTTTAAATTTGCTGCCCCTTATCCTAAGACTATGACCTCTCGCCCTAGGAGATTAATTGGTCCGGTGTAATTGGCCATTTTTCGGTCATATGTGCTCATAAGGCGCAAGTATAACTGGAGACAGGGGCCACAGCTGTTCACTGAACCCAACATCTGGTTCATTCAATCTAAAAAGTGCAGGAGAGATTATAACGGGATGTCGATTTACTGTCACACAAGGTCAACATTACCCCACCGTGTGTGAATCTGCCAGACAATGCCCAACATCAGTTTTAGTCACTGACAATTAGTTGCTCTGGTAAAACTAGAGCTCTTACTACGGGACTGTGAAAATATCATTGAGGAACTGTTTACCATAAATTACTGAGACCAATATGTAGATAGTGAGTCATGTTCCACGAGGTTTGATAAAGAACAAGTGTCACCTTCAGGAACAAAAGGAATGTCTGCCACAACCTTAAAAGGAAAAAGAAATAACAGTTCTGCACCTATATCCTTCTTGAACATGTCTCTCTGGAACAATAAATAATAATTAAGGCTTAAGACTAATTAAGACAAGGCTTCCCTGAGTTTGGAAGATGAAGGGATGGTCAAATTGAGGTAATTAAGATGATTAAGGGCTTTGATGTTGTAGACAAACTATTACCTCTGGTTGGGGACTGCATGGGGGGGGGGGGAGGGGAGGGGAGGGGGTCACAAACAAAGGGGCATAGCCTTAAATTAAAACTGAGTTGTTCAGAGGTGATGTCAAGAAAAACTTCTTCACACAAAAGAGTAGCAAAAATCTGAAATTCCCTCTCCCCGTGGAACATTGAAAATGGAAAATATCAACCTTAGGGCTAAATTTTCCAACACCTCTTGCCGGCAGGATCTTCCGGGCCTGTCTTTGTACCCCCTCCCCTCCTCCACCCTCCCCCCGCAGCACCCCCCCCCCTCCCTGTTTCCACCCCCCCACCCCCGCGGCGTTTCCCCTAGCGGTAGAGAGTGTGAGACATGCACAATGCCTTCGATGCCAGCGGCCAATGGTGGGCCACCTCCGCTGCGGGGGATGTTGGGAAGTCCCATCCTTAAAAACATGGAAACATAGAAAACAGGTGCAGCAGTAGGCCATTTGGCCCTTCGAGCCTGCAACACCATTCAATATGATCATGCACTTTCAATATCCCACTCCTGCTTTCTCTCCATACCCCTTGATCCCTTTAGCCACAAGGGCTATGTCCAGCTCCCTCTTGAACATATCTAATGAACTGGCCCCAACAGCTTTCTGTGGTAGAGAATTCCACAGATTCACAACTCTGGGTGAAGGAGTTCTTCCTCATCTCAGTCCTGAGTGGCTTACCCCTTATTCTTAGACTGTGACCCCGAGTTCTGGACTTCCCTAACATCGGGAACATTCTTCCTGTATCTAGCATGTCCAGTCCCAACAAAATTTTATATGTTTCTATGAGATCCCCTCTCATTCTTCTAAATTCCAATGAATACCAGCCCAGTCGATCCAATCTCTCTTCATATGTCAGTTCTGCCATCCTGGGAATCAGATAGGCGAATCTTCACTGGACTTCCTAAATAGTAAGAATGTCCTCCCTCAGACTCGGAGACCAAAACTGCACACAATACTCAAGGTGTGGCCTCACCAAGGCCCTGTATAACTGCAGCAAGACATCCTTACTCCTCTATTCAAATCCTCTTGTTATGAAGGCCAGCATTCCATTAGCTTTCCTCACCACCTGCTGTACCTGCATGCCAACTTTCAGCGACTGTTCCACCATGACACCCAGGCCACATTGCACTTCCCCTTTCCCTAAACTGCCTAATAATTTTCCTTCCTGTTTTTGCCACTAAAGTGGATAACCCCACATTTATCCACATTATATTGCATTTGCCAAATATTTGCCCACTCAGCCAGCCTGTCCAAGTCACTTTGCAGCCTCTTAGCATCCTCCTCACAGCACACACTGCCACCCAGCTTAGTGCTGTCTGCAAATTTGGAAATATTGCATTCAATTCCTTCATCCAAATCATTAATGTATGTTGTGAACAGCTGGGGTCCCAGCTCTGATCCCTGCGAGACACCACTTGTCACTGCCTGCCACTCTGAAAAGGACCCATTTATTCCCACTCTCAACTTCCTGTCTCCCAACCAGTTCTTTATCCACATCAATACATTACGCCCAATACCACGAGCTTTAATGTTGCTCACTATTCTCTTGCCTGGGACCTTGTCAAAAGCTTTTTGGAAGTCCAGATACAGAGCATCCACTGGTTCACCCTTATCCACTCTACTGGTCACATCCTCAAAAAATTCCAGAAGTTTTGTCAAGCGCGATTTCCCTTTAGTGAATCCATGCTGACTTGGACCGATCCTGTCATCACTTTCCAAATGCTCAGTTATTACATCCTTAATAATTGACTCCAGCATTTTCCACATCACCGATGTCAGGCTAACGAATCTATAAGTCCCCATTCTCTCTCTCCCTTCTGTTTTAAAAAGCGGGGTTACGTTAGCTACCCTCCAATCCATTGGAACTCTTCTGGAGTCTATAGAATGCTGGAAAATGATCACCAATGCGTCCACTATTTCTAGTGCCACTTCATTGAGTACTCTGGGATGCAGAACATCAGGCCCTGGGGACTTATCGGGTTTTAAGACTAGCAATTTCCCCAATTGAATTTCCTGACTGATAAGGATTTCTTTTAGTTCCTCCTTCATGCCAGACTCTTTGTCCCCTAGTATTCCTGGAAGGTTATTTGTGTTCTCCTCAGCGAAGACAGATCCAAAGTATTTGTTCAGCTGGTCTGCCATCTCTTTGTTGCCCATTATGAATTCACCTGATTCTAAGTGTAAAGGAGTTTTGATCGGTAAGGATGTAAAAAGGTCTGTGACCAAGGCAGGCAGATTGAGTTAAAAAATAAATCAGCCATGGTCTAACTGAATGTCAGGACAGGTTTAGGTGCCTAAGTGGCCTCCTACTGTTCGTTAGAATGTAACCGGTGACACTTTGTATCGGATGTAATGTGACCAATGGTAACAAGCTGTGAGGGTCAGCTGACCCAGTAAACCATGGAGCCAATTACAGAATGGTGTGATGCTCAGCTGACCAGCTGACTCACTATAAATAAGAACCTATTGGGAATTGTGGGGAGCTTGGTGTGGCCCAGGGCGAAGCCCCAAGTTTGGAGTAATGAAGTTTCTTTATTAAACCCTTTCTTTGATTTATAAGTTGGAGTAAGTTTTGTTATATGTTTATTGTCTGCATTTGAAGAGTTACTTCTGAAGAAACACTGTTTCCATACTCCTGTCGATGCAGCTGGAAAGGTTCATTTAACAGCTGGCAAACTGGCCCCTCTATAAAGACGAGGAATAGACTGTTACCATTTTATAATCGTGTGTAGCCACAGTTTACACATGCAGGGCAAGAATACAATGAATTCAGAACAAAGACAATTTTGTGTTTCTGGCTATAATTAAATGGGTGTATGCAAGAGTGGGAGGAAATATGAGAGGCAGGTACAGGTTACTTGTTCAGCAGTCACTTTTAAACCCATAGCAATCAAGGAGCTCCATTCAGGAAAGTGTTTAAGTGTGCATAAACAAACAGAGTGATAAAATCTATAGCATTGCTTGGTATGTTGGAATTGAAGTCAGTGGAGAAACTATTAAAGACATATATTTCTTCTGTTTATTTGATGCCCTTTCAAATGATTTAAGTGTGGAATAAATACAACCAGAAAAGAATAAAGATAGGCCAAGAAAGGCAAGTTATGGGAGGCAGGTCCAAGAGCACAGGCCAGGCAAAGACATGCCGGGAAAAGATTGTGGATAAACTGTGGCACTGAGGCTAAAATTTCACTGTCTGATCTTAGCACAAACACACTTTCACACTGAATTATGTTTGGTTTTCCATTTTCATAGAATCCCTACAGAGGCCATTCAGCCCATCAAGCCTGAAACAATCCCATTCAGGCCCTATCCTCGTAACCACACATATTTACCCTGCAAATCCCCCTGACACTAAGGGGCAATTTAGCATGGCCAGTCCACCTAACCCACACATCTTTGGACTGTGGGAGGAAACCGGAGGACCTGGAGGAAAGCCACGCAAACACAAGGAGAACATGCAAACCCTCACAGAGACAGTCACCCGAGGCCGGAATTGAACCCCAGTCCTTGGTGCTGTGAGGCAGCAGTGCTAACCACTGTGCCACCGTGCCGCCCCAACAATGATCACTAAAGATGTGCGGGTTAGGTTGATTGGCCATGCTAAATTGACTCAAGTGTCTGGGGGATTAGCAGGGTAAATATGTGGGGTTACAGGAATAGGGTCCGGGTGAGATTGTGGTCAGTGCATACTTGATGGGCCAAATGGCCTCCTTCTGCACTGTAGGGATTCTATGGACTCTAATTTTTCAAGCACATTAATACCCAATATCAGAGAAATGTCATACTGAAGCATCAATATACTCATTCTAATATCACCCAGCACAGTCCAGCTTCAACGTCAAACCTTACTCTCTGTGGTGGTTGCCCCTTTAAGCGCAACACAGCAGAGTAAGGGTCAACTGGCCTAGGTGACTAATCGGGACTAAGTATGGAATCACCCCACGGTGAGAAATGCTCCTAGGCAGAGATATGTTGGGGAGTTGGCTACAGCCCATGCGGCTGCTGTAAAATTCTTATTAATAAACACCTTTTGTGTTCACTAATGAGGTGTATGAAAGTATATCTTTACACCCATCTTCTCCATTTTTTCTCATTTAAAATCCACTTTGCTTCCAGTTACTTTGGAGCAGCTTCACCTGTTTTACTGCTTCTCCAGAGCCAAGTTGTGACATTTCATCTCAAAGTGAAACTTCTTTCTTTGCCTCACTTTTGACAAAAACAGTTGACATTCTTTTAATCATTAACCGTTCCAGTTCCATTATCCATTTGCATCTGCACTTGCGATGCCAAGGCATTTGGACCATGTGCCGGAAAATGGGATTAGAATAGTTGGGTGTTCTGTCTTTGTCTGACGCAGACACGATGGTTGGGCTGAAGGGCCTTTTTCAGTCCTGAATATCTCTGTGTCTCAATGACGCAAACTTTCCCATCCCGCCTGCCATGAGAATCTTAGCGGGCAGGGGACGGCACATGCAAAGGTCCGTTGACCTCGGGCGGGATTTTCCGGTTTTGGGGCCAGCGCAGCCAGGAAATCCTTCCCTATATCCATGACCTTATCATTTACCATCAATTTTTGCTTTGGTCTGTCAGAAGAGTTATTCCACATTCCTTCATCAGCCTAACCAAGGATCTATGTGGGGCAATGAGACAATTTTAATATTAAGATCTATTTTCATACCTTTTTAAAAGTTATTTGGCCGAGGGATAAGGGGCATGCTGACTCCTAGTTGCCTAGAGAAGGTGATGGTGGGGTATCCAAAGGTGTGCAGGTTAGGTGGATTGGCCATGTTAAATTGCCCCTTAGTGTCCTAAGATGTGTAGGTTTGAAAGATTAGGGGGGTAAATATGTGAGGTTATGGGGATAGGCCCTGGGTAAGATGCTCTTTCGGAGAGTCGGTGCAGACTAGATGTGCTCCTTCTGCACGGTAGAGATTCTATGATTCTTCCAGAAGTTCCATAATCCGTGTGGTGATGATGCTTCCTCAATGGCATTACATACGGAATTTCAGGATTTTGATTCAGTGGCAATGGAGGAACAGCAAATGTCCAAGTTAGAATGGTCTGCAATCTGGAGATGATGACGTTCCCACAATATTCCTGCTTTGTCCTACTGTGTATTTCCAAAATCCATTTATTTATTTCATTTAATTATGTAGTTTGAGGGAATATTCAACATGACTTCAATAACTACAACTACAAGTAGGTACCTCCACAAATAATGTATGCTTCTCCCATGTCAATATGACTACAATGGACTGTTTTTTTTGCTATGGTAAGTCTTTTTAAAAAATCTCGGAGCTAGTAACCCCAGACTTGGAGTAAATAATAAGGTAACATATTAGTGTTGTTGCTGTCAGTGTAACCAACAACAGCAAGAGTCTGTTTGGTCTATTGCATTTGCTGCTCCCAATGTGGTCTCCTCTATATCAGAGAGACCAAGCGTAGACTGGATGATCACTTTGCTGAGCACCTTCGGTCTGTGAGCAATCAGGACCCAGCCCTTCCCGTTGCTTTGCCATTTTAACACACGATCCTGCTCCCATGCCCACATATCTGTCCTTGGCCTGCTGCAATGCTCCAGTGAAGCTGAACGCAAACTGGAGGAACAGCATCTCATCTTCCGGCTGGGCACTTTACAGCCTTCCGGTCTCAACATCGAATTCAACAACTTCAGATGATTAGCTCTACCCCACCTCAATTCCTTTATTTTCAGTTTATTTAATTTTTAACAGTTCTCTACCTTTTATTTCTTTATTGGCTTTCTTTATTTCTCTTCCCCGCCCCATTCTTCCCCCCTATTTTATCCCCCCTTCCTTTTCTCCCCTCCCCACTTCTCCTTTTCTACATTTTACCTCTGCCCCATCTCCCCCCGCCCCCCCCCCCCCCCCCGCCTCCCCCAACATCTTCATCTGTCACAGTTTACAGCTTATCTGCCGCTTGTCCATTCACACCCTTTATTCTCTCTGTGGACTGCCATTAGCAGTCTTTTCCCCTGGTTTCAGTCGCTATGACTCATCTTTCATTCCCTCCCCCCGCAGTATAAATATCTCCCACTTTCTATGCCTTTTATCTTTGAGAAAGGGTAATCTGGACTCGAAACATCAGCTCTTTTCTCTCCTTACAGATGCTGCCAGACCTGCTGAGATTTTCCAGCATTTTCTCTTTTGGTTTCAGATTCCAGCATCTGCAGTAATTTGCTTTTAAACAGCAAGAGTCTTCACAGTGCTTGTGGTAAAAACCTGACTCAAAAAGAGTACCAGCCATGGGTAATTGTGCAAACTCTTCCAATTGAGGATCTGTTGGTTCTACCTTGTGTTCTTGTCTGGGATATCTTGGGTGATTGAAACATCGCTACAGGTTTTTATAGAACCATTGAATAGAATCATAGGCTATAATTATACCATCTCGCCTGCCCCGATTCCGAGGCGGGAGAGGCTCGCAGAACAGATTTCTCCGTTGCCCTCGGGCAGAACTTTACAAGCTTTGCCCAAGCGAGGTCATAAAATAGCGGCAATAGAATCTCTACAGTGCAGAGAGAGGCCATTTGGCCCATTAGGCCTGCACCGACAACAACCTCACCCAGGCCCTATCCCTGTAATTCCACATATCTACCCTGCTAGCCCCCCGACTCAAAGCGCAATTGTTCACGGCCAATCCACCTAACCTACACATCCTTGGAGACTGAGAAAGAGTCCAGTGGCTTGCCTAGGATATGTAGAAAGCTCTGTGAAACTCTGCATCACCGATAAATGCAGTGGACACCAGGAAAGAATAAAAATTGTTGTCAACAGTTTAGGTCACAATCAAGACATTGGGTTTGGGTGTGTGGTGCTGAATATAAAATTAGTCACGAACTCCAAAGCTTTGCTTTATTTATCTTTTGGGAAGGGCTGAGAGCAATTTTACAGAATTTTCCCTCCGGTTATTAACTGGGTTGGGTAACATCAAAGACCATTAAAGTCAGGTTTTATTTGACCATTTAAAAGTCCAGGTTTCTTTGAGCATATCTCAAGTTTCAGCGAGAGGGACCTAAATTCACTTGCCCCCAAAACTAGGCATAGCCGGAATGGAGAGGCGTGTCCTGTGTCAATCCTAAGGAGAGACCATAAGATATAGGAGCAAAGTTAGGCCATTCAGCCCATCGAATCCGCTCCGCCATTCAATCATGGCTGACATGTTTCTCAACCCCATTCTCCCGCTTTTCCCCATAACCTTTACCAATCAAGAACCTAGCTATCTCTGTCTTAAATGCACTCAATGACCTGACCTCCACAGTCTTCTGTGGCAGTAAATTCCACAAATTCACCACTCTCTGGCTGAAGAAATTCCTCCTCATCTCGGGTTCTAAAGGGTTGTTCCTTTATTCTGAGGCCGTGCCCTCAGATCCTAGGCTCTCCTACTATTGGAAACATCTTCTTCACATCCACTTTATCCAGGCCTTTCATTATTCTGCAAGTTCCAATGAACTGCAGGTCTGATCGCCATAATTTCAGCAAACTATCTGTGTCAATTGGGTCCACTTAGCTCATCAGTCAAGCCCTGATACCTTGTAGGTGCAGTGGGGGACAATTGGGAAACGAGGTGTGTTGAGCCAAGAGTGGCTGCAGTCTTAATGTGGAGTCATTCCTGCTCACCCTGACTCTGCATTAAGGCAAGTTTTAAAATAACTTGCCTGCAGGCTTCCAACATGGCCTCCAAATACTATTGATTAACTCGCTGTAGAGCTTCAAAAACTAAGGCCAGGATTTTCCAGCCCTTCACTGGCTGCTGCCAGCGGGGATGGGGAATTTGGCGCTCAGCCAAATCTCCATTCGGTGCAGCGGGACCCAAAGATCCCGCCAGTGTGAATGGCCGGAAAATTCCATCCTCAGTGGAACTTGCATTAATACAAACTTTGCCTCATTTGAACCAATTTTGCAAACCAGTCAATTTTGAAATGGGAGCTACACTCAATTTCAGATAGTTGTCATGTCCGAATTTTGACAGTGGCCCGGGCATATGTGGCGAATCTGATGTTCCACTGCCAAATTTGCCAGATCTGGGCATGCTTATGTTCAAGAGATTCAAGATGAAAATTTGGATCCCAGAACACCAGCTAAATTAAAAGGGAACAGGTTAAAAAAACACAATCAGTTTCCATTTGGAACATGGTAAAAATTTCAAGACAACATGCTGGTAAATAAAGAAAAGGGGAAGTTGATCATTTATAAACTACAGGGACTGACTCAGTTTGTAGACATGTTGGGAGGCTCGACTGTATCTGAGGAATGAAATGGAATTTGCACTTATCTTTCTATTCAAAATATTGACAATAAAGGACTGAAAAAATTTCATTCAGCTCATCTTTGACAAGATCTGACTCCATTGGAAAATAATTATACGGGGGAAATACTGGCCGGAATTCTCCAGCTGTTCACACCGCTGTCAGCAAGGACCCAATCACCATTCACTGCAGTGGGACCGGAGAATCCCAGCCACCGGGCAAGGTCGGAGAATTCCGGCCGACATTCACTGCAGCAGGACTGGAGAATCCCAGCCACCGGGCAAGGTCGGAGAATTCCGGCCTACATTCACTGCAGCGGGACTGGAGAATCCCAGCCACCAGGCAAGGTCGGAGAATTCCGGCCACTTAATCAAATGATAAAATTCTGCAGTGAGAGTAGAAACTGAAAGATTAGGCAGCACAGAACAATAAAACCTACTTCCCCACTATTTAAAAGAAAGAAATACTTACTTGGTTTACAGCCGATGACATAATCCTTGAGGTGTGGGAAATGTGGCAGCCAATTTGCAAGTAGCAAGCTCCCACATAAGGCAACTTGATAATGTCCAGGCAGTGATTTGGTTGGATAAATATTGGCCAGGATACTGGGGACAACTTCCCTTCTCCTGAATACAGGAGTTGGGATGTTGAAGTTGTGCAAGACATTGGTAAGGCCACACTTGGAATACTGTGTACAGTTCTGGTCATCCTATTATGGAAAGGATATTATTAAACTAGGAGTGCAGAAAAGATTTACTAGGATGCTACCGGGACTTGATGATTTGAGTTATAAGGAGAGGCTGGATAGACTGGGACATTTTTCTCTGGAGCGTATGGGGTGATCTTAGAGAGGCCTATAAAATAATGAGGGGCACAGATCAGCTAGATAATCAACATCTTTTCCCAAAGGTAGGGGAGTCTAAAACTAGAGGGCATAGGTTTAACATGAGAGGGGAGAGATACAAAAGTGTCCAGAGGGGAAATTCTTTCACACAGAGAGTGGGGAGTGTCTGAAACAAGCTGCCAGAGGTAGTAGCAGAGACGGGTACAATTTTGTCTTTTAAAAAGAATTTAGACAGTTAGATGGGTAAGATGGGTATAGAGGGATATGGGGATATGGGCCAAACGCGGGGAATTGGGACTAGCTTAGGTGTTAAAAAAAAGGGGCGGCATGGACAAGTTGGGCCGAAGGGCCAGTTTCCATGCTGTAAACCTCTATGACTCTTCATCAAAATAGTGTCACGGGATCGTCCAGAAAGCAGATAGGGCCTTGGTTTCACATCTGATCCAAACGATGGGAAGCGGGATTTTCCGTCCGCGCTCGCCCCAAAATCGGAAAATCCTGCCAAAGATCTTTGCATGGTCCACCACCCCCGCCTGCTATGATTGCCGATGCGAGTGGGATGGGATAATTCCCCCCAACATCTCCAATAATGCTATGCTCCCTCAGTACTGGGCTAGAACGTTACACCTGGATTATGGTGCCTAGGTCGGTGCTGTGGGACTTCAACCCAGTATTGCAGGGGAATATCAGTCAGGATAAATTAATGAGGGAGTGAGTGTTACCGACTGGGCCACATTTCACACCTGTGTTCCGCATTCTGGAGAAGTGCAGGGGAAAACAAAGATTTTCTTTTTAAGATCAATTAATCTTGAGTGTGAGACTAATTTTAATTATTCAGACAGCGTGTGACTCGCAGGATTAGCAGTCCTCCAGGAATGTTCCGGAATATTCAGGAATTGAAGGTCAATCTCCCAGATGTGGCTGCAAGCAACCCGGATAAAAATAAACCACCGGGGAATTTTTTAAGTGTTTGTCGTTCCATTTACTTTGAGCGCCTTTGTTTGCAGCTAGTTACAACAATATTGAAAAGATGGAAGCACGTAGTCACATGATAAAACCTCCTAGGATACATCCCAATGGAGTTGGTAACCCTACTCCTGTGTCATCGGGAAAATTGAATCTCAGAAACATTAATATTAGAGGAGAGATTGTGACTGTCCTCTGCTGGATGGCTGCCTGATTCCCCCAGCAGTGTGGGAAATTGGGGGTAGTGGGGTGCATGATCCGTGTCCTGCTCACTATGATTCCCGTGGCGGGTGGAATGGGAAAATTTCCCCCTCAGTCTTTTGAGGCGGCACGGTGGCACAGTGGTGAGCACTGCTGCCTCACAGCGCCAGGGACCCGGGTACAATTCCGGCCTCGGGTCACTGTCTGTGTGGAGTTTGCACGTTATCCCCGTGTCTGCGTGGGTTTCCTCCGGGTACTCCGGTTTCCTCCCACACTCCAAAGATGTGCAGGTTAGGTTGATTGGCCATGCTAAATTGCCCCTTAGTGTCAGGGGGATTAGCAGGGTAAACATGTGGGGTTACGGGGATAGGGCCTGGGTGGGATTGTGCTCAGTGCAGATTCGATGGGCCAAATGGCCTCCTTCTGCACTGTAGAGATTCTATGATTCTAAACACCAATGATACTAGTCCAACCTGTCCAACCTTTCCTCGTAAGATAACCTCCCCACATCCCAGCTTTCAGTTTAGTGAACCTTCTCTGAACTGCTTCGAAAGCACTTGTGTCCTTTCTTAAATAAAGAGACCAAAACAGTGGTCTCTCCAACCCCCCTATACAACTGTAATGTCCTCCTCTGGAAAGCCTGTTGGGGAACAATAGTACTGGAGCTAATGTTTACTCAGTCTTACATTTATTTGCAAGTATACATCTCCTTACTCAATCACCTTACAGGTTGAATAAGTGCCATTTTTATGAGTTCCTGTGAAACCCTGATTAATACCCATAAACTGCATACAATTAAATAAATGAATGTACAATTAACATCTAAGCACGTTACAGCCACTTAGCCTCACACCTCAGGAAGAATGTATTTGCCTTGGAGGGAATGTAACACACATTTCCCAGAATGAGACTCCAGGAGCTAAAATACAAGGAATAATTACACACAGTTTTTGGGGCAATTTGATTAAGATATTAATGGGAACAGCCAGAATAGATCTAGAGAATCTATCACCACTAGGCCGTGGGGCCAATCTATTAAAGGCAAACCTTTCAGGATTGAAATTAAGAAACATTTCTTCACACAAAGTGCCGGACAAGTACAAGACATTGGTGAGGCCGCACTTGGAGTATTGTGCAGAGTTTTGGTCCCCGTATTTGAGGAAAGATGTAGTGTTATTGGAGGCAGTTCAGAGGAGGTTCACTAGATTGATTCCAGAGATGTGGGGTTTGTCGTATGAAGAGAGATTGAACAGTTCAGGCCGATACTCTCTGGAATTTAGAAGAATGAGGGAAAATCAAATTGAGGTATTCAAGATGATAAAAAGTATGGATAAAGTAGACGTGAAGCGGATGCTTCCTCTTGTGGGGCATTCTAGGACAAGAGGTCATAGTCTTAGGATAAGGGGTATCAAATTTAAAACAGAGTTCAGGAGAAACTACTTCTCCCAAAGGGTTGTGAATCTATGGAATTCGCTACCCCAAAGTGCGGTGGATGCTGGGACAGTGAGTAAATTTAAGGAGGAGTTAGACAGATTTTTAATTGGTAATGAGTTGAAAGGTTATGGGGAGAGAGCAGGAAAATGGGGATGAGGAGCATATCAGCCATGGTCGAATAGCGGAGCAGACTCAATGGGCCAAATGACCTAATTCCGCTTCTATATCTTATGAATTTATGAAGTTTGGAACTCTCTTCCACAAATGGCAATTGATGCCAGATAAGTTGATCATTTTAATACTGAGATTGAGAAATGTTTGCTGATCAAAGATATTGTGGGATACGGGGCAAAGGTAGAAGTGTGGAGTTGGTCACAGATCAGTTATTATCTCACTGGACAGCATAACAAGCTGAAGGGGTGAAAATACCTATTCCTGTTTCTATGTATAACACCATCAGCCATTTTATAGTCTTACTCAAAGCCAAAATTTCCTCAATGGTTGCTGTGGTAATACAGCCTAATGTCGGTTTCCTGTCACCAACACCCTTTATTCTGCATCAAAGCAAAGGGCCACACTTGAGCTTACGGTCAGGTAATCTTCACCTCAGGACTTACAGTAACAGTCCAGGTGGAGTAACAGCTTTAAAAACCCTCGTTGGCTGCTTCCCATTGGGTGAGCCTCCCTTCGCTCACTCAATAAGGCAACTCGTACTCCACAAAGCCCACGAGCATATCTATTGATGATTCCCCCATGGCCTTCGTGGGCATCATAACATCCCTCCCCCTTTAGGTCCGCATCTCCCCCAGCACCTCCACTGCAAGGAGGTCCTTTCCATTGCTTGGTGTTAGGTCGGAGTCCATTGAAGGCAGGGCTGGGTCAGGCGGTGTAAACCCAACAGGGGACCTTCTTTTCCAGAGGGAACATCACAGGATGCAAGTTCTTCTTCAGGAGCTGCTTCAGCCCAGAGACCCACTTCTTCAGCTTCCATCTTTGAGTCCATACTTTGAGTATCTGGAGGTGTCAACGTGGAGACAGGTTCAAACTGAGGGCTGGCACTGGCAGTGGCTATCTCCATGGCCAGTGGTGGGGCTCCTCAGGCAAGGACTCCCTGGTTCTGAGACGTCCAAGTGCTTTTTTAGTGTTTTGCCCTGAACTTTGACCTTGCAATGGCTTTTTCTTATTGGAGAAGATTCTTGATTTACGGAGCTTGTCCAGAGGGAAAGATGGAGATTTAAAAATTATCCTCGTTGCCAATGTAGTAATTCAGCCAATGCCAGATTCCCGATACCAACACCCTTTATTGTACACCAAAGCCTGTGGCTTACAGTCAGGTAATCTTCACCTTGGGACCTACGATGACAATTCTGGTAGAGTAAAGGTTTTAAAAACCCATGTTGGCTGCTTCCCATTGAGTGAGCCTCCACTCCCTCAATAATCCAGCTTGTACTCCATGAATCCAGTGGGGAGATCTATTGATAATCCCCCATGGCCTTCGTTGCCATCATAATAGTTACAATTTCCTTTAACATCAGTCTTATTGGTTTGAAAAGAAATTCTGCACCAGATATAGTTCCACATATCACACCCCCATGGCACCATGGTTTATGATTTTCTGTCCATTCAGATGTATAGCTTTCTGAGCAGGAAGCATTGTATAAAACCCTGTATTGTAGGAGTAACATAAATGCTAAACTTTGACACAGATGTATCCTGATGTTTACATTTTTGGCCAAACCTTTATGGGAGAGAGAATTATTATCAGTGGCCCATCAGATTTGTAATACAGTGAAATATGAGAAGATTTGCTGAACACTTCTTAGCACCGGGGTTGGACTTTTTATGTAGAGTGCCTTTTACAACATGAATTAGTGTGCTAAATTTACAAATTAAAATAATACGATTACTACTTACTTGGCACTGTACTCAAGGGTGAAGGATCGCATTAAATCGCTGAGGCATTCATCAGCTAGAGAATTGTACGAGGATTGCCAGTAGTAAGGTGTGAAACCATGTGGAACAGGAGCAATCTCATCCTAATGGGTACAGATCAACAATACAAACTGCTCAACTGGATAGAACACACCTGCATTATATGGTATGGCCAATTTCACTCTAAGAGGCCATTAGATAGTAAAAGTGGCAGCCTCCGAGGCATGAGAACACTTTGAAGATGCATCTCTGTTCCACACTGGACCAGATCTGAGAATGTTTGATGTTGCCGAATGCTAGTACTGATATCCATTGCTGTGACGGGCACAGAATTCACCGACATCCCCAACACTTACGCACTACAAATAAAATTAAAATTGAAACTTCTTTACCCAGACAGTGTTTAAATGTGGAACTTACAGTTTATTTCAAGTTTATTTATTAGTGTCACAAGTAGGCTTACTTTAACTCTGCAATGAAGTTACCGTGAAATTCTCCTAGTCGCCACATTCCAGCGCCTGTTTTGGTGAATGCGCCTAACCAGCACGTCTTTCAGACTGTGGGAGGAAACCGGAGCACCCGGAGGAAACCCACGCAGACACGGGGAGAGCGTGCAGACTCCGCACAGACAGTGACCCAAGCCAAGAATCGAACCCGGGTCCCTGGTGCTGTGAGGCAGCAGTGCTAACCACTGTGCCACCATGCCGCCCCTGTGCCACCGTTTCACCCCTTGCTATAAGCACTGCTGGCTCACAGCACCAGGGACCCGGGTTCGATTCCCGGCTTGGGTCACTGTCTGTGTGGAGTTTGCACGTTCTCCCCATGTCTGCGTGAGTTTCCTCCGGGCGCTCCGGTTTCCTCCCACAGTCCAAAGGTGTGCGGGGTTAGGTGGATTGGCCATGCTAAGTGTCATGCTTAGTGTCAGGAGGACTAGCTAGGGTAAATGCATGGGGATAGGGCCTGGGTGGGATTGTGGTCGGTGCAGACTCAATGGGCCGAATGGCCTCCTTCTGCATTGTAGGGATTCTATGATTCTGTGATAAACAGCAAAATGAGCCAAGTATCACAGATGCTTGAGGTCTAAAATAAAAACAGACAGTGCTGATATTTGATTTGAGCTGATTTATTATTGTCACATGTATTAGCACACAGTGAAAAGTATTGTTTCATGCACGCTATACAGACAAAGCATTCCGCTCATAGAGAAGGAAAGGAGCGAGTGGAGAATGTAGTGTTACAGTCATAGCTAGGGTGTAGAGAAAGATCAACTTATTGTGAGGTAGGTCCATTCAAAAGTCTGATGGCAGCAGGGAAGAAGTTGTTCTTGAATAGGTTGGTACGTGACCTCAGGCTTTTAAAAATCATAGAAATCATAGAAACCCTACAGTGCAGAAGGAGGCCATTTGGCCCATCGAGTCTGCACCGACCCCAATCCCACCCAGGCCCTGCCCCCACATATTTTTACCCGCTAATCCCTCTAACCTACGCATCTCAGGACTCTAAGGGGCAATTTTTAACCTGGCCAATCAACCTAACCCGCACATTTTTGGACTGTGGGAGGAAACCGGAGCACCCGGAGGAAACCCACGCAGACACGAGGAGAATGTGCAAACTCCACACAGAGTGACCCAAGCCGGGAATCGAACCCAGGTCCCTGGAGCTGTGAAGCAGCAGTGCTAACCACTGTGCTACCGTGACGCCCCTTTTGTATCTTTTTCCTGACGGAAGAAGGTGGAAGAGGGTTTGTCCGGGGTGTGTGAGGTCCTTAATTATGCTGGCTGCTTTTCCGAGGCAGCGGGAAGTATAGACAGAGTCAATGGCTTGAGTGATAGACTGGGCTTCATTCACGACCCTTTTGTAGTTCCTTGCAGTCTTGGGCAGAGCAGGAGCCATACCAAGCTGTGATACAACCAGAGAGAATGCTTTCTATGGTGCATCTGTAAAAGCTGGTGAGAGTCATAGCTGACTTGCCAAATTTTCTTCGTCTTCTGAGAAAGTAGAGGCGTTGGTGGGCTTTCTTAATTATAGTGTCAGCATGGGGGGCCCAGGACAGGTTGTTGGTAATCTGGACACCTAAAAACTTGAAGCTCTCGACCGATTCTACTTTGTCCCCATTGATGGAGACTATAAACTCAGTGGGCCTGGCAGCATCTGTAGAGAGGGAAACCGGGTAAACATTTTGAGGCTCATATGACTTGTTTTGGAACTACAACAGAGTGGGTTTGAGTGGAATGGCATTTTTTGGCACTTAAGGGAAAGTCAGGTGAATGCACAAGGGAGAAAGGGATAGAAGGTTAGAGGGTTAGATGAGGAAGTGTGGAAGGAGGATGATAAATGCCAATATGGACCAGTTGGAAAGCATTTCCATAGTGCCTTTCGTGACTACAAAACATCTTGAAAGGCTTTACAGCCAAGGAAATGAACTGCAGCGTTTCAAGAAGGCAGCTCACCACCACCTTCCCAAGGGCAACTAGGGACAGACAACAAGTGTTGTCCCAGCCAGCGACGCACACATCCCATGAATGAATAAAAATGAAGTACTATTTTGAACTGGAATGTGAACACACAGAGGTAAGAATGCTAACAACTGAGCCAAGGCTGACACCTGGATGCTTGAGTGACCTGTTCCGGTACTGTGAATGTCATGTAATTCTTGCAATAAGATTGCGAGGGGTGAAATTGGTTGTAGGCAGCAAGGAAAAAGAACCTGGAAAATGGTGCATTACCAACCAAGTTAAATGTCACCCTCTATAAGTCGAATTAATGTATAGTTTCTGTAGCCCCTCCAAAGAGTTGAAGCCTTGTTGATTTGTTTCTTGTTATCTATATTCCAGATATATCTATCTATCCAGCATTTAGGGCACGATGCATTTCCGCCCGCGTTATATTGTCGACCGGTCGGCTTATTCAATTCCTGAATTTGATGAAGAATATCAGAAGAAAATCAGGAGTTACCCCCATTCACAAAAAGCAAAGAAATTATTCAGGTAAAATGGCCATTATCCTACTGAGCTAATTCAAATGTTTGTATTTTGTTTTTCTCTGGTACTATTGCCAATCATTCTTTAGTTACTTGAGTTTTTTGATCAATTTGAATGTTTGCCTTCTTGGTCATAGACTCATAGAGGGTTACAGCATGGGAACAGGCCCTTCAGCCCAACTTGTCCATGCCGCCCAGTTTGTACCATTAAGCTAGTCCCAATTGCCCGCCTTTGGCCTCTATAGAGTCATAGAGGTTTACAGCATGGATACAACCATTGGTTCTGTTGGCATGTCCTCCCTTCGGTTACTCTCAAGACCAAAAAAACAAGGAGGGTCACAGGTCTAATCCCTGGTCTATGAGGTGATGTCTCGGACACAACTAGTGGCATTGGGAGAGAGGCAAGCAATCAGTCAAGGTTTATGCTACTTATCACCCATCTGATGAACTCAGCTGGCAAGTATGTGAGATGAGGTTACAATAGAGTTCAGCCACTTTTCCCTATTTGGTATGCTGGCCTGATGGCATTGTCAAAGACTGTATTAAGTAGAGAATCCACCAACCTACATGCCTTTGGACACTAAGGGGCAATTTAGAATGACCAATCCACCTAACCTGCCCATCTTTGGACTGTGGGAGGAAACCGGAGCACCCGGAGGAAACCCACGCAGACACGGGGAGAACGTGTAAACTCCATACAGTTACCCAAGGCTGGAATTTAACCCAGGTCCTTGGTGCTAACCAGTGTACCACCGTGCCACCCATTTTATATATATACATGAACAATGAACACTTGGACACAAAACCTAACAACCTTGGGGCCACATCTTGCCATGAGTCAACAACTTGAGGTGGGGCGAAAAATTGGATTCCTTTATTCCAAAATGAAACATTTCACAGCTCCAGAACTCTTCATCTTAAAATATTTTGAATATGAGCATCGAATAGGCAGCACGGTGGCACAGTCGTTAGCACTGCTGCCTCACAGTGCCAGGGACGTGGGTTCAATTCCTGACTTGGGTCAATGTCTGTGCGGAGTTTGCGCATTCACCCCATGTCTGTGGGTTTCCTCCGGGTGCTCCAGTTTCTTTCCACAGTCCAAAGATGTGCGGGTTAGGTGGGTTGGCCCTAAATTGCCCCTTAGTGTCAGGGGGATTAGCAGGGTAAATATATGGGGTTACAGATGGGATTGTTGTTGGTGTAGGCTCAATGGGCCAAATGGCCTCCTTCTACACTGTAGGTATTCTATGAAAATATAGTGCCACCTTTAAGAAGTTCAGAACTTTTAAAAGAAGAAACTTGGATCAATTGCTCCTAGAAGCACAATTAAACAATTTTCACGCGGTGAAATTTTGCATGAGGTCTGAATTTTCCTTTGCAATTTCCTAGCTGCTCTACGGCCAGACTCAAAACCCTTCTCATTCAATTCTTCCCAATCATCGCATGGCTCCCGAAATACAACATCAAGAAGAGCCTCATTTTTGATATCATTTCTGGTATCAGTGCTGGGACTATCCAAGTCCCTCAAGGTAAGAAACATTCTTCTTTCAATTGAAGTCCAGAAACATTCACGTGCCTTTGAGATGACACAGCAAAAATGCAAATAAAAGCTCTGTACTTCAATCCTGTGATAACAAACTCATGGCACCCAACACCCAACACCTTTGTTTCCTGCAATTGGTTTTCTTCATCAAGCTGCACATCTTCCCCTTTTTATTATACAATGGCTTCCCGCCAGGGAGCAGTCACTGTTTTAATTATGATGAGATCCCATTGAATTCTATATTTTAATACGTCAGAACCACGCAACAGCAGAGAAAGATGGGGAACAGGAGCAGGTCACTCAGCAACCTTGAGCCTGTTCCACTAGTCAATAGATGTTCTCTTTCCTAACCCCACTACATACCTCAGCTCCATATTCCTTTACCTTTGCCAGGTAAAACCTGCTGATCTCAGATGTAAATTATTAGTTGAGTGAGTACCCTCTGCTCTTTGTGGGAGAGAGTTCCACACTTCCACCACCATTTCTGTAAGAGGATTTTCTGCTGTACAGCTCACCTCGTTCTTATGGTTATGTCGCCTTACCCTGGACTCCCCAACAATGGAACATGCTTCTCTGAGTCTGTCAATTCTGTTCAAAACCATAAAAGGCTCATCCCTTAACCATCTGTATTCCAGAGAATACTAGTCTAGTTTTTGTAATCGCTCCCCATAATCTAATACTCCGAGCACTGGTAATATTCTGGTGAAGCTGCATTCCTTCCAAAACTGTTAACCTTTTTCCAAAGTGCAGTGCCCAGAACTGCAAATCATAGTACCATAGAATCCCTACAGTGCAGAAGGAGGCCATTCAGCCCATCAAGTCTGCACCGACCCGCCAACAGAGCAAATAAACGCAAAATACTGCAGATGCTGGAATCCGAAACAAAAACAGAAAAATTCTGGAAAATCTCAGCGGGTCTGACAACATCTGCGGAGAGAAAAGCCAACGTCATCCAGTGAATACTTGAGGCCATGTATCTTTGTGGGACGCCACGACTTGCTTCCTTCCAATTTGAGTATTTATTATTAAGCACAAACTAAAGCCACTGCTCCATGGCATACATGCACAGCTCCCAACATTCCTTTTGATAAACCAATTGAATAAAAGCAAACAAACTGAAGGGCAAAGTAAGAAAGGCAGCCCCCAAATAGGGGGGGAACCTCCTGAAACAAAAAAAAACACAACGAAAAGGAAACTTAAAACATTAAACCAAAATGTGATTAAAGGGGTCAGTAATACACCCCAGCCCCTGCGTTGGCCAACGAGCACGGAAGGCCTCGGTGGTGCCCTCAGACACCATGCTCCCTCTCCAGGGACACCCAGCTGTGAATATAGCCACGGTAGAGTGGCAGACACTCGGGTCAGACGACCCCCTCGGTTACCCACTGTCTGATCCTGTTAATGTATTTGGCTAGGCCCAGGTACAGATTCACGAGGAGGTCCACCACCACCCCCCCCCCACCCCCCGCTCCCCCTCCGCCACCCCCGCTCC
This sequence comes from Mustelus asterias, assembly GCF_964213995.1. NCBI lineage: Eukaryota > Metazoa > Chordata > Chondrichthyes > Carcharhiniformes > Triakidae > Mustelus > Mustelus asterias. The sequence continues at coordinate 14,240,455 of NC_135825.1, read as the reverse complement.
CCCTCCACCACCCCCCCCCCCGCTCCCCCTCCACCACCCCCCCCCCCCCCCCGCTCCCCCTCCACCCACCCCCCCGGCCCCCCGCTCCCCCTCCACCCCCGCCACTCCCACCCCACCAGGTGCCCGTAAATCCAGAGCGGGCCATTCCTCCCTAACTGCCGGCTTAACACAAATTGCCTAACCAGCTCAATAATCTGCCTTCCATTTAATGTGCTTTAATTTGAGCTAGCTGTTTTTTTTAATGTGGAACCTTATTTAATACCTCCTGGAAGCACAGATAAATGACATCTATAGACATTCCCCTGTCCACTGCTCCAAAAAATTTAATCAGAATAGTTTGATGTGACCTACTTTTTTTTTTACAAAACCACGTTGGCTCTCCCTGATCAGCTCAAATTTCCTTAAACACTCGGTCACACTGTCCTTAATTACAAATTCCAATTACTTCCCCGCCTCAGACGTTGGACTGGCAGGTCTATCATTTCCTGGTTTCTCACTCTTACCTGATTTAAACCACAGAGTTACGTCTACATTTTTCCCAACACGGGAGAATTCCTGAATGGAGGAAAATTTGGGAGCTTCCTTTAAGAACCCAGTGGTGGAAACCATCATGCCCCCTGCTACCCTCCTGAATGTCATTTTGTTCCATCGACTGGACTTTGAATTTCCGTTGGATAAATACTCAGGACCCAACCCTCTTATTTAATTCCTCTTCTGGTTTCGGTGCTGAGGGGCAATCATAGATTTTTGTGAAGCAAATGGAAGCCATTTCAACCTGTGTTCCCAAAACGAAAGAGCCATCCACTGAATTCCGAATCCCTGCCTAGATTCAGGGTTCCAACATTCTTCTTGGTTATTAGTTCACGTTGTAACGGATATTCTTTTAAATTCTCCTTTTGTTAACCTGCAATGAATTCTGTTTGTCAGCCCCATGTAATATAGAAACTGATTGATGTTGGCTCGAGTATACTGATAAGAATCGTACCTTCCCGAATATCTTCTTGTGGTCTGACCGGTGGACAGAACTCATTGTGAAACTAGTTTATACATTATTTCGTTGAACCACTTCCAAAACACTCCACACCTAAATACTTCAATGAATCATACATTTTGTGAAGCGTTGCGATGATAAGATGTTATTTAAATGCAAGTATTATTCTAAGCTATCTTAATTTTTTTTCGTCCATACAGTTATATATAGAGTTTCATTACGATTATTGCAATCTTTGCAAACATTCTTAAGTAAAACAGCTTAAACTCAGGAAAGGGGCTGGTCTCTGGCAATCACAATACGAACCTGCGTACATAAATGCTCTGACGCAACCTTTAATTTGGCAAATTACCCTGACAACACAAATCTTGCATTGAATACGCAGGAATGGAAAATTTTAACATCAGGGAATTACCATAAAATCTGGGGTTGACAATTTAGTTCCTTAGTACGTGGCGTGGTGGCACAGTGGTTTGCACTGCTGCCTCACAGCGCCAGAGACCCGGGTTCAATTCCGGCCTTGGGTCACTGTCTGTGTGGAGTTTGCACCTTCTACCTGTGTGGGTTTCCTCCGGGTGCTCTGGTTTCCTCCCACACTGCAATGATGTCCAGGTTAGGTGGATTGCCCATGCTAAGTTGCCCCTTAGTACCCAAGAATATGTGGGTTAGATGAATTAGCCATGGTAAATGTGCGGGGTTACGGGGAAGGCAGGAGGCCTGGGTGGAATGCACTTTCAGAGAGTTGGTGCAGACTCGATGGGCCAGATGACCTCTCTCTGCACCGTAGGGATTCTACATCTGAGAATTATGGAGGATGTATCATTGTATGAGCATGCTCTAATTTGATTTTGTTTTCTCTATTCTTTAAAGCGATGTGGATGTCACTGGAAAGTCCAGCATTTATTAACCATCCCTAATTGCCCTTGAACTGAGTGTCTCAGTAGGCCATTTCAGAGGGTAGTTAAGAGTCATCCACGTCACCATGGGGTCTGCAGTCACATGTAGGCCAGACCATGTAAGGGTGACAGATTTATTACCCTAAAAGGTATTAGTGAACCAGATTTTTTTAGAAAACAACAATTGATAGGTAATAGCTATCCATGACTAGCTTTCAATCCCAGATTGATTAATTGAAGTTAAATCCAGCCAACTACCATGGTGGGATTTGAACCCATGTCCCCAGTCCAAAGACGTGCAGGTTGGGTGGATTGGCCAAGCTAAATTGCCCCTTCGTGTCAGGGGGGACTAGCAGGATAAATATGTGGGGTTACGGGGTTAGGGTCTGGGTAGTCGGTACAGACTCGATGGGCCAAATGGCCTCTTTCTGCACTGTAGGGGTTCTATGATTCCATGATTAGCCTGTACCTCTGGTCTACTAATCCAGTAACATTACCACTGCAGCAACATCTTCTCATTTTATTTTAAACAGGAGGGCCGGAATTCTCCCATCCCGACCGTCACTGGAATTTTAGCGGGCGGGTTGCGGAGAATGTGAAACGCCTTTGACGGTCGGGCGGGAATTTCCGGCTTTTAGATCAGCGCCATTGGCGACATTTATCACTAGGATTTAGGCAAATTATGAATTATGTCAAGGAAGAAGAAATGTTTTTATGTAGTGATTGTTTATTAATGCATCAGACAGGAAAATGTTGCTTTCTATTAAGACATGCTTTGTTTACTAGGAATGGCGTTTGCTCTGCTGGCCAGTCTCCCACCAGTCAATGGGCTATATTCCTCATTCTACCCTCTACTTGTATACTTCTTCCTCGGAAGTATACACCACATGGTACCAGGTTGGTCTATCTTGCTGTTATTTTTATTCTGAGTATGAGGTAGCTTGCATTTTTAAACACTTTAGTCGTAAGGGGATATAACCCTAAAGTGAATACCGATCTTTTATTGCAAATTATGGGCCAAGAGCAAAATACCGCAGATGCTGAAAATCTGAAATAAAAAAACAGAAAATGGCTGAAAATGCTCTGCAGATCTGGAAGCGACTGTAGAGAGAGAAAGGAAGTTAACACTTTAGGTCAACGTCCATTCCTCAGAATACCTTTTAGGATCTGTGATAACCTCCATGATCTGCATGATGAATTGACCTGTCTGTTGGACTCATTGAATACGAGCTCCCTGAGGAATGGTAATTAGCCAGCCAGGTGGAGCTCGTATACCGAACCCTGTATAAAGCAAGACCCAGAGTGGGTCCATTAACCTTTTATTCCCGATTGGGACCGATTGTGTTCACCACAGGCTTGTGGCTAGTGCTTATTTTCATTTTGTGCAATAAAAGCAGGGATCCTTCGCAGCCGACTCCTGGAGTTATTTTAGGATCTGTTGCTGAGCTAAGCTGAGCTTGTTTCTCCTGAAATTGTGATCTTATTTCTGTTGCCTTCACTTTGACAATGGGTTTCGTTCTCACCTTATTTTGTGCTCCACTCCACAAACCAGTCAAGCAGGCAAACAAAGTGACCCTCTCTGTTCACACTACCCTTGGAGCAACAAGGGAGGTATGTAAACAGAAGACTTTGGAATTACAAATGAGCTAATCAGCGCCGAAAGAGGAAGTTAAACTAATGTTTCAGCCGAAACTTTTCAAAGATGAAGGATTCTGATCGAGTCTGACATTTAAAACATGCCCCCTTCCAGCCGTTTGCTAAGCTGCTGTCAATTTCCAGCAGTTCTGATGTAATCAGAATGTATTTCCTTCCGAGTCCCTGTTTTGGAACTATATCACTGTTCCTTCACTGTCACTGGGTCAAAATCCTGGAACTCCCTCCCTGTCAGCAGCCATGCACGGTTCAAGAAGGCGGCTCGCCACTACCTTTGTACTTAGGGATGGGCAACTAATTCTGGCTTTGTCTCTGACGTTCACACCCCAATGAATGAATTTTTTTAATAGGGGTGTTCTTGCCAGTTAAATTTGCTCCCCAGGAAAAGGTCTCAGGGGCAGCACAGTGGCACTGTGGCTAGCACTGCTGCCTCACAGTGCCAGGGTTCAATTCCGACCTTGATGACTATCTGTGTGGAGTTTTCATGTTCTCCCCGTATCTGCATGGGTTTCCTCCGGGTATTAGGGTTACACACACCCCCACACACACACACCCACACCCCCCACACACACACATGCACACACACACACACACACACACACACACCCACACACACACACACACACACACACACACACACACACACACACACCTTCCAATGCTGCCATCTGGCAGGATAAGTAAAATGTGGAATAGTGAGACCATGGACCTCGCACTAACTTGCATGTTCCGAGTTACTGCTTTGAGGGACCCAATGATTGCTGCCTGCCCAGTAACAGCAGCCCAAGGGGTAAGAGAGTGAGCAAAGGCTCAGCACTGATGGACGTCCCTGTCAACTGCTCTGATACCCGCGGACACCAGCTCAGATTCTTGCACTTGTTATAATCCAGGTCAGAAACTCCAAAGTGCTTCATGAAGTCAGCCCAGATCATAAGTTTTGCACTTTGAATTTGAATAGGATAAGCATAGGATGTTTCACTCCAGAGATGGTTCAAATGACCCACTAGGGAGCTTTTATCAAACAAAGTTTATTTAAGAGGTGGAGGTGCCGGCGCTGGACTGGGGTGGGCACAGTAAGAAGTCTCACAACACCAGGTCAAAGTCCACCTGATGAAGGAGCAGCGCTCCGAAAGCTCGTGAATGCAGATAGACCTGTTGGACTTTAACCTGGTGTTGTGAGACTTCTTAAAGTTTATTTAAGAATACTGTTAATATATAGAAAGAAAATTAACAATTGTTTTTACCAATCACAAACAAGGGGGAAAAAAACCATGATATTGTATAGATCTTAACAAATAAATGCACTGTTGCAACCGATCCTCATAAAATACACCCATCCCAGGTTTAGCATGAAAATAAGAATGGTCACATGATGCTGGATTTTCCAGCTCTGCAACACCTGCTGCGAATTAGTTCTTTGGTTCGAGAATTGAAACGGCTTCTCCGTTCTGGGAATTCGCAGCACCTCTCAAGGCGGAGACCAGAGCCACTGCTAGCCTCTAGCTTGTAACCTGCAAACCACTGACAGCAAAGATTTCACTCCAGGAAGGCAAGAAAAGTTGCAAATTAGCAGAATTTCTAATATCAGGAACAGACACTGAAACGCACTTGTCAGTCTGGATTCTACACAGCTTCTCACAAGCCAGCAGCCAAAACTGAAAGTGGAAGAACTCTTGGGAAAGAAAAGAAAGCCTGCCCCACCTGACCTGTCAATCATTCTTCCCACAAAGGTCGTAAACTCCCAGGAAGTGCATTAGGCCCAGATTTAGAAATAAACAAAACCCCGTTTAAACCATTTAAGCAGCAATTAAAGAACATCTAATCAGGTAGCCGGGGCCTCAATGTTAAAAAACAGAGCTGCTTATTACTGCAGAGAACATGCTTAAAAATACATTTCTTAAAGGCACAGTGGGACCCCGCTTCCCGATGCCAGATACCCAAATCAGTGCCTTTAAATGATGGAGCCCATACGCAATCCCACATGGGTTTGCTCCTTGCGCTCGCCACATGGTGAAGCCCCCCCACTCCTGCCCAGCTACTGCTGTGTGAATACCAGCAGTAGTGGCATGGGGCCTCTAAGTGGGCATGAATGAGGGCCTCAATTGAAAGCCTGGCAGAAAGGTCGCCCGATCATTGACCTTCACACTATGGACTTGTGGGTGGAGAAGGGGTCCCACCCGGCACACTCCCATTTGATTAAATACACCCCAGTTAACAAACTCACCATGGGGGAGGGTACAATATTCTACCGCAGGATATTGTTGATTCGTGGCTTCCCAGCACACAACAGAGGTTCTAGGCCTCTGGAACACTGTGGGCGATGGTTAATGGCAAGGAACAGAATTTTGTGTGCACGTTTCTCATGCTGGTTGTACTTACCACCCTTTATGTTCCTAATAGGTACCTTCGCTGTGCTGAGTATTATCGTCGGGAGTGTGGTTCAAGCTCAGGCTCCAATTGAAAAATTTCAACACTTCAATGAAAGTCTAAATGAAACCATAACTGATACTGATGCCATGAATGAGGAGCGCATGAAAATTGCAGGAACTCTCACCTGCTTAACAGCTATAATACAGGTAAATCCTTCAAATATATCACTGAAAAACCCATTTGGAAATGTGGTTCAACGCCAAGGGACTCATAGATTTAATTTCTCTTTTATTTTCAGCTTGTTGTTTAGAATAGTGGAAAAATAGAACAAAATCATTCCTGAATCTGAAAAGGAATAGTGTAAGACAGCAGAAAACTCATGGAACGTGGGTGTCACTGATGAGACCAGCATTTACAACCTAACCCTCATTGCCCTTGAGCTGAGTGGCTTATTCTGGCACTCAGTTAGGAATCGACTACATTGCTGTGGATCTGGAGTCGTGTGTACCGTAGGGTATATAATGCGACAACTGCGCATTCCAACCATTATTCTGTAAATTGAGTTTGTGTCGTTATATGCCCTGTTTGTGAACAGAATTCCCACTCACCTGAAGAAGGAGCTTAAGGCTCCGAAAGCTTGTGGCTTTTGCTACCAAATAAACCTGTTGGACTTTAACCTGGTGTTGTTAAACTTCTTACTGTGTTTACCCCAGTCCAACGCCGGCATCTCCACATCAGATTTATTTCCCTACAGGGCATTAGTAAACCAGGTGGATCTTCACAACAATCAATGATGGTCGTCATGGTTACCATTACCGAGGCCCTACAGATGCATCATAGAAAGCATTCTTTCTGGTTGTATCACAGCTTGGTATGGCTCCTGCTCTGCCCAAGACCACAAGAAACTGCAAAAGGTTGTGAATGTAGCCTAATCCATCACGCAAACCAGCCACCCATCCATTGACTCCGTCTACACTTCCCGCTGCTTTGGCAAAGCAGCCAGCATAAGTAAGGACCCCACGCATCCCAGACATCTCTTCCACCTTCTTCCTTCGGAAAAAAGATACAAAAGTCTGAGGTCACGTACCAACCAACTCAAGAACAGCTTCTTCCCTGCCTCTCATCAGACTTTTGAATGGATTTACCTTGCATTAAGTTGATCTTTCTCTACACCCTAGCTATGGCTATAACACTACATTCTGTACTCTCTCGTTTCCTTCTCTATGAACGGTAAGCTTTGTATAGCGCGCAAGAAACAATAATTTTCACTGTATGTTAACACATGTGACAATGATAAATCAAATCAAATCAAATCAATTCCAAATTTATTAATTTAATTCAAATTCCACCAGCTGCCGTGGTGGGATTTGAACCGGTGTCACTGGAGAATTAGCCTGGGCCTCTGGATTACTAATCCAATGCCGTTCCCAACATCGCTGACTTGTCTTAATGTAGGAAAAAGAGGTTGGGAATGGCAGTGGATAGGTCCTGTTCAAAAAGCAGCTGGTGGAATTTGAATTAAATTAATAAATTCGGAATTGAAAGTTGGTCTCGATAATGGTAACCATGACGACCATCATCGATTGTTGTAAAGGTCCATCCTGTTTACTAATGCCCTGTAGGGAAATAAATCTTGATGTGGAGATGCCGGCGTTGGACTGGGGTAAGCACAGTAAGAAGTCTCACAACACCAGGTTAAAGTCCAACAGGTTTATTTGGTAGCAAATACCATAAGCTTTCGGAGCAGAGCTCCTTCGTCAGATGAAGAAGGAGCTCTGCTCCGAAAGCTTATGGTATTTGCTACCAAATAAACCTGTTGGACTTTAACCTGGTGTTGTGAGACTTCTTATGGGAAATAAATCTGCCATCCTTACCCAGTCTGACCTACACACGACTCCAGATCCACAGCAATGTGGTCGATTCCTAACAGCCCTCTGCAGTGCCAGAATAAGCCACTCAGCTCAAGGGCAATGAGGGTTGGAATGTAAATGCTGGTCTCGCCTTGTTCTGTACTGTGACTCTGTTCATTTCCACATGATGTATGACATTAAACAGGATGTGCTGAATGACCAGTCTCCTCCTTGTTGATTAACAGCTTTGCTTAGGCTTCATTCAGTTTGGCTTTATCTCCATCTATCTCTCCGAATCCTTCATCAGAGGATTCATGACAGCAGCTGGGCTACAAATCTTAATCTCATTGTTGAAGTACATCTTTGGACTGAGCATCCATGCGTACAGTGGTCCTTTGGCAATAATTTACGTGAGTAACTAACAGACAACTATTGACACCATCTTTCATCCTGAGCCTCGGCTTAATTGTTCTGATCTTGTTGCTTTTCTTCTGACTAGACGTTCATAGACATCTGTAAAAACCTTCCCAAAACCAACGTGGCATCGTTGATTTTTGCTCTGATCACCGCCATACTCCTCTTCATTATCAAGGAGATTAATGTCAGATTTAAGCACAAGCTTCCATTCCCCATCCCAATGGAAATTGTTCTTGTAAGTAAAGCCTTAGATCTCCCATCTTTTCCTGGATTTTGTGTAGATTCCTGTCTTGGTCAGTCATCACACTTGACATCTTCTGAAATTATAAGTGGTTTTCATTTGAAATTTAAATTGTTTAAGCTATTGGTCAGGAGTTGGGGGTTGGGGGAAAGTTCTGGGGGGTTTGGGGGGGAAGCATGTTTTGTAATGACTTGGTGAGTAAATTCATCACCGCGATTTGTTTGATATTGAGTGTTTGGACCAGGAAAGGCAGCATGTTGGCACAGTGGTTAGCACTGCAGCCTCACAGCGCCAGGGATCCAGGTTCGATTCCAGCCTTGGGAGACTGACTGTGTGGACTTTGCACGTTCTCCCCATGTCTACGTGGGTTTCCTCTGGATGCTCTGGTTTTATCCCATAATCGAAAGATGTGTTGGTTAGACCATGCTAAATTACCCCTTAGTGTCTGAAAGATGTGAGGATTAGCTATGGTAAATGCAGGGGGGTTACGGGGATAGGGCTGAGGATAGGCCTGGGTAAGATGTTCTTTTGGTGAGTTGGTGCAGACTCAATGGGCCGAATGACCTCCTCATGCACTGTAGGGATTTTATTGGAGAAAGAGTACATGATTTATTGAAGAACTTTCAGGGAGGGTGTATGAGAACAAAATTGACAAGCCCAATGTCTTTCCTCTTGAGAAGAAAAACATTGAGGATTACTCAACATGAACCAATGGAATGCTGTGGATAAGTGGGGTGATTGGACTAAAAGATGTAGTTAGCCTGAAACTGTTACATGTTTATTCTCCTGCTCTTTGTCTGTGCCATTTAATATTATTCCCTCTCAAGATTGGCCATGCTAAATTGCCCCTTGGTGTCCCAAGATGTTCAGGTCAGGGGGATTAGTGGGGTAAATATATGGAGTTACAGTAAAGGGCCTGTGTTGGATTCTCTGTCAGAGAGTCAGTGCAGACACGATGGGCCAAATGGCCTCCTTCTGCACTGTAGGGATTGAATGATTCTATGAAAGTCCAAACTTTGCCTCTTGAGCAGAGTGGGTTGATGTAGCAGAATGAACAAACTGAACTTGGTGGACACAATTGTGAAGTTGAGTGATAGTGCGACAGGAGTAATATCAATTCTACTGCCTGCTAAGTGTCTTTCCCATCAATCTCAATGAACTTAATTATTGCTGAAAAAGGGGGACAGCCTCCCAAAACTTTCCATCTTACACTCATCAGGACAATTGCAAGAATGCCAAATTTCAAACGAACATCATTTATACCTTAGGAGGAAAGAGTGCTGATTGGTTACCAAATCAATTCTAATTGGTCGAGGCATTGCCATGGAGAATGCAATGGAGAACCATAGGCTCCCCATGCTCCCAGGCAAATCAAAAAGACGCAAGACTTGAACATATTCTTTTATGTTCCATGCCAATGCCTCAACTAATCAGAGTGAATTTGGCAATCAATCAGCATTTCTTTCTCCTGTTGCATAAATTGTTGTGATCATTTGAAATTTGGTATTCTTGTGTTTGTCCTGATGAGTGCAAAATGAAAAGCTTCGGGAACATGTCTCTCTTTTCAGCAATCATAAAGTGAATGGAATGGCGTTGAGTATCCCCAAGTTAGGAAAGGGAAAATTACTGGGCAGCATCTGACCATTATCGTAGAACCATAGAATCCCTACAGTGCAGAAGGAGGCCATTTGGCCCATCGAGTCTGCACCAACTCTGACCCAGCATCTTTCCAAGGCCCTATCCCCATAAGTCCTAGTATTCACCCTGATAATCCACCTAACCTACACATATTGGGAAGGGCCAATTTAGCATGGCCAATCCACCTAACCCACACGTCTTTGGAGTGTGGGAGAAAACCGGAGCACCTGGATGAAACAAACGCAGTCACAGGGAGATCGTGCAAACTCCACACAGACGGTGACCCAAGGCCGGAATTGAACCCGGGTCCCTGGCACTGTGAGGCAGCAGTACTAACCACTGTGCCACCGTGCCACCCCTGATCCCGCTAACCTGATTGGGAAAAGAGTATTTGTGTTTGGTGAAAGAGGAGCAAGGTGAATAACCTGCCCAGAATGACTAACCAAACTTCAATGGTGACTTTGGATTGCGTAGCAAAGAGCTGCGAAAAACACCACCTCCAGCAGAGAGAGGAAAAGAGGGGGAAAGGGGGATTAATTTATTACTTCTTTCTTTAAACAAATATTGAATAATCTTCTATTTTTACCTTTAGGTCATTGTTACCACCGCAATCTCAGGGGGCGCAAACATGCCAGAAAAATATGACATTGATGTTGTGGGAGTGATTCCTCTGGGGTGAGTGAGAATGACGAACACAAACTGATGGTGAACATTAGAGATAGGCAGTATAACTGGATCAAAGATACAGTCAATGCAGATGTGATCTATATGATTGCTTTCTGATTCTGGAAACCAGAGAGGTCAAAATCATAGAATCATAGAATCCCTACAGTGCAAAAGAGGCCATTCGGCCCATCGAGTCTGTACCGACCACAATCCCACCCAACCCCTAACCCCGTAGCCCCACGTATTTACCCTGCCAATCCCCCTGACACTCGGGTCGATTTAGTATGGCCAATCCACCTAACCCACACATCTTTGGACTGGGTAGACAGTGGAGGGGAACTTTGTACATCAGTAGAATACCATGAAAATTCTGCACACAATTTCTCATCTATTAGTCTTTTTTTATTCATTCACGGGACATGGGTGTCACTGGCTAGGCCAGCATTCATTGTCCATTCCTAGTTGCCCGAGGGCAGTTGAGAGTCCATTGCTGTGGCTCTGGAGTCACATGTAGGCCAGACCGGGTAAGGACGGCAGATTTCCTTCCCTAAAGGACATTAGTGTACCAGATGGGCTTTTCCAACAATTGGGCAGTGCCATGGGGTCCAGGCTGGCACAGCCAAGGTGGAAATGCCCAGGGGCAACTGCCCCCAGTGCCTGACCCTCTGTGGGCCTCAATTGTCCCCCCTTCATTCCAGCAGGATTGGGCCGCCAACTCCCCGCAAGTGGAGAACTATAGTATTCCCCGCTGGAGTGAAATGCCCTGGTGGAAGAGAGAGGCTAGTGGGCTCGAGATTTCAGTCCCGGGCCCACTAATTATATTTAAATCAGATTTAAATTCTCCTCTGCATAATCCGGCGCTCAGAGACGTGCAGAGGCCCGGACGCCCAGCGGGGAGCCCACGAAACGGCCCCCGCCAGAGTCTCCCAGCCCACTGCGCTAAAAAAGCATTGATGTGGAGATGCCGGCGTTGGACTGGGGTAAGCACAGTAAGAAGTCTCACAACATCAGGTTAAAAGTCCAACAGGTTTATTTGGAATCACGAGCTTTCCGAGCGCTGCTCCTTCTGGGTCGGCACGGTAGCACAGTGGTTAGCACTGCTGCTTCACAGCTCCAGGGCCCCGGGTTCAATTCCCGGTTCGGGTCACTGTCTGTGTGGAGTTTGCACATTCTCCTCGTGTCTGCGTGGGTTTCCTCCGGGTGCTCCGGTTTCCTCCCACAGTCCAAAGATATGCGGGTTAGGTTGATTGGCCAGGTTAAAAATTGTCCCTTAGAATCCTGGGATGCGTAAGTTAGAGGGATTAGCGGGTAAAATATGTGGGGGTGGGGCCCGGGTGGGATTGTGGTCGGTGCAGACTCGATGGGCCGAATGGCCTCCTTCTGCACTGTAGGGTTTCTATGTTTCAAGTGACTCACCTGATGAAGGGGCAGCGTTCCGAAAGCTCGCGATTCCAAATAAACCTGCTGGACTTTAACCTGGTGCTGTGAGACTTCTTATTAAAAAAGTAGTGCAGCGGGATAAGAGAATCGCTCCCTTTTTCTTTGTCTTTCTAAGGATGTCTGTGAACATGCAACATTATAGGCCTTGTAGAAGAGTACAGAAATTGGAGGGATTTGGAAATAAGGATGAGAATTTTAAAATGGAGGTATTGTTTGACTGGGAGCCAGTGTAGGTCAGCAAGCACAGGGTGTGATGGGAAGGAGGACTGGCTGCAAATAAAGGCAAGGGCAGCAGAACTTTGGATTCCCTCATGTATATGGCGGGTGATAGAATCTCAATTGGTTTGGAACAGATTTCATGCTGATTATTTATCATGAGGCATGGAGTGCGTTTAATAAGTAGATTCTTGGCTCCATTCAGGGAATTGGGGGAAAGTGGATATCGACTGAAGAGGCCAAGGACTGGGATCAACACAGCAACCTCTGTGTCCATATCCCTGATAAAAGTGCTGCAGCTTATTCATAAAATCCAAATTCCCAACTAGAATATTAGTAGTATTGATCAATAATAAAATGGCGTCCCTGTTTTCTAACAGAGTTCAGAAGAAAGGTCATCGACCTGAAATAATAATTCTAAGGGGGAGAATTTTCCAGCCATTCACACTGGCGGGATTTTCCAGTCCCGCTGCAGTGAATGGAGATTTGGCTGAGCGCCAAATTCTCCGTCCTTGCTTGCCAGCGGCGGCAGGGCATGAATGGCTGGAAGAGTCTGGTCTGTTTCTCTCACAGATGCTGCCGGACCCTTTTTCATAGAATCATAGAATCCCTACAGTGCAGAAGGAGGCCATTCGGCCCATCGGGTCTGCACAAACCACAATCCCACCCAGGCCCTATCCCCATAACCCCATGCATGTACCCTTGCTAATCCACCTGTTACCAAGGGTCGATTTTAGCATGGCCAATCCACCGAACCTACACATCTTTGAACTGTGGGTGGAAACCAGAGCACCTGGAAGAAACCCACACAGACATGGGGCGAACGCGTGTAAACTCCACACAATCAGTGATCCAAGCCGGGAATCAAACCCGGATCCCTGGTGCTGTGAGGCAGCAGTGCTAACTTGTGTGCCCAGTTCAGATTTCCAGAATCCTCAGTATTTTGCTTTTCTGTCTCTGGGTGGCATGTTTGGATTAAGAATTTCCACCCACAAGAATTAAAATATGTTCCTTGGCTAGGGAATCAGATTTTTAATCAACACCAGTAGTCGGTAATAAATCCAGACCCACCCATCAAGAATTGTCATCACACAGGGAGAACACAGAAAGCTGTTAAAGAATAAATCTGTCGTTCACCACTTGGAAATGTTGGCTTTGAAACACAAACCTGATCGACTCCCGGATAGAATCAACTGTCCACAGCCTGATGGGTTTCGCAAGTCTCAATACAGTTCTTCAATATTAAGCAGCAGCAAAGTGTTCACAATTCTTCATTAACTGATATAATATTGGTAATTATTTTCACGGAGAGTAAAGGTGATCTAAATAGGAAATGGGATCAATTATTTATCGCACAATTCTCCTGAGACTTGGAATCACTGGACAATGTATCTGTGTCTCGCTTGTCCTGTACGGGCCAATATAACACGCCTAGATTTTTACCCTGTGTTGATGACTAATTTAGCATGAGTTAAAATCAAGCCTAATTAGGGGAGATGATGGCATAGTGGTATTGTCATTGGAATAGTAATCCAGAGACCCAGGGTAATGGCTCTGGGATCTGGGTTCAAATCCCATTGTAGCAGATGGCAAAATTTGACTTTGATTTAAAAAATCTGGAATTAAAAAGTCTAATGATGACAATGAAACTATTGATTATCGTAAAAACTCATTAGGAGTGGCACAGTGGTTAGCACTGCTTCCTCACAGTTCCAGGGAACCGGGTTCACTTCAGGCTTCAGGTGACCGTCTGAGTGAAGTTTGCACATTCTCCCCGTGTCTGCGTGGGTCTCCTCTGGGTGCTCTGGTTTCCTCCCACAGTCCAAAGATGTGCAGGTTAGGTGGATTGGCCATGTTAAATTGCCCCCTTAGTATCAAGATGATCAGCAGGGTAAATATGTGGGGTTAAAGGGATAGGGGCTGGGTGCGATTGTTGTCAGTGCAGGCTCGATGGGCTGAATGGCCTCCTTCTATACTGTAGGGATTCTATGATCTATGATCGAAAACATGCCTGAAATGGGGGATCCGTTTTGTTCCTGTTCTCTGACATCCCTCCCCTTAATGTACACAAATCCTCACCTGAAAATATAACGTTTTTACAGTAACTGGATTTTATCAAGTGTAAAATGAGAGCTTGCAATACAAGAGATAATCCCACTTGTCCTTCCATCGTAAAGCTTTACCTGGTGGGCCTATGTTTTGGGAAGTCAAGTAAGAACTCCCTGTGATTTTCAATCCATGGACAGGAAATGAGTCCAAGAACATTTTGAAATTCTCGATGAGCATTCAAACACCAGGATCAATACAGGTGGAACCTGTGCATCCATCATTTCCAAAATACTCCCTGTGGGTGAATTATCTTATCAAGAACTCCCAGTCTAAACAACGTTGAAGGATTCTTTTAAAACAGATAAACCTTCACTTTCTGCTTCTGAGCCAATCTGACCAAAAGGACAAGTTCAACTCCAGGAAAGGTGAACTGCCCTACATTATGTTTTGGAAGGAGCTACTCTATTAGTCCTGGTGTGCGGTTGCTGGCTTGTTTTCTTCGAGAGCTGACCTGAATCTGAACTTCAGCTAAAGAGGTTTCGCCAGTTCTGCTGGCTGGAATAGCAGCAATGCATTCCATCTCAAAGAGAAGCTGCCACACACAGCGGCAAGTCTGAGGCTGGAGGGGCACACATCCTTTCTAATTAAGAGAGTACTCGGAGCAGTGCAGGTGCTCCATTTGCCTTCTGCCTGGGTCTACCGAATGGCAGTAATGCCAGCCCTGGCAAAACCTGTTGTGCTCTGCCCTCTCCCCCAGCTGTAGGAGGAGAGCGCGGTCCCATTTATAATTTTGTTCAGAAGTAAAAAATGGGATTTAAGACCATCAAGTTAAAGGTGCAGTGATGTAACGGTAATATCACAAGAGTTACAGTGATAGATAGAGGTTTACAGCATGGAAACAGGCCCTTCGGCCCAACTAGTCCATGCCGCCCTTTTATTTTAAACCCCAAAGCTAATCCCAAATTGCCCACATTTCACCCATTTCCTTCTATACCCACCTTATCCATGTAACTATCAAAATACTTCTTAAAAGACAAAATTTTACCTGCCTCTACTACTACCTCTGGCAGCTTGTCCCAGACACTCACCACCCTCTATGTGAAAAAAATTGCCCCTCTGGACACTTTTGTATCTCTCCCCTCTCACCTTAAACCTATGCCCTCTAGTTTTAGACTCCCCTACTTTTGGGAAAAGATATTGACTATCTGGCTGATCTGTGCCCCTCATTATTTTATAGACTTCTATAAGATCACCCCTCAGCCTCCTGCGCTCCAGAGAAAAAGGTTCCAGTCTATCCAGCCTCTCGTTATAATTCAAACCATCAAGTCCCGGTAGCATCCTAGTAAATCTTTTCTGCACTCTTTCTAGTTTCATAATATCCTTTCTATAATAGGGTGACCAGAACTGCACACAGTATTCCAAGTGTGGCCTTACCAATGTCTTGTACAACTTCAACAAGATGTCCCAACTCCTGCATTCAATGTTCTGACTGATGAAACCAAGCATGCCGAATGCCTTCTTCACCACTGTGTCCAGTTCACCACTTCACCACTCAGTTGTACCCCTCAGTCCGGGATTAATGCCCACAGCACGGTGGCACAGTGGTTAGCACTGCTGCCAGGGACCCCGGTTCGATTCCCAGCTTGGGTCACTCTCTGTGCGGAGTTTGCACGTTCTCCCCACATCTGCGTGAGTTTCCTTCAGGTGCTCCAGTTTCCTCTCGCAGTCTGAAAGACGTGCTGGTTAGGTGCATTGGCCATGCAAAATTCTCTCTCAGTGTACCCGAACAGGCGTGTGGCGACTAGGGGATTTTCACAGTAACTTCATTGCAGTGTTAATGTAAGCCTACTTGTGACACTAATAAATAAACTTAAACATTAGTTCAACTCCCACCAGGGCAGCCAGTGATCTGTAAGTGCAGTTAATTAATCCTGAATTTTTTATTGAAAAAAAGCTAGCAATTCTGATTACCTGATTGTTGTAAAAGCCCAACTGCTTCAGGGAGGAAATCTGCTGTCCTCACACTGCCTGGCCTCCATGTGTTGTCAGACACAAAGCAATGTGGCTTTCGTTTAACTGCCCTGTCAAAATACCTGGCAAGCCACTCAGTTCTATCAAACAGTCCTGTGGGTTTATCTGCACAACATGGACTGCAATGGTTCAATGGCACAACGGTTAGCACTGCTGCCTCACAGTGCCAGGGACCAGGGTTCGATTCCCGGCTTAGGTCAGTTTGTGTGCACTTTCTCCCCGTGTCTGCGTGGGTTTCCTCCGGGTGCTCCAGTTTCCTCCCACACTCCAAAGATGTGCGGGTTAGGTTGATTGGCCATGCTAAATTGCCTCTTAGTGTCCCGGGATGTGTAGGTGAGAGGGATTAGTGGGGTAAATACATGGGGTGACGGGGATAGGGCCTGGGTGGGATTGCTGTCGGTGCAGACCCGATGGGCCAAATGGCCTCCTTCTGCACTGTCGGGATTCTATGTTTCTAAGATGGCTCACAATTGCCTCCTCAAGGGCAAGGGATGGACAATAAAAACTGACCTTTTCAGCAATGTTCACATTCCATGAAAGTAAAAAAAAGTTAGAGAAAACAGGTTTTCAAACAAAGGGGGGAATTTTATGGCCTCACTCATCCCGAAACAGTAAAATCCCGCCCGAGGTCAACAGACCTTTCCATGGTCCGCACCCTCTCCCGCTCCGATTCCCATGATGGGCAGGATGGTAAAATTCTGGCCAATGTTTAGGTTTCTACATTCATAGAATCCCTACAGTGCAGATGGAAGCCATTTGGCCCATCGAGTCTGCACCAACCACAATCCCCCCCCAGCCCCTATCCACGTAACACCACTTATTTACCCTGCTAGTCCCCCGGGACAATTTAGCATGGCCAATCAACCTAATCCGCACATCTTTGGGCTGTGGGAGGAAACCGGAGCACCCCAAGGAAACCCACAGTGACACGGGGAGATAGTCACCCGAAGCTAGAATGGAACCCAAGTCCCTGGCGCTGTGAGGCAGCAGTGCTAACCATCGTATCACCGTGCCGTTGTTACTCAGCCGGAGAAAGCCGTTGCAGTTTTCCAGCCTCAAACCAAGTTCAGATTTCGGTAGCTTTGGTTAAATGGGATTTGTCCAAGTGATGTATTATTTTCCAGTGGAATTACTTCCATTGACTTCAAGCAGCAAGTAAACATTGACATTTTCTTTTGTCTCAAAGGTTGCCTCCTCCAGATGCTCCTCTGGTCAATCTGTGGAGTGAAATGGTTGGACCTGCTTTCTCGCTTGCTATTGTTGGATATGTCATCAACTTAGCTGTGGGAAGGACAATCTCTGCCAGGCATGGCTATGATGTGAATGCAAACCAGGTACAAAGTCTTACAAAACTATATGAAGAATTAGCTATTTGCGGTCCTTTTAAAAATTAGCGACATTCTTCTCATTGTTACCGCAAACTCTTTTATTTCAGACTATTCCCCCAGTATCGATCCATTAAAATTGACATCCATCTCTCATAAAATGAACCACTTTGTTGCGATGGACTTTGTTATGATTTTTAAAATTCATTCTTGGGACATGGGTGTCGCTGGCTAGGCCAGCATTTATTGCCCATCCCTAGTTGTCCTTGAGAAGGTGGTGATGATCTGCCTTCTTGAATCGCTGCAGTCCATGATCCGTGGGTTGACCCACAATGCCATTAGAGAGGGAATTCCAGGGTTTTGACCCAGTGCTTCCCACCACTGCTCCCCCCTACTTCCCAGGAGCAAGTGTAGGACACGGGAATAGATGTGCCCTGCAAAACGTCACATTTTTTAATCTCACCAATTCTTTTGGGTCTTTCATGCTCTAAGCTACAATAACACATATCCGAACAGTATCTCTTTCAGACAAGTTAAGCACTGAAACGTCTCCCACTGGGAGGAAAGCAGTGGAGTGGACAGGAATTTTGTACAGTTGTAACAGAGTACTGCTGAAAAAAAGGGACATGTTGTCAAAGCTTTTCACCCTGCACTCATCAGGACGAATGCAAGAACACTGAATTACAGAATCAACTTGCCAACCACCAGCACCCTTTTCACAGGCAGCATGAACTTTTGCTCCCTTTGAAATTTAGCATTCTTGCAGCTGACCTGATGAGTGCGGGGTGAAAAGCTTCGATGGCATGTGTCTTTTTTTTCAGCAATACTCAGGTTCTGCACTGCCAAGTGATGAACTGTGACAGAGGGCATTGCAATTCAAGTCTGAATCCAGATACATCAAATTTTAGCTCCAGGGAATCTCAGCCAATGTTGAGTCTGCCATTAGCAGGAAGAAGGAAGCTAGTCACCAACCAGAACCTGAATGAGAGGCAGGTACTCAAGTTCCAATTTCAGAGTCAAACCCACACACAAAGGGCTAATGAACAATCCCCACCTAAACATCAGTTCTGATGTTTCAGCAGCTGTCGGCAGTTTGGAGACACTCCCTGATTACAGCAGGGACTGTAACTCGACCGATATATATTCTCATTAGTTGCACAACTTCTCAAAATTCCGATCCTCCCAGTTCTTCCTTTTTTTACTAATTATTGCTGCCTCTTCTGTATTCCAGGAAATGTTGGCTCTGGGCTTCGGTAACTTCTTTGGATCATTTTTCAACATCCATGTTATCTGTTGCGCATTGTCAGTGACTTTGGCCGTGGAAGGAGGTGGTGGAAGCTCACAGGTACCTTAATCAATGTCCCTACCACAACTACTGTGGAAGCTATGGATCCTAATTGGCAAGGCAAAGGTTTGAGTGCCGCTAAGTAGGTTCAAGGGCACCATTTCAACTTAACAAACGAAAATCACACTGCTTAGCATTCTGTTGCTTAATCACTCATCCTGCCACTTGACGGGGCATGATGTGGTCGGGTGAAATCGTAGAAACCCTACAGTGCAGAAGGAGGACATTCGGCTTATCCAGTTTGTACCAACCCTCCAACAGAGCATCCCACCCAGTCCCTATCCCTACAACCCCACACACCTACCCTGCTAATTCCCCCAACCCAATACATCTTGGGTTACTAAGGAACAATTTGCTATGGTCAATCAACCTAATCTTTCATACTGTGGGAGGAAACTGGAACACCTGGAGGAAACCCACGCAGACACGGGGAGAATCAGGGTGGTACAATTTAAATGACAACTGACTCCTTGATTGAGGGTGCCACAGTGTGGGGAGTGGAATTGTTACCTTATTTGGTGGGGAACCTGTCCCCTCCTCCCACCAGCTCAGAAAGATTCAACTGAAATTATGCAAATGCAGTATTTTACCTAGGGGACTGCACAGATGTATGGCCAACCCACCGAAAGCTGCTTAATCCTATATCTCCCACTTCACAGGAGGAGAGACAGAGGTCATTGAGGACCTCTTGTGACCTGTAGCAAAGCCCACCTCACACCCCCCCCTCTCAAACTCTGACATTTCTTGATGAATTTCAGACCTTCCATTACTTTTGCTGTTTTTGCATTTAGACTGAAATCTTCCTCCTAAAATGTCTCTCTCTCACTATTTCTCATGAATACCCAAATGTTTACTGGTTCATAGAATGATATAATCCCTACAGTGCAAAAGGAGGCCATTTAGCCCATCATCTCTTCACCGACCACAACCCTATCCCCATAACCCCACGTATTTACCCTACTAATCACCTTGACACGAAGGGGCAATTTAGCATGGTCAATTCACCTAACCTGCACAGCTTTGGAGGGCGGGAGGAAACCGGACCACCCACAGGAAACCCACGCAGACACGGGGAGAATGTGCAAACTCCACACAGACAGTCGCCCAAGCCCGGAATTGAACCAGGGTCCCTGGCGCTGTGAGTCAGCAGTGCTAACCACTGTGCCACCGCGCCGCCCACTGGTTACACAGTGCCTCATTTTTTCAATGAATTGACTATGACCTAAATGAGGTTAAATATTATTCTTGCATCTAGTGCACTGACAGGAACACATAAGTTCCCTCAGAATGTATTCTTAGAGGTCAAGAACATGAGAATTAACTGAGCAGCCAGTCATACCAATGTTGAACTTGATGAATACTTGTCAAAGCAGGCCGTCTGCTAGGTCTAAGGTCGCTTACGCACTGGATGGGTCTTTCGATGTCTGCTGCTGTCTGGAGCAACCCATTGGCTATTTATTGCAGTTGTCATTTTTACTATTTATCCTTGGCTTCAGGCCATCAAAATGCACCTCTTGATGTGATGTGTCATCTTTTCTTTCCAGTTTGCAAGTCTGTGCGTAGTGCTTGTGGTATTTGTGGTGCTTATGGCTCTGGGAACATACCTGGAACCACTTCCGAAGGTAAGAACCTTTTCACATAACGGCGCATGCAGTAGGAAGAAAGAACTTGCATTTCTGTAGCGTGTTTCATGAGCTTAGGACACCCCAAAGTGCTTCACAGCAGATTAATTGCTTCTGAAGTGTAGGTGGGGGAAATATGGCAGCCAATCTTTACACAGCTTAAGATGCCACAAACAGCAATGTGACAAATAGCAGGGGCGAGATTCTCCGGCCTCCCAGCCCATGTGGTTCCTGCCAGCGGGAGGTGGCGTGTTGTTTGCTAATGGTGAGATTCTCTGGTCCTGCTGTTGTCAACTGACGTCACCCCATGCCGGCGGGAAATCTGTGGACGGGGGTACACTGCCGGCGGGACTGGAGAATCTTGCCAACGTGAACGGCTGGAGAATTCCAGCCCAGATTTTTCCTTACTGCCTTTGTTGAGGAATATTATGTGACCAGCGCACTGGGAGAGGTCCGCCAGTCCTCTCCAAATAGGACCAAAGGATGCTTTGCAGCCATCCGAGGGAGCAGTGTCAATTTAGCGCCTCATTCAAAAGATGGCACTTCTGACAATGCAGCACTCCCTTGGTGCCTGCCTGGAACATATGCTTAAGCAGAAAGAGAGCATTGAACTGATCAGCATTTATAGACAGAACAGAGAAGTCAACTTTTCAAAGATGTGGATGCTTTTTATCATAGAATCCCTACAGTACAGGAGGCCATTCAGCCCATCCAGCCTGCACAGATAACAATCCCACCCAGGTCCTATCCTCATAATGCCACGGATTTACCCTGCTGGTACCCTGACACTAAGAGGAAATCTAGTGTGGCCAATTAATCTAACCCGCACATCTTTGGACTGTGGGAGGAAACCGGAGCACCCGGAGGAAACCCACGCAGACACTGGAAGAACTCCACACAGTGTCCCAAGACCGAATTGAACTCAGGTCCCTGGCGCTGTGAGGCAGCAGTGCCACCATGCCACCCAAAATGAAGTGGCAGGGAATAGTTTCGATCCATCGACCTCTGGGCTATGGGCCCAGTATACTTCCATTGGGCCTTTCTGCTACAGTGGGACTTCAACCAGCAACCCTCTGAGCTCGGAGGTGAGAGTGTGAATGAAGCGCAGCTGAAAAGCTGGCTCACCACCACCATCCTAAAGGCGATTAGGGATGGGTAACAAATGCTAGGTTTTTCAGAGATGCTCACAGCCAATGGATGAATAATGAATGGTAGCCCTGAGAACAATTTCAAGTTAATACTTGACTGTAGGACAAGAGGACAAGAGGATTGTTGTAAAAGCCCACCTGGTTGATGAATGTCTGGGAAATCTGCCACCCTTACCTGGTCTGGCCTACATGTGACTCTCGATCCACAGCAATGTGGTTGGCTCGTAAATGCCCTCTGAAATGGTCCAGCAAATCATTCAGTTCAAGGCCAATTAGCAATGGGCAATAAATGCTGGCCCAACCAGCATCCCATAAATGAATTTTAAAAAACGATAAAATTGTATTCTGCGAAGAGACTCATTTTTGAGCATGAGTTACAATCTTTCCCTCAAGTTGCACATGGTGCTGTGAATGTAAACCTGCATAACCTGGGCACCTTTTTGGGGTATCACACTGTGACGGGGCCGTCAGACTAGAACTAGATGGGCCAAATAGCCTCTCTCTTGTCTATTTATGTGACGGGAAGCTAAGGAGTAAAAGCGTCACAATGGGAGGAATTTTCCAGCCGTTCACACTGGTAGGATTTTCTGATCCCGCTGCAATGAACGAAGGCTTGGCTGAGCGCCAAATTCTCCGTCCTCGCTTGCAGTGGCGGCGGGTGGTGAAGGCTTGGAAAGTTCCGGCCAATATTTTAAGTAGATGCTGACAGCGAACAAATGATAAGGATTTACCCTGGTGTATGTTTTGATGCCACATAATCCTTACATTTGTTTTAAAAAGTAGCATTTGACATCATCTGAATACAATGAATGGGCTTTGTTTTGCACCTAGGCCGTGCTGGGAGCATTGATAGCAGTGAACCTGAAAAATACGTTGATGCAGATCACAGACCCCTATTACCTCTGGAAGAAAAGCAAACTGGACTGTGTGAGTGGACTTCCCTTATAATAAAGTGCCAGATACATGGATATTGGGTTAACTGCGGTGGGTAAAAGACACATGTATAAGCATATGTTTGAAATGTGCACCCCATAGCACTGCTGCTGTAATCATGCATTTTTAGGGATTGAATATTTTGCCTGCATTTTAAAAACGGTAAAGAATTGAGTTACTCAAAGATCTTGTGAAATATATTAGAATTAGTTGCTCCACTTACCAAATGCACTGGGGTGGCCTACTGGTATTATCACTAGAATATTAATCCAGAAACTCAGCTAATGCACAGTGCCATAATTGAAGGAGCACAAAGTTCCCCAAGGATTGTTGGACTGGTGGAGGGTACAGATACACAGCAGTGAAAAATCAACCATTTTCCTGATTGTACGCATTGCCCCTTGCTGGAAATTGAGTGGGTTTGGACACTGGGTCAGCCCCATCCGTGTCGCCTTCCACAGTTGAATAGCTTGCCAACATTGGCTGCCCAGGCTCACCAGTGAAGAATGGGCACATCGGAAAAGTGCACAAAAAGCAACTGGCGCCCACAGAACTGTGTCCTAAGCATGATTCAGCAGCTTCTGGAGAGAAAAGTGGAAGCCAAAATTAGAGAGTGACACAGGAGAACGGTGAGGGGAGACAAATAGTTGTGGTAAAGGAATTGCAGTGGGGAAGAGAGTTGGCAAAACCGGGAAAGCCACATGAAAGTGCCAGAGGCATGATTCTGCAACAGTAATTACTGATGGCTTGCTTGGGTCAACTGCATTGGTTTCCAAGTTCTGTGTTTTGAAAGTCGCTGTTAAGCAAGAGCTGCTGACAGACCCCACTCTGAGTCTTTACACAAAGCTCTTGTTTCTGTGGTGAACATTCGCTTCATTCATGTACCAAGTAACACATCCTCTCTCTGTCCCTCAGTGTGTATGGATAGTGAGTTTCCTGTCGGCGTTCCTGCTCGGATTGCCCTACGGCGTGGCTGTCGGTGTCGGATTTTCAGCACTGGTTGTTGTGTTTCAGACCCAATTGTAAGTACTTTGGCATTCCTCAACGGCTCTTAAAGCTCACATTACGTAGTCAGGAGAAAACACTAAGCTCTGGAGAATCAGGGCCTCACAGCGTCAGGGACCCGGGTTCGATTCCCGGCTCGGGTCACTGTCTGTGCGGAGTTCGCACATTCTCCCCCGTGTCTGCGTGGATTTCCTCCGGGTGCTCCGGTTTCCTCCCACAGTCCGAAAGACCTGCTGGTTAGGTGCATTGGCCATGCTAAATGCTCGCCTCAGTGTACCCGAACAGGCGCCGGAGTGTGACGACTAGGGGATTTTCACAAAAACTTCATTGCAGTGTGAATGTAAGCCTACTTGTGACACTAATAAATAAACTTAAACTCATAATCCAGGTCTTGGATTATTTGAAGTGAACGCAACAGACAGGGAAAAATAAGGGAAAAGCAGTTCCTGTAAACATGGAACGCTGTTGTATAAATTGGGCATTTCACTCCTTTTTATCTCTTTGTTTAAGAACCTGATTTTTTGGGTAGTCATGTGATTCCTACTACGTTTGCCATTTTTCTTTCAAAATGGCTGCTGGAAAAATTTAGGCGGAGATCTTCCAGCCCTTTGCGCCCCATTGCTGCTGAAAGTGAGGGTGGAGAATTTGGCGCTCAGGCGTATCTCCATTCACAGCAGCAGGACCTGAGAATCCCGCCGGCCAGAAGATACCACCCTTCGTTTTATTTCTTAGACTATAGCCATAGACTACGAGGGACCATTGGCATATCCCTCGTTAGCGACAGAGGGAGAGAGAGCGAGACAAGCGGTTATATGACTTGAGGGGAACACTCCACACCAAGTATGGGGCAAGTCAATGAGGCAGACTTCCATGAGCTGCCACAGCTAGTAGGGGGATCAAACCCCACCATTGGCATCATTCAGCAGCTCACTATAGCCCACCGGTTCATCCCTTAACCCAATCCCTAACAAGGGCAGCACGGTAGCACAGTGGTTAGCACTGCTGCTTCACAGCTCCAGGGACCTGGGTTCGATTCCCGGCTTGGGTCACTGTCTGTGTGGAGTTTGCACATTCTCCTCGTGTCTGCGTGGGTTTCCTCCGGGTGCTCCGGTTTCCTCCCACAGTCCAAAGATGTGCGGGTTAGGTTGATTGGCCATGCTAAAAATTGCACTTAGTGTCCTGAGATGCGTAGGTTAGAGGGATTAGTGGGTGGATATGGGGGTAGGGCATGGGTGGGATTGTGGTCAGTGCAGACTCGATGGGCCGAATGGCCTCTTTCTGTACTGTAGGGTTTCTATGATTTCTATGGATGGTAAAATCACTGTAATTTTCTGCTTCAATAAAACTGAGAAAGAGCCCATCTTATCTTTGTCTTATTTAGAATCATAAAATCCTTGCGGTGCAGAAGGAGGCCTTTCGGCCCATTGAGTCAGCGCCAACTCTCCAATAGAGCATCTTACCCAGGTCCTATCCCCATAACCCCACATATTTAGCTCGCTAATCCCCCTAACCTATACATTGTGGAACACTAAGGGGCAAATTAGCATGGCCAATCAACCTAACCTGCACATCTTTGGACTATGGGATGAAACCGGAGCACCCGGAGGAAACCCCCGCAGACATGGGGAGACCATAAGACTATAAGACATAGGAGCAGAATTAGGCCACTCGGCCCATTGAGTCTGCTCCGCCATTCAATCATGGCTGATATTTTTCTCATCCCCATTCTCCTGCCTTTTCCCCATAACCCCTGATCCCCTTATTAATCAAGAACGTCTCTATCTCTGTCTTAATAAGACCATAAAAGGAGGATGTACAAACTCCACAGAGTCACCCAAGTTCAGAATTGAACACAGGTCCCTGGTGCTGTAAGGCAGCAGTGCTAACCACCGTGCCGCCCTTGGTTTAGATTCAGAAACAGGTAGCAGTTATGATTTGCCTCAAGTTTACAAAGGGTGGGATATGGAAGAGCAGCCCGGAGTGCATTGGAATAGTCAAACCCGCAGGTAATGAAAACAGGATTGAGGGTCTCAGCAGCAGGTGAGCTGAGGCAGGGGCACAGTTGGGCAATGTCTTGAAGGTGTGCAGCGGCGATCCTAGTGATGGGGCTAATATCAGGTTGAAAGCTCATCTCCGGGACACCAAGGGGCAGCCTGAAAATAAAGCTGGGCTATTGAGGGGCACCGTCGGGAAGCACTTCCTCACAGCGAAAATTTGGAATGCTCTCCCTCAAAATGCTGAGGTGGCCCGGAGTAAATGGAAAACTTCAAAAGTGAGATTGACAGATTCTTGTGAATGAGGTTATCGAGGGACGTGAAGCCAAAGTGGAATTAAGATAGAAAGAAGCCACAATCTGATTGAATGGTGGAACAGGCTTGAAGGGCTGAATGGCCACCCCATCCCTGTGTGTTTAATTCCCACCCCCCTCATCTTATTCTTCTACATTCAACAACATGTCCCAGCTTGATAAACTTGTGTTGCCGAAGGACAAAAACGGGTGCTTGGGTCGAATATCTTGCAACAGCAAACTTCAAACAGAGTTTATACAGACAGCCCAATCATTTCCCTTTTGATGTGGTTCCCCCTGAATTTTCCTTCATCTCTCTCAAACCCGACCTCGGACTTTATTTATTTATTTTTTTATCCCATCAAAAATACACCTTTTCAGAACAGTTTTGGCAGCAGTTTTTACATTTGTTTTCGCATAAAATTAATCCCCCAGCTACCAAAAGAAAATTACAAAGTACAAAACAGGCACATTTAGTTTGGAAATAATTTCAAAGGGCAATTCCAGGACAACCAAATAGTCCATCCAGGTCATAGAATCACGGAGTCCTACAGGGCAGAAGGAGGTCATTCGGTCCATCAAATCTGCACCAACCACAATCCCACCCAGGCCCTATCGCCATCTCTACACCCTAGCCATAACTGTAACACTACATTCTGCACTCTCTTGTTTCCTTCTCTATGAATGGTATGCTTTGTCTGTATAGCACGCAAGAAACAATACTTTTCACTGTATGCTAATACATGTGACAATCATAAATCAAATCAGATAATCGCATGCATTTACCCTAGCTAGTCCCCCTGACACTGAGGGGCAATTTAGCATGGCCAATCCACCTAACCCGCAGATCTTTGGACTATGGGAGAAAACTGGAGCAGCCGGAAGAAACCCACGCAGACATGGGGAGAATGTGCAAACTCCGCATGGACCCAAGCGGGTTCCTTGTGCTGTGAGGCAGCAGTGCTAACCATTGTGTCACCGTGTTGCCCCTCCACGGCCCTCGTCCTCTTCAGCAGTTCAAACTCAACTGAGAACCATGTTTGTTTATTTAATCTTTTTGATAAAAGGTAGGATCAAGACACAAACTCAATGGTTCCTTCAATGATTTTCGCCCTTTAAGATAAAATGCAAAGTAATGGCAAACCAGGCAACAAGCTGTGTAAACATCAGCTCCGAGGACTCGTATATTTTATTTTGCTTGGCTCCAGAAATTAACCTCAGTGAACATGCTGCTCCTCATAACAACTTACAACTGGCTGGACTGCTCCTTAACATCCTGAGATTCATTGAGAGCCAATAAGAAGGAACTTTCCAGTAAACAATAGATAGTTGTCAAAAGACACCCAAGGTGAATTGAGGACAATTTATTTTTCTGAGACGTTACAATCTGGAATTCACTTGCCGAAAGTGTGGTGGAAGGAGATTTAATCGTAACTTTCAAAAGGGTACTGGACAGGAAAATGTTGCTGCGATTTAGGGAAAGAGCAGGGCAATGAGCCTAATTGGAAACACCCACTGCGTCCAAAATGAGGGTCTGGCTACTACTTTTTATGGCCTTTTCGTGGAATCCCAACATGTTTGTGTCATTAGGGGGTGGCACAGCGGTTAGCACTGCTCCCTCACAGCACCAGGGACCCGGGTTCAATTCCCGGCTTGGGTCACTCACTGTCTGTGCGGAGTCTGCAAGTTCTCCTCATGTCTGCATGGGTTTCCTCCGAATGCTCCGGTTTCCTCCTGCAGTCCCAATGACATGCTGATTAGGTGCATTGGCCGTGTTAAATTCTCCCTCAGTGTACCTGAAGAGGCGCCAGAGTGTGGCGACGAGGGGATTTTCACAGTAACTTCATTGCAGTGTTAATGTAAGTCATCTTGTGACGCTAATAAATAAACTTCAACTTAGAATGCTTGAGTAAAGCGATGGTCAACACCAACAAAGGAAAGACAATGGCAAAGTTACAGAAAGGCTGGAATCTGGCCTGTTACTCTTCGCTATCAGACTACAAGCTAGTCTCCCTCACCTTTCCACAGGTAGAAATAATGACTGGATGCAGCTCTCCAACGAATGATAGGCAGAGAAAAGCAGCTGACACTTGGTTTATTGATTGAAAGCTTTCTTACTATTTCACAGAATATCAACTTCACTGTTTGCCATGATGTATTTTAACTCCTAATTTTCAATGCTGGAGAAGGACTTAAGAGGAATGTGTCAAGTATAGGAAAAAAAGTACATGAGGGCAAAACTATGTAATGTATAGGAAAAGTACTGAGGTTAACTATACCATATAGAGAAAGATACTGGGGTTAACTGTACAATATAGAGGAAAATACTGGGATAACTGTACCATATAGAGAAAGATACTGGGATTAACTGTACCATATAGAGAAAGATACTGGATTAACTGTACCATATAAAGAATGATACTGGAGTAAGTCTACTATATAGAGAAAGATACTGAGGTTAACTGTACAATATAGAGGAAAATACTGGGTTAACTGTACCATATAAAGAATTATACTGGAGTAAGTCTACTATATAGAGAAAGATACTGAGGTTAACTGTACTATATAGAGAAAGATACTGGGATTAACTGTACCATATAGAGAAAGATACTGGGTTAACTGTACCATATAAAGAATGATACTGGAGTAAGTCTACTATATAGAGAAAGATACTGGGGTTAACTGTACCATGTAGAGAAATATACTGGGTTAACTGTGCCATATAGAGAAAGATACTGGAGTTAACTGTGCATGTAAGTTTGGGATGGGTGGGTGACTGTGTCAGGTGCTGGAAAGCAGTGACTGGAGGAATACTGAGAAACCTGTGTCACGTAGAGCAGCTGTGATGAGACAGACTGCAGCGGAATGTCACACCAAGGAAGGGAAAAAGACCGAGGATGAGTCAGGAGTACTGACTGACTTTGTCCATCAGCCGGCTCAGTGCACCTTCCCACTGGAAACAGGAACTGTTGCTGCGAAAGTTTTTCCTCTTCAACCAGATACCTGCTAGCCCACACAGACCCGTCTCTCTGTTTACAGGAGAGGTTAAATCACTGGACTAATAGTCAAGATCTGAGCTAATAATCCAAACATCATGAGCCTGGATCCTTCCATGACAGTCTGAAAACTTTAGCTTAGCTTTAGAAATAATATAGTGGTGTCATTCAGCGTGATCGAGAGGCTATCAAGCTTTAGAAACCCACCGGTTTACAGAAGTCCTTTAGTAAATGAGACCTATGATCTTTATCCAGTCTGTCTATATGTGACTCCAGTCTCAGACTAACCTGGTTGACTCTTAACTCTGATATGCCCCAGTAAACCACTGAGTTGCATCATACTCCACATAGACTGCCGTGGCTGAAGGAGAAGACTTACAACCACTAATTTTGTTATGATGTCCACGTCCCAAGAATGAATTTCGTATCAAATTGATTGAAATTCAGCAGGGATTTCAGCAACTACCTATTATTAATAATCAACCATCAGCTAGTTAAGTTGTGAGGAGTATGCAGAGATACTTCTGTGTGATTTGGGCAGGTTGAGTGTGTGGGCATATGCATGGCAGATGCAGTATAATGTGGATAAATGTGAGGTTGTCCACTTTGATAGCAAAAATAGGAAGGCAAATTATTATCTGAATGGGTGTAAATTAATAGAGGTGGATACTCAGCGAGACCTTGGTGTCTTCACGCATTAGTCGCTGAAAGTAAGTGTGCAGGTACAGCAGGCAGTAAAGAAGGCAAATAGAAAGTTGACCTTCAGAGCGAAAGGATTTGAATATAAGGATAGGTTTGTTTTGCTGCAATTGTACAGGATATTGGTGAGGCCACGCCTGGAATATTGTGTGCATTTTTGCTGTCCTTATCTGAGGAAGGATGTCCTTTCTATAGAGGGAGTACAGTGAAGGTTTACCAGCCTGATTCCTGGGATGATAGGTCTGTCATATAAGGAGAGATTAGGATTATATTCAGTTAGGATTATATTCACTGGAGTTTAGAAGAGTAAGAGGGGGTCTCATGGAAACCTATTCATAGAATAGAAACCCTACAGTGCAGAAGGAGGCCATTCGGCCCATCGAGTCTGCACCGACCACAATCCCACCCAGGCCCTACCCCACATATTTACCCGCTAATCCCTCTAACCTATGCATCCCAGGACTCTAAGGGGCAATTTTTAACCTGGCCAATCAACCTAACCCGCACATCTTTGGACTGTGGGAGGAAACCGGAGCACCCGGAGGAAACCCACGCAAACACGAGGAGAATGTGCAAACTCCACACAGACAGTGACCCGAGCCGGGAATCGAACCCGGGACCCTGGAGCTGTGAAGCAGCAGTGCTAACCACTGTGCTACCGTGCCGCCCAATAGAATCATAGAATCCCTACAGTGCAGAAGGAGGCCATTCGGCCCATCGAGTCTGCACCGACCACAATCCCACCCAGGCCCTCCCCCCACATATTTACCCGCTAATCCCTCTAACCTACGCATCCCAGGACTCTAAGGGGCAATTTTTAACCTGGCCAATCAACCGAACCCGCACATGTTTGGACTGTGGGAGGAAACCGGAGCACCCGGAGGAAACCCATGTAGACACGGGGAGAATGTGCAAACTCCACACAGACAGTGACCCGAGCCGGGAATCGAACCCGGGACCCTGGAGCTGTGAAGCAGCAGTGCTAACCACTGCGCCACCGTGCCGCCCTATAAAATTTTAACAGGGTTAGACAGGGTAGATTCAGAAAGAATGTTCCCAATGGTGGGGGAGTCCAAAACCAGGGGTCATAGTTTGAGGATAAGGGGTAAACCTATTAGGACTGAGGTGAGGAGAAATTTCTTCACCCAGAGGGTGGAATTCACTCCCACAGAAAGTAGTTGAGGCCAAAACATTGTGTGATTCTAAGAAGAAATTAGATATAGCTCTTGGGGCTAAAGGGGTCAAGGGATATGGGGGGAAGGCGGGAAGAGGGTATTGAATTTGATAATCAACCATGATCATAATGAAAGGGGGAGCAGGCTCGAAGGGCCGAATGGCCTCCTCCTGCCTCTATTTTCTATGTATGTTTTTATGTGTGATCCTTTGATTAGGTTGAACTCTGAGATTTTGCAACATATGAGGTACTTTATGAAGTGAAGTCACGGGTGTAATGTTGGAAACACAGCAACAACTTGCGCACAGCAAGCTGCCATGAACAGCAATGTGATAATGACCAGATAATCTGTTTTTGCGATGCTGATTGAGAGACAAATATTGTCCAGGGCACCCAGGATAATTCTTTGAAATAGTGCCATGGGATAGCTTCCATCTACCTCAGCAGGTAGATAGGACGTCGGTTGAATATGTCAAACAAAAGACGCACCTCCAACAATGCAGCACACCCTGAGTACTGTGCTGAACTATCAGTCTTGAGTTCAAGTTCTGGAGCAGGACTTAAACCCAGAACCTTGTGACCCAGCAACACCACTGTGAGTCCAAATTAGCTGCCAAACATCTGACAATAAAAGCTACGAATTTATATACCAAAAGTACTTCATTCCCTGTGAAACACATCGGGGTGTTCTGAAGTTGTACTAATACAAGCTCTAAAGCATGCAACTGATTATGGAGAAATGTTGCTGTCATTTTTAAGTGTGGACTACGAGTGTTGTTTCTGTTGGTGTCGCTGTTACAGGAGAGTTGGGACTCAGAAAGACACTCACACCTTTCCTAATGTGTTTCCTTCTATGCCTGTCTCCCCAGTCGGAATGGTCACCTTGTGGGACAGATAGGAGCCAGTGACATTTACAGAAATCCCAAGGTCTATGAAAAGGTAAGGATATTCATTAGTGCAAAGGGAAAGCATTATTTCTTTGTAATAAAAATAAATGTTGGAAAAACTCAGCAGGTCCGGCAGCCTCTGGGTAGAGAAAAGCAGGGTCTATGGGCGGTATTCTCTCATTTTGACTTTAATTCCCATGGTGGGGGTGGGAACTTAGGATGTTTTCTGCCGCAGCCAGTGGGAAAACACGCCGAATCTTCTGGCTCAACCTCATTAATTATAGAGCTGGGTGTTTCACGCTGTACTCAGTGGGGGGACAGGCCTGGATGGTGCACAGTCTGCTGTCGTGTCCGGGTGCCATAATGAAAAGGTGTCCAATGTCACTGACCCACTGTTGAAGAAAGAAGGTGGACTTCCTGACATTGAAGATAAATGTCTGGGAGCACTCCGAGACCGGAAGACGAACTTCCTGAGAACAAAGATGGATCTACAGGAACATTCTGGAAGATGGACCCCCTTCAGGATTCCTGATCTGGCAGGTTGGCCTGCTGATGCTCCTCCAATCCATTGCCAGTGGTGTTCCAGGCTCCAGGCCCGGGGGCAGCTTCCATCCCGAACTCCGGAGGCAGCCCCGGTCATTCATTGTTCAGATGAACCCCAACATCTGCACATTTGTTCCAAAGAGCTCTGACGAAAGGTCATCTAGACTCGAAGCGTTGGCCCTATTCTCTCCCCACAGATACTGTCAGGCCTGCTGGGATTTTCCAGCATTTTCTGTTTTTATTCCAAATGTGTTTCTCACCAGTGTGTTCTCCCACCGACACTGCGGAAAATCTGGGATGGTGAGGAGGGGGTGGGGGTTGCGAGTGGGTGCTTAAGCTGCATCCCCTTTTGGGGCGCAACTGAGGTTCATGCCAGCCTCTGGTGGGTTTTCCGACCCACCATGACGGGCACCAGGGAAGATGCCGTTGTAAATTCATATCAGTGTGAAACCATGAAATCCAGGCCAATAGCAGAGGGAGTATTCATAGCTGTTTTATTATGAGTTTATTTGTCTAACCATGTTATTTATTATCCCAAGTATATTACATTGTTAAGTTTATTATTTCTTTCTGATGTATCATTAATAAATTATTAATACATTTATGGATGAATCATTGACCTGTTTGTTGCACAATTTTTTTTTAGATCCCTAATTAGTAATTGAGTGATCATTGTTTTCCTCTTCCAGGCAAAAGAAATCAGTGGAATAAAAATCATTACCTACTGCTCGCCGTTGTATTTTGCAAATGTGGAGTTTTTCAGGAATAAAGTTATTAAAAAGGTAAAATGCCAACATTCATTTTAATCTTGAAATGTAAAAGAGATCCAAGTTACAACAATTGTGAAGTAAGGTTTATTTATTAGTCACAAGTAGGCTTACATTAACACTGCAATGAAGTTACTGTGAAAATCCCAAACTCCAGCGCCTGTTCGGGTACACTAAGGAGAATTTAGCATGGCCAACACACCCAACCAGGACAGTGGGAGGAAACCGGAGCACCCGGGGAGGACGTGCAGACTCCGCACAGACAGTGATCCAAGCCGGGAATTGAACCCAGGTCCCTGGCGCTGTGAGGCAGCAGTGTTAACCACTGTGCCGCCGTGCCGCCCAACTCAAATGCATGGAAACATTGACATTCTAAGTGCGCAGAAGGGATCAGAAATATTACATAAATAGTTTGTGATCCTGAACTCGAGCCTTCTCATGGATTCTCCTCCACCTACTTGAACTCAAGAGGGTTGTAAGTTCCTTTAGAACCTCCAATAGTGAACTATACTCAACTGCAAAATCCCAACCAGTCTTAAACGCTCCCTTTCCTTGGCCTGGCATTTTAACCTACTCTAATAATTCTAAGATCTGTTAAGTGTTGCCTTGAGGTACTGAGTGGGATTTTCTGTTCCCCTGCAGTGTGTTTTCCAGCGATGGAGAAGTCTCACCATTGGCCGCCAGTGGGATCTTCCAGTCCCACTGATGTCTATGGTGTTTTTCATGGCTCCGCCCTTCCCAGGGAACCCACCATGGGAGGGGGGAAAGCAGCGATTGCCTTTGGTAGGACCAGAAAATCCCACCAGCAGGAAGGATGGAAAGTCTCGCCCATTGTCTCCACATTACGATACGGTGGCACAATGGTTAACACTGCTGCCTCACAGCACCAGGGATCTGGGTTCATTCCGGCTTTGGATGACTGCGGAGTTTGCACGCCCTCCCTGCGTCTGCATGGGTTTCCTCCAGGTGCTCCGGTTTCCTCCCACAATCCAAAGGTGTCCATAGGTAGATGGGCCGTGCTAAATTGCCCCTTAGTGTCCCAAGACATATAGGTTAGATGGATTAGCCATGGGAAATGTGGATAGGGTAGGGGGGGAGGACCTGGATAAGATGCTGTTTCGGAGACTTGGTGCAAACTCAAGGGCCCGAATGGTCTCCTTCTGCACTGTAGGGATTTTATGGTTCTTATCATTGGCTATCCTACACAATTTTTCAAACCCACCGGATTTTGAATTTGTTCTTCAGGATTTATTCAAATTACTTGCAGGCATTCAAAAAATATTTGAGTTTATATTTTTTGTTTGACTGTTTTAGTTGCTTATATTGACTTGCATTCTTTCCCTGTGGAACCCACAGTTCCACACTTGAGCAAACGGGAAGTATATTTGGGTTTCACACAATAAATTGACAAAGTTGTAAAATTCGATGCCCAAAACCAGTTGGAAAAGCCCTTGAATAATAACTACTAAAAATGCAATTTGTCTTCTTCACTCACTGTAAGTCATTGGCTTGATGTTATCCAGTACGTGACATAAATACCCTAACATTACAAACTAGAAATTCCTTCAATTTTCTGCAAGCATAAACAATCGTTTCCTCAATTCACACCTACTAAACATAGAAACATAGAAGATAGGAGCGGGAGGAGGCCATTCGGTCCTTCGAGCCTGTTCCGCCATTCATCACGATCATGGCTGATCGTCCAACTCAATAGCCTAATCCTGCTTTCTCCCCATAACCTTTGATCCCATTCACCCTGAGTGCTACATCCAGCCACCTCTTGAATACATTCAATGTTTTGGCATCAACTACTTCCTGTGTTAATGAATTCCACAGGCTCACCACTCTTTGGGTGAAGAAATGTCTCCTCACCTCCGTCCTAAATGTCCTACCCCAAATCCTCAGGCTGTGATCCCTGGTTCTGGATTCCCCCACCATCGGGAACATCCTCCCTGCATCTACCCTGTCTAGTCCCATTAGAATTTTATAAGTCTATTATTTTATAAAATGTTATAAGAATTTTAAAATGTTGAGGAGAACAGAAAATGGAGAACAGAAAACGCCTTCATCATCACAAGCAGTAAACACAGAAACAGTGAACAAGTGATCACCAAGAGGATAACACAGAAACCGCAAAGAAAAAGAATATCTTGCACGGATATTGCACCTTTTACAACTTCAGCATGTCCCCAAAATATCTGACACCCAGTGAAGCACATCTGAAGTGCAGTCACTTATTTTGATTCGTCCATGGGATGTGGGCGTCACTGGCTGGGCCAGCATTTATTGCCCATCCCTGAGGGCATTTAAGATTTTGATCTGATTTATTATTGTCACATGCATTAACATACAGTGAAAAGTATTGTTTCTTGCGCGCTATACAGACAAAGCATACCGTTCATAGAGAAGGAAAGGAGAGAGTGCAGAATGTAGTGTTGCAGTCATAGCTCAGGGTGTAGAGAAAGATCAACTTAGTGCAGGGTAGGTTCATTCAAAAGTCTGGCAGCAGGGAAGAAGCTGTTCTTGAGTCGGTTAGTGCACGGACCTCAGACTTTTGTATCAACCGCATTGAGTCAACCACATTACTGTAGGCCTGGAGTCACATGAAAGCCAGACCGGGTAAGGATGACAGATTTCCTTCCCTAAAGGACATTAGTGAGCCAGATAGGTTTTTACGACAATCGTTTCATAGTCATCGGTAGATTATTAATTCCAGATTTTTACTGAATTTAAATTTCACCTCCTGCCCTGATGGGATTCGAACCCGGGTCCACAGAGCATTACACTGGGTCTCTGGTCCTGTGAGAATATTGCTACACCACCATCTCCCCTCTGTAACATAGAAAACATGACAGTCAATTTGCAAACTGTAAGACCTCATAATTTACTTTAGTTGGCTTAGTTGAGGGATAAATATTGGCCAAGACACCGAGGAGAGCTCCCCTATTCTTCAAACAAATAGTAAGTGCCATTGGGTGGATTTCCAACCAACTAAAAGAGCCTCAGTTTAACATCTTATTCGATAGCATCTCAGACACTGTATCGCTTCCTTAGTATCGTCAACTGAAATTCTATAGACTTCAGCCTCTGAAGTGGGACTTGAACCCACAACCTTCTGGCAAGACTGCCATCCACTTCAGCATAGATGACATTATGAACTATTAGGATCAATGATCATAGATTCAATATTACAGAATAAAACCATTTAGCCCATTGCACTTTTGCCCTAACTTTTCAAACTGGAGTTCTCTTCTCTAATTCCTTTGCCGTGTCTTACTGCACACTGTTGTCCAGAATAAACATAGAACATAGCAACCCTACAGTGCAGAAGCAGGCCAGTCAGCCCATCAAGTCTGCACTGAATTATCTTACCCAAAGCCTATCCCTGTAACCCCACGTATTTGCCCTGCTAATCTCCCCGACCTACACATCTTAGGACACTAAGGACAATTTAGCATGGACAATCCACTTAACCTGCACATTTTTGGACTGTGGGAATAAACCGGAGCACCCGGGTCCTTTATAAGTGATATTATAATATAATTAGGTATTTATTATAATGCATTTTATAAACATCTGGTGAAAAAAATTCTTCTAAGGTTCCTCTTTGTGTGCGTGCGTGTACGCACGTGTGTATGCATGTGTGTGCGTAAGGAATAAGAAGTATTAGCAAGATAGGTTCTAGAATGAAGCACAGGTTGTCTTCTTGTTAAGCCTCAGACGAATGACTCTCTCTCTCTTCCAGTCGGGATTTGACCCAGCGAAGGTTTTATTAGCCAAGAAAAAATACCTCAAAGCTGCAAAAAAGGAGGAACAGGAAACGGAAACCCGAAGACCGAGTAATCTCTGCACTAAGGTACGAGTCCACACGATTGCACCAATAGACAACTGCCAAGTAAAGTTGCACAATTAATTACATAAAGACCCAGATGTCTGCAGTGTGACCAATTCTTTCCACATTAAAAAGAAAAAGAATTACAAGTGGGGGGGGAAATACACAGCAAATCCATTCACAACTAGACAGAAGAAGCTGTAATCTGAAGTTATTGAAGTTTTAACGGGAGAAGTGGAGGGGTGGCTGGTGTCCTGTCCACAGGAGGATGATGGTTTGTTGATGTTTGCAGCTGCAATAACTTTGAAGGCAACTCATTGTGACTTCAAGTTATAAAGGGTTTATTACCAACAATATTTATATATATGTACAATTAATCATTCCTTTTATTGTACATATATAACAGAACTGAACACACGTCTACTCTATTCTGCTCCCCAACTCCAACTGAGGATCTTCCCCGACTCAAGACATGCGCTCTTGCACCCAATTGGCTTGGCTTCCCATGCTGCCTCTCCATAGGGTCCGGCCCAATCATGTGACCCTCATGGATCCTACCCTTAAAGCGGCCACGCTACCACAGATCCTTAGTCAGAATGCAGCTCTTGCAAGCTTCCTCTGCTGGACTTCAAATCCCCTCCGCCCCCAAAACTCCTGCTACCCCTCCAAACCACTGGCCCGATTACCAGGGGAATGTTCTTTTGGTGGCTAATGGATGCTTCCTACTGCTTAACATTTCGTTCCCACTGGGCAAACAGTGACTGGGACCCAGGCAGGAGGCTAGGGGAGGTGGTGGGGGTGGGGAGGGGGGGGGGGGTAACACAGCAAGCTGCCCAGCTCAAAATGGCTCAGGCCCTGTCGCAAAAACACTGCTTCCACCAACACCACCACCCCAAAACCAGCTCCCTCCCAAGTACCCCTCTGATGAGAGTTAAATTCAGGAATAACATGCAAGCACTACTGCAGACCTCGATCAGACCTCTTTCTCGGGTCCCTACCCGTCTTGCTCAGCCCCTTGCAATTCCTGCTTTGATTTCAGGAAAGCATACAATGCAAAATCAAGGAAGTTAATGTTTATAGATCAGTGATTCGACCTCAGCTGAAGTACTGCAACCAATTCTGGGCCCCATGCTTTAAGCAGAGTGACAAGGTGTGAAAGAGACTTACAAGAATGGTACCAGCGATGAGGATCATTACAAACCATTCTATCGAGAGCTCCTGCCTTGAACTATTACAGAATCACAGAATAGGCCCTTCAGCCCATCGAGTCTGCACCGACACATGAAAGGCCCTGACCTGCCCATCTAATCCCACTTGCCAACAATTGGCCCATTGCTTTGAATGGTGTGCCAAGTACGCATCCAGGTACTTTTTAAAGGATGTGAGGCATCCCGCCTCCACCACCCTCCCAGGCAGCGCATTCCAGACCGTCACCACTCTCTAGGTAAAAAAGGTTTTCCTCAAATCCCCCCTAAACCTCCCACCCCTCACCTTTAACTTGTGTCCCCTCGTAACTGACCCTTCAACTAAGGGGAACAGCTGCTCCCTTTCCACCCTCTCCATGCCCCTCATAATCTTGAACACCTCAATCAGGTCGCCCCTCAGTCTTCACTGCTCCAGATATTGCTGTCCTTTGTTCCAATTCCATTCAAGTCTCTGGTCTTCCTTGCTGACTGGTTTGCTGTGTGTTTCTTTCTTCCTCCCTAAACTCTTCATTCTCTTTTGTCTTTTGCAGCAAGTATCTTTACAGGAGCTGGTGAAAGAGGTGGAAGCTGAAACATCGATGGACTGTAATAACAACTCAGTGGATGAAGCTCCCAGAATATCCTACATTACAGTCAACACCCCGAACGGGTTACACGAGGGAACGCAGAAACCTGCAATCGATCTGGAGAATGCCGAAGATCCCATCAAACTTGCACACCCCATAATTGACATCCACACTCTTATCTTGGACATGAGTGGAGTCTGTTTTGTGGATCTCATGGGAATCAAAGTCCTGGGAAAGGTAAATATTGACCTTAATCAGCTGACATGCCATCATGGCCCGATTCCATTATTGCACTCCCGTGCCTACAGCAACCTTTGCGATTTCCTTTGTGATGGCAGGTCTGTTACATGAAGAGAGACTAAGTCGATTAGGATTATATTCACTGGAGTTTAGAAGAGTGAGAGGGGATCTCATAGGAACTTATAAAATTCTAACAAGGTTAGACAGGGTAGATTCAGAAAGAATGTTCCCAATGATGGGAGAGTCCAGAACTAGGGGTCATGGTTTGAGGATAAGGGGTAAACCTTTTAGAACTGAGGTGAGGAGAAATTTCTTGACCCAGAGAGTGGAAAATGTGTGAAATTCACTGCCACAGAATGTAGTTGAGGCCAAAACATTGTCTGATTTCAAGAAGAAATTAGATATAGCTCTTGGGGCTAAAAGGATCAAGGGATATGGGGGAAGGAGGATCAAAATATTAAATTTGATGATCAGCCATGATCAAAATTAATGGCAGAGTAGGCTCGAAGGGCCGAATGGCCTCCTCCTATGTATTTCTATGTTTCATTAGGAAATTATCTGGTGTCTTGAGAAAGAAAGAAGATGGAAAACAGAGCACCCAGCGCGGAAAGGTGAAAGGGTTAGAGAGAATGATGAGGAAAAGTAACTGAACAAATTCAAAGAGAAAAAAATCGTAGCCTGCACAAAAATACTAATCATTCTTCGAGAATCCTTCGCAAGGGCGGCACAGTGGCACAGGAGATAGCACTGCTGCCTCACAGCGCCAGGGACCAAGGTTCAATTCCGGCCTCGGGTGACTGTCTGTGTGGAGTTTGCATATTCTCCCCGTGTCAGTGTGGGTTACTTTCAGATATTCCCGTTTCCTCCCATAGATGTGCAGGTTAGGTGGATTGGCCATGCTAAATTGTCCCTTAGTGTTTCAAGATGTGTAGGTTAGGAGAATTAGTGGGGTAAATACTTGGGGCTACTGGGATAGGGCCTGGGTAGGATACTCCACCAGAGAGTTGGTGTAGACTCAATTGGCCAAATGGCCTCTTTCTGAACTGTAGAAATTATATGAAAACTGAATCATATAAGGACTAATTCTATGATCATTGAGGGAATCATGGCTATAATATCGTAGATCAAATCTGATGCTGTTTTCCACTCTGGTAGCACAGAATTAAGCCACTCATTTTCTTTGCACTATAAGTGACAGTGGGAGTAATAATTGGGTGTTGAAATTCATTGGTGTCTATTCCACTGGCAGAAGAATATCTTGTCCCTGTGGGCAGCACTGTGACACAGTGGTTAGCATTGCTGCCTCACAGCGCCAGATTCGATTCCCGGTTTGGGTCACTCTCTGTGTGGAGTCTGCACATTCTCCTTGTGTCAGCGTGGGTCTCCTCCGGGTGCTCCGGTTTCCTCCCACAGTCCAAAGATGTGCAGGTTAGCTGGATTGGCAATACTAAATTGCCCCTTAGTGTCAGGGGGACTAGCTAGAGTAAATGCATGGGGTTATGGGGATAGGGCCTGGTTGGGATTGTGGTGGGTGCAGACTCGATGGGCCGAATGGCCTCCTTCTGCAGTGTAGGATTCTAAGAATATAAACCTTGCCTGCCCAAAGTCTCCAGCTTCAACTCTTGCTTGCATGGTTGGAACAGACGGATCACTCCTGCAATGGGTCCTTACAAATATTCCCTCAGGAGGAAAACTATTTCCTCTCTCAGACTGCCCATTTCGTGAATCATATTCATCATGTTCTGGTGACCTTTGCCAATTAAAAACATCTTGTGAGGCCTTGCAATTTTTATTCATTGAACTTTTATTTGGACAACAAACTTTAAAAAAATAGAAATTTTAATGTAACGTCAAAGGCAAATACACGGACTGGAATTCTCCGACATCACCCGGGTTTGGGATTCTCCAGTCCCGCTGCAGTGAATGGAGTTTTGGTTGAGCGCCAAATTCTCTGTTCTTGCTGGCATGGCATGCGATATTGGAAAATTCAGACCATGATCGTTTATATTTTGCCTTATCACACCTAAAATCACATTGCGCACAACTGATTGTTTTGCTGTTGAGTGCTTGGTGTGATTTAGGCAGGTACTATTTTGCGCCCAGCAAGACTCCACAAAGAACAATGCGATGAATGACCAGTTGATCTTTTTTTGTTGGAGTTGGTAGAGGGAGAGAACAAGGTGAAAGGGTAAACTGATGGGTTTTTTTAAAGTCCCAATGAAGTCCGGCGGCAAAAAAAGTCATCTCGGCCGGAATTCTCTGACCATTCACGTCCCGCCATCGGCAGCGAGGATGGAGAATTTGGAACTCAGCCAAACCTCCGATCACTGCAGCGGGACTGGAGAATTCCAGCTACAAGTGAGGTCAGAGAATCCAGCCCCAAATCTAGTGTTTCCTATATTGGTTTCATAAAATTTCTGCAGAATATTGTCTTCTGATTTTTTTTTTTGAAACTTTTTGTTTACACAGATGTGTTCGAATTACAAGAAAATTGGGGTCACGATTTATCTGGCTGGGATACGAGGTGAGACTATTTACAACTAAAATGTCATCACTTGATTTGTAAATGATGATATGGCATTGATTAGCGTCTTGGTCAGAACATTGAATACAGGAGTTGGGACTTGTTGAAGTTGTACAAGACATTGATAAGGCCACACTTGGAATAATGTGTACAGTTCTGGTCACCCTATTATAGAAAGGATATTATTAAACGAGAAAGAGTTCAGAAGAGATTTACTAGGATGCTACCGGGACTTGATGGTTTGAGTTATAAGGAGCGGCTGGATAGACTGGGACTTTTTTCTCTGGAGCGTAGGAGGCTTAGGGGTGATCTTATAGAGGTCTATAAAATAATGAGGGGCATATATCAGCTAGATAGTCAATATCTTTTCCCAAAGGTAGGGGAGTCTAAAACTAGAGGGCATAGGTTTACAGTGAGAGGGGAGAGATACAAAAGGGTACAGAGGTGCAATTTTTTCACACAGAGGGTGGTGAGTGTCTGGAACAAGCTGCCAGACGTAGTAGTAGAGGGGGGTACAATTTTGTCCTTTAAAAAGCATTTAGACAGTTACATGGGTAAGATGGATATCGAGGGATATGAGCCAAATGCGGGCAATTGGGACTAGCTGAGGGGTTAAAAAAAAAGGTGGCATGGACAAGTTGGGCCTGTTTCCATGCTGTAAACCTCTATGACTCTATTATCAGATTTGGTTTGGGATCACCAAGGTGAGCATGTCTATGCTGGGGGATGTTACATTTCCATTCTGAGTATCCAGCGTATTGTCAACTG
Source organism: Mustelus asterias (assembly GCF_964213995.1). NCBI lineage: Eukaryota > Metazoa > Chordata > Chondrichthyes > Carcharhiniformes > Triakidae > Mustelus > Mustelus asterias. The sequence continues at coordinate 14,198,131 of NC_135825.1, read as the reverse complement.
CTCCCAGTTGAGGTTCCCGATGGGTTGGATGTTTCTTCTACTCTTCTTCAACAATAGGAATAAACCTGAGGTCAATGCAACACCCTCAACTGCATGAGTGCGACAATTTTCACTTCCCACAATAGTCTGTAGCCTCATCTTAGCCTCCCAGAGATGAGGAGGAAATTCTTCAGCCAGAGGATGATGAATCTATGGAATTCATTGCCACAGAAGGCTGTGGAGGCCAGGTCATTGAGTGTCTTTAAGGCAGAGAGAGATCGGTTCTTGATCGGTAAGGGGATCAAAGATTATGGGGAAAAGGCGGGAGAATGGGGCTGAGAAACTTATCAGCCATGATTGAATGGCAGAACAGACTCGATGGGCCGAGTGGCCTAATTATGCTCCTATATCTTATGGTCTCTGAGTCAATCGGATACCATCAGTGCTGAATTACTGCAAATCTTGGGAAATCTGAGATTAAAAAAATACAGAAAATGCAGGAGATTCTCGGGAGGTTTGTCAGCCTCACTGGAATGAGAAACTGAGTTAACGTTGCAGGATGAAGAAGATCTCTCTCCATAGGTGCTGCCAGACCAGGTAAACATTTCCAACATTGGAGAGAGTTTTGGATCAAGATACAGGGAAGTATCTCGATTTAATAATAAATGCAATAACAAATGGCAAGGTTGTCCAGTGCGTTGAAGCATTAACTTTGGTGGAGAGATAGGATATGGATTCAGGGCCACTATTCTCGACACAGCAAGGTCCTGGTCTTTCGAATAGAAGCCAATCATGTCTTCATGAGGATGGAAGAAGACCGTCTTGAGTTTGCTCGTTACCTTCAGCAGCATTGATAAAGACTGGGAAGTCAGACTCCATCACAACTATTCAGCTCGAGAAGACACTGAAGGAAGCTGAATGCCTCTACTGATTTTCTTCTTCCCCTGTGGAGAAGGAGCTGGCCCCCACTCAGTGTAGAAGTCCAAGAACTTGCTATGTGGGCCACGTTTTAGTTAGCAAGCACGCTGGTTATAATAATAGTCCAGAAACTCAGGTGTCATGAATTTAAATGTGAACTTGTGAAATAATTTTATATAACCCAAAATAATCTGTGAGCTAGCTGGTACCAATAAACAAAAAAAAGGTTAAAATGTGGCAGATTGTCCCCAGTTACTTAGCTAATCTCATTCAGTGAAGGGATGCATTGCAGGAACTCATCAAGGCTCCTTAGGCAACACCTTCCAAACGCACGACCATTACCATTTAAAAGGACAAGAGCGGCTGATACCTGGAAAAACCACTACCTGCAAGTTCCCCTCCAAATCCTCACCATCCTGACTTGGAAATAAGAACAAAGAACAATACAGCACAGGAACAGGCCCTTCGGCCCTCCAAGCCTGCGCAGATTACCAGGTCCTTTCTAGACCAACCACTTATATCCCTCTACTCCCAGTCTATTTATGTGTCTATCCAGATAAGTCTTAAATGTCGTTAACATGTCTGCCTCAACCTTGGCTGGCAGTGCATTCCAGGCCCCCACCACCCTCTGTGTAAAAAACTTCCCCCGCACATCTCCAATGAACCTTTCCCCCTTATCTTGAACTTGTGCCCCCTTGTAATTGTCAATTCTGTCCTGGGAAAAAGCTTCCAACTGTTTGTCCTATCTATACCCCTCATAATTTTATAAACTTCTACCAGGTCGTCCTCAGCCTTCGTCTTTCCAGGGAGAACAATCCCAGTTTATTCAATCTCTCCTCATAGCTAATACCCTCTGGCATCACGCCCTTGCTTCTCAAGTGGATGGATAATAAATGCTAGCCTAGCCAGTGATGCCCACATCCCGTGCACGAATAAAAAAGTAGGGATCAGGCCACCTTCTCCCAGTCTGGGCCCATATATGTGACCTCAATATGTGCCCAACTTTTCATGCAAACACAGTTACAATTCAGGAGAAGGGCTCACGAGGATGGGCAATAAATCTGGTCTTGCCAACATCACCCACATCCTGAGAACCAATGAAAAGAAACCATAAGCATTGACAAGCAGAGGGTGAAAATAGCAAAATGTTCCAATGTCGACATTCACCGCACCTTGCAAGGGAAATCTGTACTTTGTCATTAAGCACTGGCGCTCTGAAGCACATCAGATCAATGAGAACAAAGTTGACCCAGTGAACACACAGGATATAGTGATCATTTCAGCATTTTTTTTTAAAAACAACAGATGCTGTACACCCAATCATGTACAATTTAATCGTGGGCCAATCACAATGTCAATTGTTCGACATGGCGTTTGACCTTCCCATGCCAAAGAATTTATGACATGTTCGCAGCTTTCGATTCTATACTTGTTCTAATCTAATAGCAATAACTACTCTTTATCAGAGGCTCCTGAACAATAAATTGCTCCTGCACTTTGATTAAACACCTTTGACCTCAACATTAGCATGGGTGTGTTTTATTGACTTGTTTATACCTTACTATATTTAATAAGTATTGATTATGGAATAATTACTATGCATTTACATATAATGTAGTAAATACATGTGCCTTGTTGGACTGGAAATGTCATGGCATTCCATTGCTATAATCCTACCCTAGGAGCTATAGTCATAATTATTCACCATCTGAAAAACTTCAAACGCAGCTAAGTGCTTTCAGTTCCTCTTTTGTGTGGACACTGTGGTTAGGAACGATGGGAGGAGGGTGCTTGAGATGCATTCAGCCCTGAAGAGAAAAATTCAACAAACAAAGCTGACTGCATGTTGTCTAAAAACCATTAGGCTGTCAATCAAAAGTGAGTTACAAGGGCTGGACTGAACCAAATGTTGTTTAATGGGATTTCAAAGGCTGTCACTTATCTCCATGACCCCCTCCCTCGGGATCCACTGTGCCAGGTCCACCATACTCATGATCAGCACCAAAGCCCACCCGATGCAGATCCCACTGGGGGGGGGGGGGGGGGCGGGTGGGGCGGGGTGAATAGCGGGGTGGCTTCGAATCAGGCTTCCGGCCTGCTAATTACATTAAAATGAACTGCTTGGAATAATCAACAGGTTACCGCCCAGGTGGGAATCTGATCGGGGCAGGCCAGGTGAATTGAGATGGGTTTGAAGCCTGTCGGGAATCCTGTTTTAGCCGCGACACCCCAATCAGGGGGATATCGGGATTCCTACCAACGGGACTGGCGAATCCCCCCTCCTCACATCTCCCCATTACTTCCCTTTCACCAAACCATGTTGACTCTGCCTGATTACCTTGGGCTTATCCAAGTGCCCTGCTACCTACTTCTTTTAATAAGAGCTTCGAACATTTTCCCTACGATAGATGTTAAGCTCACTGGCCTGTAGGTTCCCGCAATCAGTCAACCCGACTTTCCATGGCCCGGATCTGATCGAGAAACTTCTCATCACCTCAGCCGTTTGACATTACTGGGCCCAGCGACCTTGGTCACAAATCGTGAACGGGGCGCCAGCCGCTGAAAAGATAGCAGTATCACTCTCTCGCAAACACAATGCATGGGAGTGTAAAGAATAGTTTTTCTGAAGGCACAAGAACACTTAAGAGGGATTTGTTTTACTGCTTTCGAAAATGTCCATTTCTAATCGCATTTCTTTCTCACTTTTATGCAACAGATCAAGTGTATGAAGACATTGAGACTGGCGGAATGTTTGATGAGGGGGGGCTAGAACGCAGTTGCCTCTTCCTGTCAGTGCACGATGCTGTCCTATACACTTTGGCAAAGTCGAACGAAAACAGGCAGGATGCAGCCAAGGAAAAAGTAAATAACATCTGTTTTTTTCAAGAATCCTTATTTACTTAAATTTTGGAAGAATGCTTTAATCTTTGAGCTCAAATAAACAGAATATGATGGTTCCCTGCAACAAAATCAAGACTAATTCAATCCAGCAGGTCAGATAATGCTGTGGGTTCAGTTTACATTCTTCATCTCATTAGACCGATGTTTTAAATTCACCAAGTATTTGCACTTACTCTACCAAATAAATCCAACTGTTCCCCTCAGTAATTTTATTTTATGGAGTATTTTTTAGGATTGTTTTGGAGCCAAATTTAGCACCAACCCGAAATTGTAAATTGGTGAAATGAGCATGTTTCTTATGAAGGCCTATGGATGGTGACGGTGGCACAGTGGTTAGCACCGCTGCCTCACAGGGACCCGGGTTCGATCCCTACCTTGGGTGACTGTATGGTGTTCGAACATTTTCCCCGTGTCTGCGTGGGTTTCCTCTGAGTGCTCCAGTTTCCTCCCACAGTCCAAAGTTGTGCAGATTAGTTGGATTGGCCATGGTCAATGTGTGAGGTCATGGGGATATAGGGCAGGGGAATGGGCCTTGGTAGAGTGCTCTTTTGGAGGGCAGGTGCAGATTCGATGGGCCAAATGGCCTCCTTCTGCCCTGTAGGGATTCATTGAAAAAAGACCTGTCTTAGTTAACAGATCGAGGGGATGATAGGGTTTCTTGTTCCTACTCAGTGAGACACTACCAGAGCTCTGGGACCAGATCACCTGTCCATCCTTTTAACCATGAGTTGGTGCGGGCTATGCATGGGACTAGAAAGGATGGAAAATTCAAATGAACAAGAGAGACAAAGAGAGAACGTTTGAATAACAAAAATCCAATGGATAAAATGTAACTTAAAATGCACAATCTTATTGGCCAAATAAAATTCTAACAGGACTAGACAGAGTAGATGCAGGGAGGATATTCCCAATGGTGGGGGAATCCAGAATCAGGGGTCACAGTCTGAGGATTTGGGGTAGACCATTTAGGACGGAGGTGAGGAGACATTTCTTCACCCAAAGAGTGGTGAGCCTGTGGAATTCATTACCACAGGAAGTAGTTGATGCCAAAACATTGAATGTATTCAAGAGGCGGCTGGATATAGCACTTGGGGTGAATGGGATCAATCTTTATGGAGAAAAAGCAGGATTAGGCTATTGAGTTGGATGATCAGCCATGATCGTGATGAATGGCGGAGCAGGCTCGAAGGGCCAAATGGCCTCCTCCTGCTCCTATCTTCTATGTTTCTAAATAATTTCAAAACTAATTTTAAAAGACAGAAGTTAATAAATAAGCTGAATGTTTTTTTTCACTTTTTAATTAAAATTAGCAACTATATTAAGTTTGCCCTTAATATCCGAAGCACTGAGCAGTGTCTCAGCACCAGGATCTGAGAGGAATAAATAATGGAAAATTAACAATCTGACACAATCCGCACACAGTTACTCAAAGTCATTGAAACAATCTCACCTCATGACACTGAGCAAATAGTATACAGCTGTGTGTTTCACACACTGTGACAGTGCTGAGCAAACAGTTACAACTGGTATGTGGTTGGAAATCTAGCCCTGAGATTATATCAGTGACCTGAACTCAGGCACTCAATGCCAGTGGTAAAGTGTTTGTAACTGACCCCATACCAGGGTGGGGTGGGGGCAAAGTCAGCTCAAATCAAACAAGGGAGGGGTCTGGGGTCCTACAAATTGGAGTTAGGTGAAACGTGTGCATGGGCAGAACCATTCCATCACCAACAATGGGCAAAAGAAACTTAGCATTGTAAGAAAGCTCAGATAACATACATACTCTGTGAGCAGACTCGTAAACACTTAACGCTGAGAGACTTGAATGTCTTGGTGGAGTTGAGCAGTAACAAGGCTGTTAATTAGCAAGCTAGAGCAGGTCCTGTCGGATCTGAACAGCGTTCCGGTCAGACTCACTCACCATTGGGTCCTGTTGTGCTCAGCAAGAATCATAGAATCCCTACAGTGCAGAAGGAGGCCATTCGGCCCATCGAGCCTGCACCGACCACAATCCCACCCAGGCCTTATCCCCGTAACCCCACGTATTTACCTTGCTAATCCCCTTCACACTAATGGACAATTTAGCATAGCTACTCAGCCTAACCTGCACATCTTTGGAAACTGGAGCACCCAGAGGAAACCCACATAGACACGGGGAGAATGTGCAAACTCCACACAGACAGTCACCCGAGCTGGAATCGAACCCGGGACCCTGGCGCTCTGAGATAGCAGTGCTAACCACTGTGCCACCCAAGAAATAATCAAGACCCGGATTGGAAGAATCATGAGACTGAAGCTTTTTTTTTTATTCGTTCATGGGACATGGGCGTCGCTGGCTGGGCCAACATTTTTTGCCTATTCCTAATCACCCTTGAACTAAGTGGCTTGCTCGGCCATTTCAGAGGGGCAGTTGAGAGTCAACCACATTGCTGTGGCTCTGGAGTCACATGTAGGTCAGACCAGGTAAGGATGGCAGATTTCCTTCCCTAAAGGACATTAGTGAACCAGATGGATTTTTCCGACAATCCACAATGATTTCATGGCCATCAGTAGATTCTTAACTCCAGATTTTTTTATTGAATTCCAATTCCACCATGGCGGGATTTGAACCCAGGTCTCCGGAACATTAGCTGAGGCTCTGGATTAATAGTCTGGCGATAATGCCACGAGGCCATCACCTGGCCCATTGGTATGTGAGGATCAATGAAGCCTTCCAGTTCTGAAAGCGGACAATTATGATATTAAATGTACAGAAAAGCACTAATGAAAAACATTAGTACGAGAAGGTAGCATAGAATCAACTTGCCAGTAAACAGATTTAAGACTATGGTCAGCAAGAGTTCCTTTATGCAAAGAATAATGAATAAGGAATAATTGGGCTTCCCACAAGAATAGAAGGGATGGAAGTCTTCATTCAAGAACTTGTGATTGATGGTGTGCTAGGATTGTAGCTCATAAGAATTAAGACAACCTCTTTGTAAGGGTTGTAAGGGAAAAAATCGGACCTCTCAGGGACAAAAGTGGGGACTTATGCTTGGAGCCCAAAGAGGTAGGGGAGATCCTAAATGAATACTTTGCGTCGGTATTCACTAAGGAGAGGGATGTGTTGACTGGGAGTGTCTCGGAGGGGAGTGTTGAACCGTTGGAGAAAATCTCCATTACAAAGGAGGAAGTGTTAGGTTTGTTAGAGAATATAAAGACTGACAAATCCCCAGGGCCTGATGGAATCTATCCAAGGCTGCTCAGGGAGACGAGAGGTGAAATAGTTGGGCCTCTGACGCAAATCTTTGTCTCGTCACTGGACACAGGTGAGGTCCCAGAGGATTGGAGGATAGCCAATGTGGTCCCGTTATTTAAGAAGGGTAGGAAGGATAACCCGGGTAATTATAGGCCGGTGAGCTTGACGTCCGTGGTGGGGAAGTTGTTGGAGAAGATTCTTAAAGATAGGATGTATGCGCATTTAGAAAGGAATAAACTCATTAACGATAGTCAACATGGTTTTGTGAGAGGGAGGTCATGCCTCACGAACCTGGTGGTGTTTTTTGAAGAAGTGACCAAAATGGTTGACGAAGGAAGGGCCGTGGATGTTGTCTATATGGACTTTAGTAAAGCATTTGACAAAGTCCCTCATGGTAGGCTAGTGAAAAAGGTTGGATCCCATGGGATAAAGGGGGAGGTGGCTAGATGGGTGGAGAACTGGCTTGGTCATAGAAAACAGAGGGTGGTAGTGGAAGGGTCTATTTCCGGCTGGAGGCCTGTGACTAGTGGTGTACCGCAGGGCTCTGTATTGGGACCTCTGCTGTTTGTGATTTATATAAATGATCTGGAAGAAGGAGTAACTGGGGTGATCAGTAAGTTTGCGGACGACACAAAACTGGCAGGACTTGCAGATAGTGAGGAACATTGTCAGAGGCTACAGAAGGATATAGATAGGCTGGAAATTTGGGCAAGGAAATGGCAGATGGAGTTCAATCCTGATAAATGCGAAGTGATGCATTTTGGTGGGAATAATGTAGGGAGGAGCTACACGATAAATGGAAGAACCATAAAGGGTGTAGAGACGCAGAGGGACCTGGGTGTGCAAGTCCACAGATCTTTGAAGGTGACGTCACAGGTGGAGAAGGTGGTGAAGAAGGCATATGGCATGCTTGCCTTTATAGGACGGGGCATAGAGTATAAAAGTTGGGGTCTGATGTTGCAGATTTATAGAACGTTGGTTCGGCCGCATTTGGAATACTGCGTCCAGTTCTGGTCGCCACACTACCAGAAGGACGTGGAGGCTTTGGAGAGAGTACAGAGGAGGTTTACCAGGATGTTGCCTGGTATGGAGGGGCTTGGTTATGAGGAGAGATTGGGGAAACTGGGGTTGTTCTCCTTGGAAAGACGGAGGATGAGGGGAGACTTAATAGAGGTGTATAAAATTATGAAAGGCATAGATAGGGTGAACGGTGGGAAGCTTTTCCCCGGGTCGGTGGTGACGTTCACGAGGGGTCATAGGTTCAAGGTGAAGGGGGGGAGGTTTAACACAGATATCAGAAGGACATATTTCACACAGAGGGTCGTGGGGGCCTGGAATGTGTTGCCGGGCAAGGTGGTGGAGGCGGACACACTGGGAACGTTTAAGACTTATCTAGACAGCTATATGAACGGAGTGGGAATGGAGGGATACAAAAGAGTGGTCTAGTTTGGACCAGGGAGCGGCGCGGGCTAATTGTTCCTGGTTTCTCGTTTCAAGGCTTCATTCTACGATCATCTTGCTGGTGCCAGTACAGAGTGAGACTGCGGATAGTTGGGAACCTGTCTCGGGGGCAGGGAATTCATATGGTGTTCGTGGAAGTGGAAATGACTAGGGTTGGGAAGCATTTTCCGATCAGGGCCATTGTGATCTCCTGGACTCGTTTCGATCGCCTCAGGGGGTCGGAGAGGAATTTCCCAGATTTTTTTTCCCCATATTGGCCCTGGGGTTTTTCACTCTGGGTTTTCGCCTCTCCCTGGAGATCACATGGTCTGGAATGGGGGGGTGGGGGTAAGTTAATAGGTTGTAATGAACAAAGCATCGTAGCTGTGAGGGACAGCTCGGTGGATAGGATATTGGTATGTAGATAGGCTGGAAAATTGGGCGGGGATCCTGGATTCAGGATTCAATCCTGGACCGGGGAGCGGCGCGGGCTTGGAGGGCCGAAGGGCCTGTTCCTGTGCTGTATTGTTCTTTGTTCTTTGTTCTTTAATATGCCTGCCTCTTGTGAACCAATGATGAGCAGCCCCAACATGGGTTTCAGAACTTGACCCCCACCTATTGGCGAAAGATGGAATGACACATTCCAATTGACTTACCCCATGCAATTGTATTGCATCTCCATTGAAAGAAAGTTGTGCAGGGTTGGATTTTCAAAGTGGGGTTAGGAACCCAACATCCAGATGAATTTCAGACTCCAAGTCGACACCTCAAATTCAAAATGGACTAATTGGCCAGGGAAGCGAGCAATTGGCACCCTGTTCGCGGTGCCGAGTACCTCCAGGAGGTGGGAGCAACCTGCCTGGCGCCAGAGACAAAGGCAGATGGCAGCCATTTTGGAGGCTGCTGCTGTCTGGCTGAAGAGAGCAGGCAGCCCCTCAGAGGGCCAGCAACATCAACGAGGATGAAAGAGGCCTTGAAGGAAAAAGAAAATTGGCTCCACATTTCCATTACAACAGTGACTCGAGACATCCAAAATACTTCATTAGCTGCTCAGCACATGTTATATAAATGAATGCAAGTTCCTACTCTGGGAACCAGCTGAAAATATGTGAGCTGCCCAGTACTCTCCTAAAATAACAACTGGGGGTCCCAGTGTGTCATAAAGACACTCATTTACATTTTTAAAGGGGCCGAATGCCCCATCGGCGCTCCAATCACCCTTGATAACTTGGCATCTGCCAAACAGTTAGAGCGAGCGGGGGGAGGTGGGGTGGGGGAGGGGGATGGTGACAAGTCATGTCCCATCACCACTTTCTGACTAGGTTAGAAGATGTAAAATCTCTTCCCCCCCCCCCACACCCCAACACCTGCCCCAGGCCCACCACTGACTTCACGGGATAAATAAAGGATTAAAAGTAATTCTTCGTGTAAGATATCACATTGTGATTCTGGGACGTGGCTCCTTGTGTTTGATTTTTGAAGTGGCACACTGTGTAAACTTCTGATAATTTATGCACAGCCACTCTGAGCCGTACCAGCCTTTTATCAATGATATTTGCCATGCTATAGAGTCAAAGTTAAATCATTAACAAATATATGTCTAACTGTCCAAGGGAAGGGTAAATGTAAGTCAGAATCCCCTATGAAAACTTTAGCAGAATTTTTCATAAAATGAAGATAACATTCGTTATCGAGCCATTGAACTGGGGCCCTGGAGCTCTGCAGATTAGCACAAGAATTAGAAGCAGGAACAAAAACAGTAAATGCTGGAAAATCTCAGCAGGCCTGACAGCATCTGTGGGGAGGAGAATAGAGCCAAAGTTTTGAGTCCAGGTGACCAAAGGGTCTTGGATGACCATTGGATGAACCCAGGTCTAAGATAGCCCCTTCCCAACAGACCATCCTGGAGTCTCAATTGCGCTTACAGAAGGACCTGACTGTGTCCCTTACTATTGAATCCCCGACTGCATGCCTGTGCTTTGATCCCCCCCCCCCACACCCCTCCGCCCCGCTGTACAGCAGAGCCAGCAGTGGTGCCACTGTCCTGGACACTGCTGTCATCATCCTCTGATATGCTGTCTTCCCCAACAGCATCTAAAATGAGGTAACTGTTTGAGAGAGGGAGGGGCACAGCCTCAGGGGACTCCTGCACTGACTCCCTATTGTTTGTGACTGCCACCCATCTATCTTCCTCAACCTTGGCTGCGGTCACCTCCCTGAAACTTCTGTCTATGACGCTGTCCACCACATGCATGCTCCTAAGTGCGGAAGTGTGCAAAGGACTAGTGGGGGAATTCCAGTGCTTAAGGCCCAGCGAGCAGTGGACATGACCTTCAATGGTAGGACAACTGGCCAGAATTAAAGAAAAACAGAGGGTTGCAGGACTGGAGGAGGGTCAAGGACATCTCTCAGAGGACACGGGGCATTCTGAAGTGAGAGGGCGAACAGCCAGTGGTGGTGGTCCATGTTGCAACTAACGACATAGGTAGAAAGGAAAATGCATTCAGGGAGTTAGGAAGGCAGCTGAAATGCAGGGTCTCCAGGGCTGTATTCTCAGGAATACTCCCTGTGCCACGTGATAGTGAGGCAAAAAATAGGAAGATAGTGTAGCTTAATAAGTGGCTTGAGAGTTGATGCAGGAGGGAAGACTTCAGATTTTTAGAGGGGAGGGCCCAGGGATTTAAGTTTTGCTCTTCAAGAGTTGGATAATCTCTATGTGTCCCTGAACAGCAGAGAACTTGAGGCCCTCAGCTTAATGGAAATCAGTATTGGACGAAAGATTTGCACTTCAGTTACAGGGAGCCTTCATCCAGCGGTAACACTGTGAGATAAATTGGGCAATGCTTTATGCCTCTGGATTTTGGGAGACCCATATATGCCTTGTCTGAAGAAGACTTATTTTCTCTGCGCTACCATTGGCAGATATAATCATCCAATGCAGAGAGCACTGGCTGTCCATCTGAGGCAGTGAGCGTCCTGAGAGACCATAAAGAATTCTGTGTTGTTAGTTTGTACAGACCACCCCAACTTTACAGCAACCACCCCCCCCCCCCGCCCCGCCCCAACCCCCACCTCCACCAAAATTGTAGAAAGAAGTTTAATCAAAATGACTTGAATAGATTTTAGTTTCTCCATTATGTACAGGACTCCGACATCTCCACTTTGAGGCAATTGGAGATGATTCCATAGCACCAGGAGGTACAACAGGACCGAGGTGACCCAGAGGGTTGTGAATCTGTGGAATTCACGACCGCACAAAGTAGTTGAGGCCAAAGTGTTGCTTGAATGCAAGAAATTAGATGTAGCTCTTGGGGCTAAAGGGATCAAGGGATATGAGGGGGAAAAGGAGGGATCAGGATATTGAGTTTGATGATCAGCCATGATAATGAATGATGGAGCAGGTTCAAAGGGCCAAATGGCCTACTCCTGATTCTAGTTTCTATGTTTCTATCTAGAACCATGTCAAGTCGGAGGCATTATCCAATGTAATTCAGCTCCCTTTCCATCTGCCAATTTATCTATTTTCATCAATTTAGATTAAGCGGTTAATCATAATGTTCCAGCAGACACTTTAAATGTGCTTCCCTTTTGTTATTCTGTAGGCTTCTGGAGCAGCAGCAGTCTATATTAATGATGACATGTCAAGCGATGAAAATGATAATGATCAGGATTTGGAACAGGTAAGAGAGGTTGAAGTACCTGGCAATCAAGCACCCTCAATCTTTCCATTCCCAGGAATGTGGGAAATTATCCTGCCTTACCCTCCTCCGGAATCTTCCATTCCTGCTCCCCTTCCGCCCGCCCACATTGACCATCCACTCATTTGATTTGATTCGATTCGATTTATTATTGTCACATGTATTAGCATACAGTGAAAAGTATTGTTTCTTGCGCGCTATACAGACAAAAACATACCACTCATAGAGTACATAAGGGAGAATGAAAGTAAAATATGGTGTTACAGATGTCATAGCTAGGGGGTAGGGAAAGATCAGCTTAATATAAGGTAGATCCATTCAAAAGTCTGATGGCAGCAGGGAAGAAGCTGTTTTTGAGTCGGTTGGTACGCAATCTCAAATTTTTGTACCTTGTTCCTGACGGAATAAGGTGGAAGAGAGTATGTCTGGGGTGCATGGGGTCCTTGATTATGCTGGGTGCTTTTCCGAGGCAGCGGGAAGTGTAGACAGAGTCAATGGATGGGAGGCTGGTTTGAGTGATGGACTGGGCAACTTTCATACCTTTGTAGTTTCTTGTGGTCTTGGTCAGAGCAGGAGCCGTACCAAGCTGTGATACATCTGGAAAGGATGCTTTCTATGCTGCGTCTGTAAAAATCGGTGAGAGTTGTAGTGAACATGCCGAATTTCCTTAGCCTCCTGAGAAATTAGAGGCTTTTGATTCGAGGAAATCATCACCAACTCTCCTGTGGTATGGACTGCAAACACTGAATGGCTGCTGCTGTCACTGGAGACATGCAGTCCAGCCAGACTGAGTCATTCCACTGCCCTACCACTTCAACATCCAGTGCAAACGCCAAGGTTCGGCACAGAGTCTAATAATCTACGCACATGATTAAACTACCGCCAAGAAGAAGTGACAGTATTAAAGAACATGGCAACTTTTTAAAAGATTGGCAAGTGAAACAGACATTTAAAAGTCATCTTTCCTTTGAAATATGAACAGAGAAGTTTCACCAACGCCAAGACTACACCAGCAACAGCAGAGACACTTCGGGATAAATAGACCATTAGTCACATGCAATTCCTCAATGCATTAGTATTTCATGCTCAGGCTTTAGCTTGTGGTTCACTAGTCTCCAAATTCCAACCCACCCCCGCCCCACCTTCACCACCCCCTCCTCAACTCACTTTATTAATTGACAAACCATGGTTGTTGTGTTTTATGCCTCAGAGATATGTAGCGATGATACACTGATTCCTGTGCCTAACCAGGAACTTTATTCATAGTGTTCGTGGAAATGTCACCTCTCTCATGCTTTCAGATTCTTGCCTCTGGTTTAATTTGATGGAACCACACCCAGGCTCGGTTAATAGCTCAGAGAGAGTCAACAGACTTAGACAACCAAGCACTGAACAATTGAAAACTACAATGTTCAAAACTTCTTGTGATTTGGTCTCTGGGAACATAGTAGAGACTTGTGACCTTCCAATGCTACAGCCCCCTTTTTATGATATCTTTGCACTGCATGTGTGGAGGTTGACCTCTGCTTTCATCTAGCCGTTCACACCAGACCCGTTACTCATTTCTTGACCAAGATGCCCTGAGTAGTCACTCAGCCTTAAGTCTGGTGGTTAGCACTTTGATATGATTTCACAGACCCCCCTCCCCCCCTAGAGACTCTGAGGGGTTCACAGAACCCTAGTTTGAGCTCAAGTGCCCTATTGGATGCATTGTTCACTGTGGAAGTACCGTAACTCCACTGCCATTGTCACATGACAAGGCCAATAAACCATCATAAATAACACTATTAGGGTTAGGGCTAGCTTTAGGGCTTCATATAGAATCAGAAGAGGTGTTTTGTCATATACAAACATTGTGTTGTGCGCAGTATTCAATGGTTCAATTTTTCTGCATTTGATTATTTGAGGCTGTTTACTATGGATGTTCACCGTGTTTAATTGGTTAAGCCTAGGTGTGGACTCAGAGTAAAGAAAGCAGTGTTGTGGGATAAGCTGGTCCAGAGTTTAACCTTGCTCGGGCAGGCACGTAGCCAACAATGAAGCATGTGACAACATGTGAAAAGATGTTGGTCGCGCATCCCAACACTCCATGCAATATTTCAGTTGGCGGACGCACATGAGAGTCAGAAGTAGACCCACCGACAATCGAGCAGGGAATGTAGCCCATTCGGGGACCAATTGAATGTAGTTTCACGTGGCCCGTCTGCTCTTACGGCTGGTGGGTGGGCTGATTGTCCAGACGGCCTTTGTGTTTTAGCTTCAATCCTGGTCCTTTATTCATTCATGGGCGTCGTTGGCTGGCCAGCATTTATTGCCCATCCCTAGTTGCTCTTGTCCAGAGGGCATTTGAGAGTCAACCACATTGCTGTGGCTCTGGAATCCCATGTAGGCCAGACCAGGTTAAGATGGCTGATTTCCTTTCCTAAGGTCCAGGCCGGAATGAACTATGTGGGCTCAAATAACATTTTCAAAGTTGTCAGGGGACTGAGGTTTGTGTTTGAACGTGCTGCCTCAGACACCCTTTGCATAGCTTTTCCATCACAATTATTTTTTCTACACCTTCACAATGCCTGTCCCCCTGAGGGAGCGCATTAGAAGCATCATCCCACATTTTGTTCTCTCTGTGCTCACCCTCTTTCCAATCTCCCCTGCATTGTTGAGCTTTTCCCAGCACCTGTTTCACACTGGCTGCCTGTTAATTGGCCAGCTCGTGTGAAATTGCATTCTGGGGCCACCCACAGCCAGGAGTGCGTTCTGCATTCACCTCCCGATCCACCCAGTGCACGCACCCAACGGACAAAACATTCAGGCCCAGAAATCTGGAGCATAGGATTCTATCGTGCAGAAGGAGGCCATTCGGCCCATCGAGTCTGCACAGGCCACAATCCCCCCCAGGCCCCATCCCCATGCATTTAACCTAGCTAGTCCCCCTGACACTAAGGGGCAATTTAGCATGGCCAATCCACCTAACCCACAGATCGTTCCGACTGTGGGAGGAAACCGGAGCACCCAGAGGAAACCCACGCAGACACGGGGAGAACGTGCAAACTCCACACAGACAGTGACCCAAGCCGGGAATCGAACCCGGGTCCCTAGCACTGTGAGGCAGCAGGGCTAACCACTGTGCCACCATATTACCTCATGCAGCAGACATTTTAAAACATTGTGAATAAAATCTGTTACACATTGAAGCTGGTGTCTCATCTCTGCATGGGTCCAAGATATAATAAGAAGTTTAACAACACCAGGTTAAAGTCCAACAGGTTTATTTGGTAGCAAAAGCCACACAAGCTTTCGAGGCTCTAAGCCCCTTCTTCAGGTGAGTGGGAATTTAATAAAGAGAATGGACTTTAACCTGGTGTTGTTAAAATTCTTACTGTGTTTACCCCAGTCCAACGCCGGCATCTCCACTCCAAGATATAAAGCATACAACAGGGTAGAAATTAACCCCAGACAGGGGCAAGAAACAGGCAGTATCTAATTGGTCACTGCAGCATATGATATTCAGTGGTGCAGCCACTGACTAAGATGAATTTCTCCCCTAAGTAACTAACCATAAAATTTTAACGCTAAATCTTCATCAATAATGTTTGAATTCTTCCTTCTGAATGCTTATCTCCCAACATACATGAGGTACTACACAAGTTCTAACAGACAGTATTGACTGTGGCCATTAGTGGACAAAGGCCAACAGGCTTTGGCTTATTCTTTTGGATGAGGGAACAATAGTAATTTTCCAGCTGTGCACAGGATTGGATGACTATCAGACAAGGAATTTCAAAGCTGAGCCTGGTCCCGATTAGGAAAACAGGTCTTTCTGTTCGTTCCAGTCTAAAGGTCAGACCCTAAGCCAAATTCAGAGCGGGATATGTTTGTTCACCTTGCAGTGCTGCTGTGGATGAAGAGCATCACCTCAGCCGCTACCTGTGCCGAGGCAGCGCTGCTGGCCCTCAGGGAATCGGCGTAAGCCTGCCTCGCGTAACCCTCCCACAGCATCTTGATGAGTCCTGTTTATATCATCATGAGGTGTGAATGGGAAACAGTTTCCATGGTCGAGCCTCTCCCTACCAGTCACGCCCAATGGGAGGGAAAGATTAACAGTCTTCACTCTGTCAACTCGTTGTCCCAAAACCACAAAAACCTGGTGATTTGTTTTGCTAGTTGTTTAGATGAAGGTTTCTTCAAACCTAGCAACACGTTTTAAAAACCTGTGAGCAAAAATGTTATGTTATTCCTAAAAGACTAAGTGGGGCAATTTTCCCAAAATAACTCCAAGTGTCCCAAAGGTTGGGAAAACAGGTGGGTTTCGGAGCGGAGGAGGTTGAGAGGAGACTTGATAGAGGTTTATAAGATGATGAGGGGGATAGATAGAGTGAACGTTCAAAGACTATTTCCTCGGGTGAATGGAGCGGTAACTAGGGGGCATAACTATAGGGTTCATGGTGGGAGATATAGGAAGGATGTCCGAGGTAGGTTCTTTACGCAGAGAGTGGTTGGGGTGTGGAATGGACTGCCTGCAGGGATAGTGGAGTCAGAAACTTTAGGAACATTTAAGAAGCTATTGGATAGGCACATGGAGTACTTCGGGATGATAGGGAGGAAATAGCTTGATCTGGGTTTCAGACAAAGCTCGGCACAACATCATGGGCCGAAGGGCCTGTTCTGTGCTGTACTGTTCTATGTTCTATGTTTCCTGCCTATTTTTATCTGTGAACTGAGTTTTGGTTATTTATGGAACTCTGTTCAATGCAGAGGCCATGAGGTGATTCACGCCAATAGGGAGGGCTGGAGTCTAAACCCGCCAGAGAGGCCAGCAAAGGAGTGCTCAGGGGACCATCCTGCAGGCGCCCGATCTCCCAGTGTACCAGGAGATTGGTTGATATCCCTCCCCCCGCAACAGACATGGCCTTCCCCCCCCACGGGAATGGCTGCTCCCGGACATCGCCTGCCTCCTGATTGCGCCCATCCCTGATCACCAGCCTCCTTATCACCCCCCCCCCTGCCACCCACATGCCGGCACCGACCACCCTCCACCTCAATTGCCAGAATCCCGATCGCTAGGCCTGACCCCAGCCCCACCACTAGCCCCTAGGCCCCAATGCAGAGTTCCCCCCTTTCCTCCCCTCCTATCTCCCCCTTGTCTGGCTCCCCCCCAATTTGGTCCTGCCCCCATGAGGCCCCACCCCCTCAGACTTCCACCCCCTTGGCACTGCCCAGTGGCACTGCCATTGTGCCAGGGTGCCTGGTGGGCAATACCGGGTGCCAGGCTGGCACTGCCAGAGTCCTGGGCTGGCAGCGCCCCAGCTGGCACTGCCCAAGGGGCACAGCCCCCCTTTCCCCCGACTTCTGAGAGGGCCTCAGTGGTCTGCGGGTTCCACCGGCAAGGCCATCACATCTGGTCTTCGTGACTGGGGACCAGCTGTGATTCCCCGTTGGTGTGGACCTCCACCAGCGAGGCCAGAAAGACGAATGAACCCAGGAAATAGCATCCGGAGCTCACTAAATACATTGAAATAAACTGTTGAATATTTAAATCAGCCTCGGACCCAGGGGACTGCGCGAGGTTGGTCACGACACAAAAGATGTCCCAGGAAGATCGTGACCTGCCAGATGCCAGGGGTGAATCCGATTTTTGGGGTCCCGCTGAAATTTCCCGTCCTGCTACACTAGTCGAGTAGCGTAACGGGGCAGGATAATCGCACCCATGATATTGGAGATAGAGCCAATCATGTTCAAGAAAAATGAGACTTGAATGGTAATAATATTAAATAATACTAAATGTCACAGATATTTAGGTGTCCAAATCACCAACAACCTGTCCTAGTTCCTCCATGCTGACACTATAGTTAAGAAAGCCCACCAACATCTCTACTTTCTCAGAAGACCAAGGAAATTCGGCATGTCAGCTACGACTCTCACCAACTTTTACAGATGCACCATAGAAAGCATTCTTTCTGGTTGTATCAAAGCTTGGTCTGGCTCCTGCAGTGCCCAAGACCGCGAGAAACTAGAAAAAGTCATGAAAGTAGCCCAATCCATCACACAAACCAGCATCCCATCCATTGACTCTGTCTACACTTCCCGCTGCCTCGGCAAAGCAGCCAGCATAACTAAGGACCCCACGCACCCCGGACATTCTCTCTTCCACCTTCTTCCGTCGGGAAAAAGATACAAACGTCTGAGGTCACGTACCAACCAACTCAAGAACAGCCTCTTCCCTGCTGCTGTCAGACTTTTGAATGGACTTACCTTGCATTAAGTTGATCTTTCTCCACACCCTAGCTATGACTGTAACACTACATTCTGCACTCTCTCGTTTCCTTCTCTATATACGGTATGTTGTGGCTGTGTAGCGCGCAAGAAACAATACTTTTCACTGTATGTTAATACATGTGACAATAATAAATCAAATCAAATCAAAATCGAATCAAAGAGCAGGAGAATAAACATGTAACAGTTTCAGGCTAACTACATCTTTCAGACCAATCACCCCACTTATCCACAGCATTTCATTGGTTCATTTTGGATAATCCTCACTGTTTTTCATTTCAAGAGGGAAGACATTTTGTTTTCATACATCCTCCCCGAAAGTTCTTCAATAAATCATGTACCCTTTCTCCAATAAGTGAATGTAGAATCCCAACAGTGCAGAAGGAGATAATTTGGCCCATCAAGTCTGCACCAACTCACATCTTACCCAGCTCTATTCCTGTTACCCAGTGCATTTACCATGGCTAATCCCCCTAACCTGCACATCTTTGCATGGTGGCACAGTGGTTAGCACTGCTGCCTCACAGCTCCAGGGACCCGGGTTCAATTCCCGCCTCGGGTCACTGTCTGTGCAGAGTTTGCACATTCTCCCCGTGCCTGCGTGGGTTTCCTCCGGGTGCTCCGGTTTCCTCCCACAGTCCAAAGATGTGTGGGTTAGGTTGATTGGCCTTGCTAAATTGCCTCTTAGTGTTCCGGGATGCGTAGGTTAGAGGGATTAGCAGGGTAAATATGTAGGGTGATGGGGATAGGGCCTGGGTGGGATTGTTGTCGGTGCAGACTCAATGGGCTGAACGGCCTCTTTCTGTACTGTAGGAATTCTATGATTCTATTCTATGATTCTATCTTTGGAGTGTGGGGGGAAACCAGAGAACCGGGAGGGAGCCCACGCAGACATGGGGTGAACATGCAAACTCCACACAAACTGTGACCCAAGCCGGGAATCGAACCCGGGTCCCTGGTGCTGTGAGGCAGCAGTGCTAACCACCCTGCCATCCACCAGTTAGAAGTGATACATGGCTTGATAGGGACAGCTGGCACCAGCACAAACAGGATGAGCTGAATAAACTCAATGTGTATGGGTTTGATTTTAGTTTCTAATCAGCTCAATTGGTTTGCAATGAGCAATTGCAGATCGGGAAGATTCCAGGTTTACCTTGCTGAGTCAGCTAGTTTCAGGTGACATGGCAATGTGGGTGTATTAGTCAGCCTCATCTCTGGGCTTAGGAAGAGAGAAGGTGATGTCATGGCAAAGTCACTAGACTAGTAATCCAAAGGCTAAAGCTTGGGGGAACTGGGTTCCATTCCCACCACCAAAGCTGGTGAAATTTGCATTCAATTAGTAAATCTAAATTAATAAACTTAGCCATGAATAATGGTGACAGTGAAACGATCACAGATTGTTGTAAAACCCGTCTGGTTGACTAATGCCCTTCAGGGAAGGAAATCTGTCATCTTTACCAGGGTCTGGCCTACTTGTGTCTCCAGGTCCACAATGATGTGGTTGCCTCTTAACTGCCCTCTGAAATGGCCGACCAAACCTCTCAAGGCCAGTTAGGGATAGGCAGCAAATGTTGGCCGACTTCCCATGACAGGGAGGTGAAAGGTGACCGAGATTCCCATTTATGAATACTTTGCAAATGGAACAACATCACCAAGGGTGGCACAGTGATTAGCACTGCTGCCTCGCAGCGCCAGAGACCCAGGTTCAATTCCGGCCTCTGGTGACTGTGTGGAGTTTGCACGTTCTTCCCATGTCTGCGTGGGTTTCCTCTGGGTGCTCCCGTTTCCTCCCACACTCCAAAGATGTGCAAGTTAGGTGGATTGGCCATGCTAAATTGCTCCTTAGTGTCAGGGGGATTAGCAGGGTAAATACGTGGGCTTGCGGGGATAGGACCTGGCTGGTGCAGGCTTGATGGGCCGAATGGACTGTAGGGATTCTATGATTCTATAATCACACCACAAGCAAAGATACTAACACCCTCTAGTCTCATAGGTTATCTGGGCACCATATTGTGGGCAGATGGCACAAAACCTTGAATGTTATGGTGTGCCAAGTACTCATCCAGGTACTTTTTGAAGGCATCCTGCCTCCACTACCCTGCCAGGCAGTGCATTTCAGACTGTCTAGGTAAAAAACATTTTCCTCAAATCCCCCCTGAACCTCCCACCCCCCACTTTTAACTTGTATCCTCTCATAACTGACCCTTCAACTAAGGGGAACAGCTGCTCCTTATCCAGCCTGCCATGGATATGGATTTTCCAAGAGTCCTGATTATCAGGAGGGTAGACATTAGAAAGAGAACAGGAAGATAGAATGCAAGTTAGAGCACACTCACTTGAAGATCAATTCTCATTTGTTTGCTAGATTCTGCAAGGATCAACAATGGGAATTAATACAAAAGCTTGCCTTGTGCCACCAAGTATTGCTGTTTAATGTAGAGTAGTTTCAAAATGAGCTAAGATATAAAAGCTTCCATTATTTCTCTGTATTACTGACAATGCAATAATGAAGGCAGCTGTAAACCTGATCGATACTGTATGATCTTTTTATCAGTTTAATACTAGTTAGTTATCTGAAGACCTCTTTGCATTTACAGTTGGATAACACTATTCTTTAATCGTTATTCCGAAACCTTGAGACCATCTAGTGGTGGTAGTAAGCAAAACTGCTTCAACATCACTTTTATTTATTTGTAGGAGTTGACTTTAAGCTTTATACATCCCAAAATATTTCACATCTGGTGAATGAAATACTTTTAAAATGTGAAACTTTTGCTACATATGAAAATACATCAGCCAATTTGCACAGAGCAATAATGCCATGGGATCCGCTGGGACAGAGTCTATTCCCTGTCAACTGCTGGGACAGAGTCTTGGTTCAATAGATCTTCTGAAAGATAGTGCCTCTGACAATGCAGCATTCCCATCACACTTCTGAAGTGTCACTTCTGAAGGGTCTTGAACCCTTAACCTTTTGGTTTAGGATAGACCTAAAAGGTTCTGTGGTACTGTTAAAGAGAATTGATTTCCTGGTCAGTACAGTGGTTAATATCCCAGCCTCTCACGAGGGAGACCAACAGTCAATTCCCGACGGGGGAGCTTAGGTATTGTGTAAAATGTGTGCTGGCAGGAGAGGTGTGCTTTATAGGGCGGCATGGTGGCACAGTGATTAGCCCTGCTGCTTCACAGCGCCAAGGACTTGGGTTCGATTCCAGCCTTGGGTGACTGTCTGTGTGGAGTTTGCACGTTCTCCCCATATCTGCGTGGGTTTCCTCCGAGTGCTCCGGTTTCCTCCCACAGTCCAAAGATGTGTAGGTTGGGTGGATTGGTCATACTAAATTGCATCTTAGTGTTTAAAGCTGTGTAGGTTAGGTGGATTGGCCATGCTAAATTGCCTCTTAGTGTTTAAAGATGTGTAGGTTAGATGGATTAGCCATGGTATTTGTGTGGGGTTAAGGGGATAGGGCAGAGGGGAAGGGCTTGATGGATGCTCTATGTGAGAGTCAATGCAGACTCAATGGGCCAAATGGCCTCAATCTGCTGTAGGGATTCTATGGTAAGAGTGTTCATTCAGTGACTTAATGACAGTGACTGTGGGCAGAATTTTATGCCCCGTGGCAACAATGGCAGGGCCATAAATGCAGCAAGCCACTCAAAATTCCAATAGCTTCAGCAGGAGATTAAAATCCCACTGGTGCAGAATTTTGCCTTATGTTTCAAAAATATTTCATTGGCTGTGACGCCCTTTGGGGCATCATGAAAACAGGAAAGGTGCTATATAAATGCAAGTTCTTTTTCAACTGCCTCAAGGCAGCTTTGCTGCAATTCTAAATTTGCCACATGAGAATCCATTCCCTGTCAACTCATGGCCAATGCGTTAGTTCACCAACATACAATGCAAAGAGCTGACCCTCACTTGTTATAGAGCTTCAATTTGCAGAAGACTACTCTTAATCGGGTATCTTCAGTATTAAATTGTCTTATTGCAAGCGCAAAGATCTTTCGTTATTGATCAGGAAGTCAGATAAAGTGCAAGAGCCACACTAAAGAACCCCAAAGTTAGTCCCAGAAGAGGAAACAACGTGAATCAGGATGTAATGAGGAAACATCAATCTTCAAACCTTGCAGATTGTTCAAGGAAGAGAAGCTGGTCTAAGTACTACAGTTTAGGTGTCCTGCAAAAGAGTTAAAACGGAATTAACATTCTTCTTTTATCGCTGAGCTTAGGAGTTTTATTGCTATGGCACAGAGCAAGTTGGTATCATTGTCAAGTGTGTTAAAGTCAGGTTTCGATTAGAACCATAGAATCTGCCTTGACTCTGAAAGAGCAGCCAACCCATGCCCTTCGCTCCATCTTATCTCCATAATCCAATGCAACTACCATGGTGAATCCACCTAACCCACATATGTTATTCACTAAGGGACATTTTAAGATGCCCTAATCCACCTAACCTGCACATCTTTGGAGTATGGGAGGAAACCCCCGCAGGCATGGGAAGAACGTGCAAACTCCACAGAGACAGTCGCCCAAGCCAGGAATCGAACCCAGGTCCCTGGCGCTGTGAGGCAGCAGTGCTAACCATTGTGCCACTGTGCCACCCATTTTACCACAGAGCAGGAAGATCATTCAATCCCAACACATTGGCACTGACTCTCATTTACTCAATCCATTGCCTTTTCCAAAGACCTCTTCCTTTTTAAATATTTAGTAATATTGTTTTAAAATCAATATGGATTCTGCTTCCAGCACTGATCCTGATGTCCAAAAGCACTCTGTGTAAAAATAAAATTCTATTAACTCTTTTTATTATTTTGGTTCTAGTTTTAAATTTCCACTTATCAGTTTCTGACTTATTAATCAGGGGAAATATATTTTACCCTGTTTGCCTTAGAACTCCTTATCATGTTAAGTATCTCTATCAGATTTCCATTTAACCTTCTCTGTTCTACTGAATTAAAAAACAGTTTCTCAGGGATTTTGTCATAATTAATTACCCTGCTATTATCCCAGTGAATCTTCCTCTCTGTGGCCTCAATCTCCTTCTGAAAGCAGGAGGCATGTAAATATATACAAGGGACGGAATTCTCCGACCTCACCCGCGGCTGGGATTCTCCAGTGCCGCTGCAGTGAATGAAGATTTGGCTGAGCGCCAAATTCTCTGTTCCTGCTGGCAGTGGTAGCAGGACGTGAAGGGCTGTAGAATTCTGGGCAATATTCTAAATCTGCCATAACGAATGATTTGTATAGATTTAGGATTACTCTTTACTTTTTTAACTCCATTCTCCTGTTTATATAACTTCTGATTCCATAGGCGTTAGATTGTTGGAATATTTACACAGACTGTCAGTAAATATTACTATTTTAGGTAGGTGTACATTTATACACACTGCAGTAGCTACTGCTATTGGATACTGGCCCACTATTAAATGGTAGGTTTGAAGCAAAGCTATTAAACTGCATTTTTCTGTCTCCTTTATAAAGAAAGCCACTGCTGCCTCACAGAGCCAGGGATCCGGGTTCGATTCCCGGCTTGGGTCATTGTCTGTGCAGAGTCTGCACCTTCTCACCGTGTCTGCGTGGATCTCCTCCGGTTTCCCCCCACAATCTGAAAGATGTGCTGGTTAGGTGCATTGGCCATGCTAAATTCTCCCTCAGTGTAAAGTTTGAAGTTTATTCATGAGTCACAAGTAGGCTTACACTAACACTGCAATGAAGTTACTGTGAAAGTCCTCTAGTCACCACACTCCGGCACCTGTTCGGGTACACTGAGGGAGAATTTAGCATGGCCAATGCACCTTAACCAGCACGTCTTTTGGAGTGTGGGAGGAAACTGGAGCACCCGGGAGGAAGCCCATGCAGACACGGGGAGAACGTGCAAACTCCACACAGACAGTGACCCAAGCCAGTAATTGAGCCCGGGTCCCTGACGCTGTGAGGCAGCAGTGCTAACCACTGTGCCACCGTGCCGCCTGAACAGGCGTCGGAGTTGGCGACTAGGAGATTTTCACAGTAACTTCATTGCAGCGTTAATGTAAGCGTACTTATGACACTAACAAATAAACTCAAAGGAGAGTAAGACAAATCATGCTGCAGTTGAGTAAAGAGTATCGACGTGTTTTGTACTGAAATCCTTCACACTTTTTTCTTCTTCCTATAGGTCATGTTTGGAACAATGTTTGACAATAGCGTTGGCGACCACACTATTCTGTGAACAAATTCGGAAGAACTGAAGATCAAATGCAAGTGATTTGCACTCGAAGCCACAAGAGCTTTCAGAACAAATAACTTGGCAAATGTGTATTGTAAAGTGCTTTGCACTGGCTTCTGATACACTAAGTGATGTGGAAAAGGGCGTAAATGTGCAGGCACCAGTTATTAGTTAAAGTGTGCATCTTTCTCTTGGTTGTAGTATGCTATTTCTTATCTAAAACACGATGATTGGACAAGTCTTCTCGTACTTGCGTGGAATGTCTTGATTTGGCACATGTGAAAGTACGGACTATTGTACTTAGTTAACCAAGTCCCAGCCCCAATATTTCTCCTCTGGGTGAAGAGATGCTAATTTTGTTTCAGGACACGTTCAGAAACACGGGGGAAAAACTCCAGCCTGAAGGTCACTTCAACGTGAAGTCTCCACCAAAGCGCGCAAGGGTGTCAGATAAAGCACCGTGCTGCTCATCGCTCTGTTGAGATGTAATGCCGCTGTGAGAGAAGTGAAAACAGATACCCAAATGCACTTTCCAGTGGCAGTCAGTGGATGGCAATAAGGACCAGTGACCCTGGCTGAAATTTTTTTTTCTTTTCAGTCCAGGCACTGAATCCGGATGCAGTGCCCAGTCTGAAATCAGCCAAGTCGGAGGCAGACTGGGAACTCAATCTGGGGTCTTCCTGGTTTGTATGGCTGAGCAACAAGGACACAACCAAAGAGCGCGCTCATCCTTTTGGCAACTTGGAAGAGCACTTCGGAATGACCGCAGAGAAGCAGCGTGAATGGATTTCTTTTACATTAAAACCGGGCACACAGAAGGAACATGGGACCATTAGTAGTCCAGGGAGTAATTTAATTTATTTGGTTGAGTGAAGCAAACTGCATTTTAAAGAATGGAATATGGCTTAACTAAGGTTTATTCTTCGTTCCTTTAATTTTACGTGTCTGTCATTTTGAAGGTCCCACATTCACTGTCTAACTGTAGAGAAAATTGCTGCCTCTCATTCAGAAAAACAAAACCCAACTCCTGTGCCATTTCCGCCCCTCCCCCCCAACCTTTAGTGACACAAGTGCATTGAATGCATGGCTGTGACATCTCAATGTAAGTTATCTTGACAATACAGGAATAGGGTAGGGTTTTTCATCTTCATAATTATGAAGTATATAATTCTTAAAGTAATAAATTAATGTTTTGTTGCACTTCACTGTGAAATACATGCAATTGTTATTTAACTGATAAATACTAGTGTATGCTAATGATATATTAATAAATATAATATATTACCAGTAACCAACCTGTCGTTCTCTTTATTCTTAAGAAAAATTGTGAAATTATAATTGGAGGTACCATAGAATTCCTACAGTGCAGAAGAGGCCATTCGGCCCATCAGGTCGGCACTGACTCTCTGACAGAGAATCTTACAAGCTCGCTTCCTATCCCCATAACCCCACCCATTTCCCATGGCTCATCCATCTAATCTACACATCTTTATACACTAAGCAGCAACTTTACCTTGGTCAATCCACCTAACCCGTGTATCTTTGTTCTGTGGGAAGAAACCGGAGCTCCCGGAGGGAACCCACGCAGACACGGGAAGAACGTGCAAACTCTACACAGTCACCCAAGGCCTGAATCGAATCCAGGTCCTTGGCGTAGAGAAGACAGCAGTGCTAACCACTGTGACACCATGCCGCCTTGTCTTTTCATTCCCTAATTTTGCCCATGTAGCTTTAGTTCCTAAATATTTGTTAAAATATGGAAGCGCACAGAGCGCCACCAAATCCTGATTTGATTTGATTTGATTTATTATTGTCACATGTTAGGTGCCGCGCTAAATTGCCCCTTAGTGTCCCAGGATGCATAGAGGGATTAGTGCGGTAAATATGTGGAGTTAT
This sequence comes from Mustelus asterias, assembly GCF_964213995.1. Taxonomy (NCBI): domain Eukaryota; kingdom Metazoa; phylum Chordata; class Chondrichthyes; order Carcharhiniformes; family Triakidae; genus Mustelus; species Mustelus asterias. The sequence goes on along the minus strand of NC_135825.1, from coordinate 14,171,582 downwards.
GGGGATAGGGCCTGGGGTGGGATTGTTGTCATAGAATCATAGAATCATAGAAACCCTACAGTACAGAAAGAGGCCATTCGGCCCATCGAGTCTGCACCGACCACAATCCCACCCAGGCCCTACCCCCATATTCCTACATATTTACCCGCTAATCCCTCTAAACTATGCATTTCAGGACACTAAGGGGCAATTTTTAGCATGGCCAATCAACCTAACCCGCACATCTTTGGACTGTGGGAGGAAACCGGAGCACCCGGAGGAAACCCACGCAGACACGAGGAGAATGTGCAAACTCCACACAGACAGTGACCCTAGCCGGGAATCGAACCCAGGTCCCTGGAGCTGTGAAGCAGCAATGCTAACCACTGTGCTACCGTGCCGATGCAGACTCGATGGGTCGAATGGCCTCCTTCTGCACTGTAGGATTGCTATGGTTTCTATGAGATTCTTTGGTCTCCCAGCCGTGTGTTACCTGCCGGCAGCAATTGGGAATGGGAATTCCCATTAATGTCACCCCAAGTCAGTGGGAAACCCGCGGATGGGGGTTTATTGTCGGCGGGACAGGGGAATCCCACCGGCGTGAACGGCTGGAGAATTTCGGCCTTGGTATCTTGAACTTATCTTCTGAACAATAGCCTCCCATCATTGGCTGTGTAGCATTGTGAGGTTGTGTAGGAACAATGATGAGGATTACAAGTTCAACACTTTACCATAAAGTTCTCCAGCAGCTTTTACATGCCATACCTGTCGCCAAGACCGGTGAGAACCCCTGTGCAAGTGGCGCATCACCTCTAGTGCAAAGGTCATGACAATAGTTGCATGAGTACCCAGGCACCATCTTGGTGATCTATACCATACTTAGACAGAAAGACTATCAAACTCTTCTGACAAAGTGCTGCCTGAGATGCATACAATACTCTGTGAACGAATCCTTGTATAGCACAAATTTATTAATTCTTAGATTACTTATTGATTCTTTAGGATTAAATTGAGGAGAATTTTCTTCACCAAGAAAGTGTGGGATTCATAGAATCCCGACAGTGCAGAAGGAGGCCAGTTGGCCCATCGAGCCTGTACCAACAACGATCCCACTCAGGCCTTATTCCAGTAACCCCACGTATTCACCCTGATAATCTCCCTGACTAAGGGGTAATTAAGCAATGCCAATTCACCCAATCTGCACATTTGGGAGGAAACCAGAGCACCCGGAGGAAACCCACGCAGACACAGGGAGAACATGCAGACTCCGCACAGGCAGTGACCCAAGCCAGGAATCGAACCTGGGTCCCTGGTGCTCGAAATTCACTTGTCATAAGAATGATTTTTTAAAAAATTAACAACCTGAAAGTGAGAAAAGCAGAAGGGAACAGCTGAACAAAGAGGGAGGCGCAGTATGTTATAAATCTTAGTTCTGGTGTGTTCATTGAGGGAGTCCAAGTTGCTGTGGCAACATGCACCTTTTACATGCATGTTGCAGGCTGGCTGGAGCTATGGATGGTGATGGTAGAGACTCCACTGTTCTTTCATTGAATCCCTTCAGTGCATAAGGAGGCCATTCGGCCCATCCAGCCTGCACCAACAGCAATCCCACCCAGGCCCTATCCCCGTAATTCCACGTGCTAATCCCCCGAACACGAAGGGGGAATTTAGCATGGCAAATCCATCTGACCTGCAAGTCTTTGGAGTGTGGGAGGAAACCGGAGCACCCAGAGGAAACCCACGCAGACATGGGGAGAAGGTGCAACCTCCACATAGGCAGTGACCCAAGACCGGAATGGAACCCAGGTCCCTGGTGCTGAGACGCAGCAGTGCTAACCACTGTGCCAATGGAAGCTGACCAGGAATCCCATTCTTACTGGGAAACATAGAAAGATATAGAAACATAGAAGGTAGGAGCAAGAGGAGGCCATTTAGTCCTTCAAGTCTGCTCCGTCATTCAGTACAATCATGGCTGATCATCCAATCCGATAGCCTAATCTTGCTTTCTCCCCATAACCTTTGATCCCATTCACCCCAAGTGCTATATCCAGCCGCCTCTTGAATACATTCAATGTTTTGGCATCAACTACTTCCTGTGGTAATGAATTCCACAGGCTCACCACTCTTTGGGTGAAGAAATGTCTGCTCACCTCCGGCCAAATGGTCTACCCTGAATCCTCAGACTGTGGCCCCTAGTTCTGGATTCCCCCGCCATCAGGAATATCCTCCCCGCATCTACCCTGTCCAGCCCTGTTAGAATTTTATAAATCTCTATGAGATCCCCCCTCATTCATCTGAACTCCAGCAAAAACAAGCCTAACCTAGTCAATCTCTCCTCATACATCAGTCCCACCATCCCTGGAAAAAGCCTGTGAACCTTCGCTGTACTCCCTCGAGAGCAAGAACATCCTTCCTTGACGTGTGTTGGAAGAATTTGCAAGTAGATTCTCAATCTGTTTGGCTGTGTTATGCACGCCCTTCTCCTTGGCCATCAAGTCCTGGGGGGTTTGGGACTCAAAACAAGAGCTTCTGGCTCAGACATAGGAATGCTACCCACTGTGTCACAAGACCTCCCACAAATGTTAGCATGCAAGCTTAAATGTAAACATATCTGCCTAGATCAGTGATCAAACGATAGGAAAAGTTTGGCAGCAAGTTAATTTGTTCCAGCCCCTAACTTGTTTTGATCTCACTTCAGAACATGTAGAAAAGAAATTCAGGACAGTAAAGCAAAACCACAGGGGAGAACCTGCTCATGATCCGGGGCCAGCATTCACATAAAGCCCAGGTACCTTCTTCGCAATGAAACTGCTCCAAAGTTGAGAGTACAGCAGCATCCAGAATGTGGAGTCTGGGATGGAGACATTCAATGTTTGGCCTGTGTCGAGATTGTCAACAGCTAGAGATTGAATAATTAGGAAGTTAAAGGCCAGAAAGATCTGTCTATAACAATGGCCAAAATAAACTTTCAGAATTATCCTGGATAGAAACGCAAAGTATTTTTAAGTTAATTTATTAGTTACAAGTAGGCTTACATTAACACTGATGTGGAGATGCCAGTGTTGGACTGGGGTGGGAGAATCCCACTCTTGGTCTTTAATCAACCTGAAATGTCATGGCCTCATCACACTGTGTTTCCCCCTTGTGGATGCAGAGAGCTATTTAAATCACCATTGAATTTGGCAGGGGCCGTAAAACCCTGGCCCCTGTTTCTCTATCCACAGATGCTGCCTGATTGATTGATTATTTCTAGCATTTTCCATTTCTGTTTCAGATTTTTAGCATCCACGGTATTTTGCCTAATTGGGCTTGAGGGGTGGCACAGTGGTTAGCACTGCTGCCTCACAGCGCCAGGGACATGAGTTTGATTCCCAGCTTGAGTCACTGTCTGTGTGGAGTCTGCACGTTCTCCCCGCGTCTGCGTGGGTTTCCTCCGGGTGCTCCTGTTTCCTCCCACAGTCTGAAAGATGTGCTGGTTAGGTGCATTGACCCGAACAGGCGCCGGAGTGTGGTGACTAGAGGAATTTCACAGAAACTTCATTGCAGTGTTAATGTACAGTAGGAAGTCTCACAACACCAGGTTGAAGTCCAACAAGTTTATTTGGTAGCACGAGCTTTCAGAGCGTTGCCCCTTCATCAGGTGAGTCACCTGACTAACTGTCCTGGCTGGAGACAATTCATACCTCTTTAACCTGCGCTTAACCCTCTCTCCATTCACATTGTCTGCACCTGTAACAACTTGATTACCTGTTAAGACTCGCATTCCAACCATTATCTTATAATTGAGTTTGTGTCTATATATGCCCTGTTTGTGAAACAAATCCTGATGAAGGGACAGTGCTCCGAAAGCTCGTGCTACCAAATAAACCTGTTGGACTTCAACCTGGTGTTGTGAGACTTCCTACTGTACATTAACACTGCAATGAAGTTTCTGTGAAATTCCTCCAGTCGCCACACTCCGGCGCCTGTTCGGGTCAATGCACCTAACCAGCACATCTTTCAGACTGTGGGAGGAAACAGGAGCACCCGGAGGAAACCCACGCAGACGCGGGGAGAACGTGCAAACTCCACACAGACAGTGACCCAAGCCGGGAATCGAACTCAGGTCCCTGACGCTGTGAGGCAGCAGTGCTAACCACTGTGCTACCGTGCCGCCCCTCAAGCCCAATTAGGCAAAATACCGTGGATGCTAAAAATCTGAAACAGAAATGGAAAATGCTAGAAATAATCAGTCGATCAGGCAGCATCTGTGGATAGAGAAACAGGGGCCAGGGTTTTACGGCCCCAGCCAAATTCAATGGTGATTTAAATAGCTCTCCGCATCCACAAGGGGGAAACACAGTGTGATGAGGCCATGATATTCTGGCCAGAGTTAACATTTCAGGTTGATTAAAGACCAAGAGTGGGATTCTCCGGTCTTGACCATGGCTGGAACCATCGTGAGCAAGAACAGAAAATTTGGCCTTCCAGCCAAGACCTTTGGCACGGTAGCACAGTGGTTAGCACTGCTGCCTCACAGCACCAGGGACCCCGGTTCAATTCCGGCCTCGGGTCACTGCGTGTGTGGAGTTTGCACATTCTCCCCGTGTCTGAGTGGGTTTCCTCCGGGTGATCCGGTTTCCTCCCACACTCCAGAAATGTGCTGGTTAGGTGGATTGGCCGTGCCAAATTGACCTTAGTGTCAGGGGGATTAGCAGGGTAAATATGTGGAGTTACGGGAATAGGGCCTGGGTGGGATTGTGGTCGGTGCAGACTCGATGGGCTAAATGGTCTCCTTCTGCACTGTAGGGATTCTATGACTCCATGAAAATTCTATTCATTGTCAGCGGCGCTGGAAAAATCCCAGCCGTAGATGAGAACAGAAGATCTCGGCCCATTTTTTTTAAAAATTCCTTTTCGAAAGAAATAGTTTTGGGTTGGGGGAGAGTGGATTTTAGTAAAATAAGGTAGAATCTTGTCCAAGTAGACTGGCAACAGCTACTAATGGGGAAATGTACAGAAAAGCAGTGGGGAGGTGGCACTCAAAAATGAAATGGGGAGGTTATGGGACCAACATTTTCCCTCTAGGGTGATAGGAAGGCTTAACAAGCCCAGTGAACCATGGATGACCAGAGATATTCAGGAGAGGATGAGAAGGAAATTGGGATAAATAAGATACAAAGGAGGCAAATCAGCAGAGGCATTAATGGAGTAAAGAAATTGCAGGGTGGAGCTTAAGAAAGCAATTACGAGAACAAAGAGGAACAATGAGAAAGCTCTGGTTGGTAAAAGTAGGGAAAATCCCAAGATATTCTGCAAGCATGTCAATAGAAAGAGGATAACCAGGGAAAGAGTAAGGCCCATTAGAGACCAAGGGGGCAATCTGTGGGTGGAGCTCGAGGACTTCAGTGTTGAATGAATACTTCACATCCATCTTCACCCAAGAGAATGAGGATGATGGTGTGGAATTCAGGGAGAGACTGCGAGGTTCTTGAAAAAATTGACATCGGGAAGGACAAGGTGTTGGAGGTGTTGGCAGGATTAAAAGTGGGCAAATCTTCAGGTCCGGATGAATTGTGTCCCAGTCTGCAACGGGAGGCAAGGGAGGAGATTGCAGGGGTCCTGACACAAAGTTTTACATCTTGTCTGGCCACAGACAAGGTGCCAGAGAACTGGAGAATAGCTAATGTGGTTCAGCTGTTTAAGAAGGTTTGTAGAGATAAGCTGGCAAACTCCAGGCCAATGAATCTCACGTCAGTGGTAGGGAAACTACTGGAGAAAATTCTGAAGGAGACAATCTATCTCCACTTGGAAAGGCAAGGTTTGATCAGGGATAGTCAGCATGGCTTCATCAGAGGGAGGTCATGCCAAACAAATTTGATTGAACTTTTTGAGGAAGTGACCAATTGTGTAGATGAGGGTAGCGCAGTTGATGTAGTCCATATGGACACGTATGGATACGAAGAAGTCAGGATGGTGAGTGACTTGGGGGGGATGCACCTGCAGTCCTTGCTCTTCTAGATGGTAGCGGTCATGGTTTGGAAGTTTCTGTCCAAGGAGCCTTAGTGAGTTCCTGCAGTGCATCTTGTAGATGGTACACACTGCTGCTACTGTGCGTCAGGGCGGCACGGTAGCACAGTGGTTAACACTGCTACCTCACAGCCCAGGGACCCAGATTCGATTCCCAGCTTGGGCCTCAGTCTGTGTGGAGTTTGTACGTTCTCCCCGTATCTGTGTGGGTTTCCTCCGGGTGCTCCGGTTTCCTCCCACATTCTGAAAGACGTGCTGGTTAGGTGCATTGACCCGAACAGGTGCCGGAGTGTGGTGACTAGGGGATTTTCACAGTAACTTCATTGCAGTGTTAATGTAAGCCTTACTTGTGACTAATAAATAAGATTTTTTACTTTTGGTGGAGGAAATGAATGTTTGTGGAAGCAGTCCATGTCCAAATGCAGCAAGACCTGGACAATATCCAGGCTTGGGCTGACAAGTGGCAAGTAACATTCCTGCCACACAAGTGCCAGGCAATGACCAACTCCATCAAGAGAGAAACTAACCAGCGCCCTTGATAGATAGATAGATACCCTACAGTGCAGAAAGAGGCCCTTCGGCCCATCGAGTCTGCACCGACCACAATCCCACCCAGGCCCTATCCCCATATCCCACCCACTAATCCCTCTAACCTAGACATCTCAGGACTCGAAGGGGCAATTTTAGCATGGCCAATCAACCTAACCTGCACATCTTTGGACGGTGGGAGGAAACCAGAGCACCCGGAGGAAACCCACGCAGACACGAGGAGAATGTGCAAACTCTTGACATTCAATGGCATGACCATCATTGAATCTCCCACTATAAACATATTAGAGATAACCATTGACCAGAAATTAGCCTTTAAAATACTGTAGCTAAAAGATCAGGTCAGAGGCTAGGAATCGCGCATTGTGTAACTCATTCTCCTGACTCCCCAAAGCCTGTCCACCATCTATAAGGCACAAGTCAGGACTGTAATGGAATACTCCCCACTTGCCTGGATGAGTGCAGCTCCAACAACATCCAAGAATCTTGACAACATCCAAGACAAAGCAGCCCGTTTGATTGCTAGACCTTCCACAAATATTAATTTCCTCCAGAACTGACGTTCATTAGCAGTATGTGTACCATCTACAAGATGCACTGCAGGAACTCACCAAGGCTCCTTAGACAGCAACTTCCAAACCATGGTCACTGCCATCTAGAAGGGCAAGGGCAGCAGGCGCATCCCCTCCAAGTCACTCAACATCCTGACTTGGAAATATATCGCCGTTCCTTCAGTGTCGCTGGGTAAAAATCCTGGAATTCCTTCCCTAAACAGCACTGTGGGTGTGCATACACCGCATGGATTGCAGCGGTTCAAGAAGGCAGCCCATCACCACCTTCTTCAGGGCAATTAGGGGTGGGCAATAAATGCTGGCCTAGCCAGTGACGCCCACATCCCATGAATGAATAAATATTTGATAGATGAGGCACACACTCTGATAATTTAAAATATTGGGGTGGAGGGAAGGAGCATGAAACAGTGCAGGACACGACCAAAGATTTTTAAAAAACAGAATTAAATAAGAGATAAATCAAATACATATTGTTTAGTCTGGTCCACTTGGGTTTCAAAAGTCTGTTGATTATCGGAGAAAGGCAGCAATTAAGGGAGGAATTGAATTCCCCAGTGTACTCCTAATTATTAATAGCAAGCCAAAGAAGTGGCTCTGGTTGATATTATTTCCATCCAGTCTGCAGGCTGTATAAATAAGGGTGGGCTGCAGATCAAAGCAAAATGCTACGAACGCTGGAAACCTGAACTAAAAGCAGAAAAAGCTGGGAAGACTCAGCAGGCACGGTGGCACAGTGGTTATCCCTGCTGCCGCACAGCGCCAGGGACCCGGGTTTGATTCCGACCTCGAGTGACACTTTGGGCCCGCTTTTACCATTGCGTTGCGCCCGTTTCCGGGTGCGGAAAGTTGGTAAAGTCGGGCGTGAGGCGAATAGCACGATCCGCGCCCGCGTCTGCACAGATTCCCACTTTACCAAGGCTCGAAAATCGGATCGCGATCGGAACCAAGCCCGAAACGGGCGCGATGCCAATGCCAATGAATTTGCATGCATTTAAATTGACTTAAAGAGCTGGACGCCCAATCTTACCGGCATTTCCCCCTTTACCATCGTGTTCGCGCGCCCAGATTCGGCGTGAAACGGACATGCTCGGGAAAAGTCTGTTTCGGGCGCTCCAGCTTCTGAAGAGGTGAGTTCAGAGCTTCCAGCGGCTCTCTGACTCAGATCGGTGGTGGGGGGAGGTGGGGGGGCCAAATCATTCTCTGGTGGCGGGGGAGAGGGAGGGAGGCGGGTCCGATAGATCTCTGGTGGAGGGGGGGCGGGAGGGAGGCCAGAACATTCTCTAGTTGCGGGGGGTGGGGGAGGAGGGAGGCTAGATGGTTCTCTGGTGGGAGGCAGGGGGGGTTCCGCTGCCGCTCTGCGGGCAATCAGTGGGGGGGAAAGGGGGCAGGGGGTCGCGATCGGTCTGGGTAGCCGGGGTGGGGGGGGGGGGGTGGAGATTGGGTGGATAAGGGGGACAGTTATCTTGTGGGGGTGGGGAAATGTCTGTAAGTGCCATCGCTCCTGGGCTGTTTTATCTGCTTTTTGCGGCCCGGGAGCGATGTGGCAGGGGAACCTTTTTCAATTTTTTTTTACAGTGCATGCGCGGTTGAAGGCTCCAATCGGAGCTGCAGCGTTTCGGGCGCGATAAGCCCCACCCACAGCACGATTCAGATCCGCGATTTGTTTTTGAGGCTGAGTGCGTATGGGGGCGCCTGAGAAGAGGTTTACAAGTTGGATCTGAATTGCACCCAGATTCAGCACTTAGAATCAAAATGGTAAAACCGCCCCCTTTGTGTGGAGTTTGCACATTCTCCCCGTGTCTGCGTGGGTTTCCTCCGGGTGCTCCAGCTCCCTCCCACGCTCCAAAGATGTGCGGGTTAGGTGGATTGGCCGTGCTAAATTGCCCCTTAGTGTGTCCCAAGATGTGCAGATTAGGGGGATTAGTGGGGTAAATATGTGGGGTTACAGGAAGAGGGCCTGGGTAAGATACTCAGCTGGAGAGTCAGGGTGGTAGACCCGATGGGTGAATGGCCTCCTTCTGCACTGTAGGGATTCTATAATTCAATAGGTCCAGCAACCCTGAAAAAGAGGCATTAAACTCCGTTTCACCCTCCACAGATGCCTCCAGTCCTGCTGAATTTTCCCAGTAATTCCTATTTTTATTTCCATCCACAGGTTGCTGGGGAAACCCACTTACTTTCTCTGTAACCTCCAACCATAAGGAATGGATTTGTGACAACTGCATCACAAAAGACAAGGAAATATGAAAGCGCTGGGACATGTTTTGGAAAAATAATTCAAGGTTTAGTGAATTCCTTATGCACATGTTTTGTTGTGTACCTTATATCCAATTTCCTTTTCAACCACAAATCTCAAATATTCCATCGCTGTAATTTGAGTGTATCACGTAGGGAGATGATTTCCTCTTACTGAAGGGAATCTTTAGGAACATCTAAGCTTAAAGTAAAAGTAAAGTTTATTTATTAGTCACAAGTTAACATTAACACTGCAGTGAAGTTCCTGTGAAATTCCCCTAGTCGCCACAGTCCAGCACCTGTTCGGGTCAATACACCTAACACGCACATCTTTGGACTGTGGGAGGAAACCGGAGCACCCGGAGGAAACCCACGCAGACATGGGGAGAACGTGCAGACTCCACACAGGCAGTGACCCAAGCCGGGAATCGAACCCAGGTCCCTGGCGCTGTGAGGCAGCAGTGCTAACCTCTGTGCCACCATGCTGCTGCCCATACTGTGCTGCCCAAGCTTGTTCCAGTCACTGATAAGGGAGCATCGAAGGGGAATGTTTTCTGGTTGTACACCTCTCTCAAATGGTCACGTGGCTTTGGGTGGGGGTCGAGTGTGTGCACAATATGCAAAGCATCACAAAGTTATGGTACAGCTGTCCTTCCATGTTCGGCAGAATCCAGTCAACGTTTATGGAAAACCGTAATCCCAAGATTAGGGAAATAATATTTGCTTTTTTTTTTGCTTTGAAAGAAGATAATGTGAAATTTGTGGCTCCACTAAGTGGTGGGTCAGAGATCCTGTGCCAAAAAAATCTCCACAATGGTTACAACCTGGTTTTAACTGCATTGAGTCAGAAAAGTCAAGCAGAGGTTAAGTGCTTGCAAATGGAAAAAGAGGAAAATAAACTGAAAATTCAGTTCTGGAGTCCTTATTAAAAGAAAAATACCTTTAGGTTTGGCAGAACTTTTATTGTTTCTGTTCTGCTGGACAAGAATCTACAATTTCCACAAATGTTACAGCTCGTGGCCAACCTGTTTGCTTCACAGTTGATACCCAAAATATTTATTGAACCATTTGGCTCATTTTCAGCAGTGCATGTTATTTGGGATTATTCCTGCGGGTGCATGCAAAGGACATACTGTTTTACCAAAGAGGAAGCCATCAGGATAGGAGAGCCATGAGAATGGCAACTTCAACAGAAGAGCGTACCCACTACCATCTCACTCGTGGCCTTGCCCAAGGCAAGTCCCAATGAGCAACGTTCAAGGAAATGTAATGGGAGACGCGATGGCCTAGTGGTATTATCACTAGACTATTAATCCAGAAACTCAGCTAATGTTCTGGGGACCCGGGTTCAAATCCCACCATGGCAGATGGTGGAATTTGAATTCAATAAAAAAAGTCAGGAATTAAGAATCTACTGATGACCATTGTTGGAAAAAACCCATCTGGTTCACTAATGTCCTTTAGGGAAGGAAATCTGCCGTCCTTACCTGGTCTGGCCTGCATGTGACTCCACAGTCACAGCAATGTGGTTGACTCTCAATTGCCTTCTGAATAAGGGCAACTAGGGATGGGCAATAAATGCTGGCCAGCCAGCGACGCCCATGTGCTATGTTTGAAAACAAACTGGTTGGAGGCACATGGAGAAATGCGGATTGTCCATGAATTAAAAGCAGAAGAGTCTGTGAAATGAAGGGTTGGCAAATCACAAAGTAAAACTTGCGGAAATATTTAGAAGACAAATATAACGGGCGAATTTCCAATCTCGCCGTGCCTGGCGCAAATTGCACCAATCCCGGAAAATAGCGTGTGGACCGAAAATTCAGTTTCGTGCCCAATGCCAAAAGGTTTGTATTCGACCCGGTCCTTTTCAACTTGTGCAAACTGGATTGCATCTGCAAAGGGAGCCAGGCTAATTAACATATTTAAAGTAGCATTTAAATATGCAAATACATCAACACCGAATTATTCCAGATCCTGGGAGCTTCCGACCTTCCGGCATGGCGCGAGACTGGCGATAATCACTGCTGGTCTTCACTCGCGGAGACCAGGTGTGATGGCCACCCTGGAGGGGTTCGGAGGCCATTGACGCCCCCACCAATGGTTGGGGACATGGCTGGACATTGCCCATCTGGCAGTGCCAACCTGGCAGTGCTCACCTGGAGGTGTCCACCTGCAGGGTGCTATACAGGGCGTTCATAGAATCATAGAATCCTTTAGTGCAGAAGGAGGACATCAGGCCCATCGAGTCTGCACCGACCACAATCCCACCCGGGCCCTATCCCCATAACCCCATTTACCCTAGCTAATCCCCCTGACACTAAGGGGCAATTTAGCATGGCCAATCCACCTAAACCGCACATCTTTGGACTGTGGGAGGAAACCGGAGCATCCGGAGGAAACCCATGCAGACACAGGGAGAACGTGCAAACTCCACACAGACAGTGACCCAAGACGGAATTGAACCCGAGTCCCTGGCACTATGAGGCAGCAGTGCTAACCACTGTGCCGCCGTAGTCACGGTTCATGAAGTGGGGGGGTTGTGAAAGAGTGTTGTGAAGAGGTGAGGCATGAAGGGGGGCATAGAAACATAGAAAACTACAGTACAAAACAGGCCCTTCGGCCCCACAAGTTGTGCCGAACATATCCCTACCTTTTAGGCCTACCTATAACCCTCCATCCTTTTAAGTCCCATGTACTCATCCAGGAGTCTCTTAAAAGACCCTATTGAGTTTGCCTCCACCACCATTGATGGCAGCCGATTCCACTCACCCACCACCCTCTGTGTGAAAAACTTCCCCCTAACATTTCCCCTGTACCTACCCCCCAGCACCTTAAACCTGTGTCCTCTCGTAGCAGACATTTCCACCCTGGGAAAAAGCCTCTGAGAGTCCACCCGATCTATGCCTCTCAACATCTTATACACCTCTATTAGGTCTCCTCTCATCCTACGTCTCTCCAAGAAGAAAAGACCGAGCTCCCTCAGCCTATCCTCATAAGGCATGCCAACCAATCCAGGCAACATCCTTGTAAATCTCCTCTGCACCCTTTCAATCTTTTCCACATTCTTCCTGTAATGAGGCGACCAGAACTGAGCACAGTACTCCAAGTGGGGTTTGACGAGGGTCTTAAATAGCAGCATCATTATCCCCGGACTCCTAAACTCAATCCCTTGATTGATAAAGGCCAGCACACCATACGCCTTCTTAACCACCTCCTCCACCTGCGGGGCCGATTTTAGAGTCCTACGGACCCGGACCCCAAGGTCCTTCTGATCCTCTACAGTACTAAGAGTCTTTCCCTTTATATTGTACTCCTTCATCCCATTTGACCTGCCAAAATGGACCACTACGCATTTATCTGGGTTGAAGTCCATCTGCCACTTCTCCGCCCAGTCTTGCATCCTATCTATGTCCCTCTGTAACTTCTGACATCCCTCCAGACTATCCACAACCCCACCAACCTTCGTGTCGTCGGCAAACTTACCAACCCATCCCTCCGCTTCCTCATCCAGGTCATTTATGAAAATGACAAACAGCAAGGGTCCCAGAACAGATCCCTGGGGCACACCACTGGTGACCGACCTCCAATTAGAAAAAGACCCATCTATACACACTCTCTGCCTCCTTTGGGCAAGCCAGTTCTGGATCCACAGGGCAGTAGCCCCTTGGATCCCATGCCCTCTCACTTTTTCGAGAAGCCTTGCATGGGGGACCTTATCGAACGCCTTGCTAAAATCCATATAAACCCTTCGTCAATGTGTTTAGTCACATTTTCGAAGAACTCCATCAGGCTCATAAGGCACAATCTGCCTTTGACAAAGCCATGTTAAGGGTCATGAAGGGGGGGCATGTCGAGTGTCATGTAGGGGGTCATGTCAGGGGTCACAAAGGGGGGCATGTCAGGAGTCATGAAAGGGTGGCATGTCGGGGGTCATAAGCACCCGGATCAACAGCAGGGCAGCATGGTGGCACAGTTGTTAGCGCTACTACCTCACAGCTCCAGGGACCTGGGTTCAATTCCCGGCTTGGGTCACTGTCTGTGTGGAGTTTGCACGTTCTCTCCGTGTCTGCATGGGTTTCCTCCGGGTGCTCCAGTTTTCTCCCACAGTCGGTGGATTGCCCAAGCTAAATTGCCCCTTAGTGTCCTGACATGTGTAGGTTAGAGAGATTAGCGTGGTAAATATGTGGGATTACGAGGATAGGGCCTGGGTGGGATTGCTGTTGGTGTAGACTCGATGGGCCAAATGGCCTTCTGCACTGTAGGGATTCTATGATGAAAGGGTGGCATGTTGGGCATCAGTTTGTGGGACTCATTGGGAGAGCCCCAATGCCCCAGTGCTGGGGAGGGGATGAGGAAACATGCCGCTGATGAGGGGAGGGGGGTGTCCCAATATCCATGGAGGGAGTGAGGGGGTCTCCCAGTGCACTGTGAGATCGGGGCACCCTTTCAAAATGGCACCCGATCACTTCGCATCCTGGCTCACGTGCGTGTTTAGGCCCTGAACCGCACGTAACTCACCACTCTCCCAAAAAACTACTAAGTGTGGGGCAGTTGTTGTTCAGCTTCCTCTCCGTTACGGCACTTATTGTATTTGGGAAGATTGTGGCCATAATGCTGGGTACACACTTGTGAAGTGTTAAAAGCAGCAACAAAAACAGGAAGACAGCAATATTAAAAATAACCTCATTTGGAAACTAAGAGAGGCTGATTCTAGAAAAGCAATGAAAAAAAGTCTGTCACTGAAGTTGATCCAGATGGCAAACGTTTCCCAACAGTAACACCGAAAAGAGGAACTTGAGCAGCTTTTTCCAGAGGTTGAGGACAAACAACAGATGGGACTGTAGAAAGTGAAGCTATGAGTTACTGGACTGGGTGTAAGAATGGAATATACAACAAAGGGCAAGTTACCGCTCTCCACTCAATTTGATTTATGAAAGAATAACTGACTCTGCAACTCATGGGGGCACTTGTATGAAAGATTTCCTGGGATTCCAGCAGAGCTGGAATTTTGGACTCAAATGGAAAGATGATTTAATTCAGACAGCTGCTTTGGGTCTTCAGAAGAGGCTGTAGGAACTCAGAGACTGAAGGGGGTCATTGCAACAGTTCAATGCAGTAACATTATAGAGCATTTATAGGAGGAGTTAGACAGATTTTTAATTGGTAATGGGTTGAGGGGTTATGGGGAGAAGGTAGGAAAACGGGGATGAGGAGCATATCAGCCATGATTGAATGGCGGAGCGGACTCGATGGGCCGAATGGCCTAATTCTGCTCTTATATCTTATGAACTTACGAACTTATGCGCATGCAAGTCACCATAAAATTAGGTCTTGGCTGGATGGCATTGAGGAGTTCCTCAGGGCTAGAATAGAAGAACAGAATTGCTACAGTGTGGAAGGAGGCCTTTCAGCCCATCGAGTCTGCCCTGACAACAATCCCACCCAGGCCCTATCCCCGTAACCCCACATTTTTGCCCTGCTGATGCCCCTAAAACTAAGTGGCAATTTAGCATGGCCAATTAACCCAATCCGCATATCTTTGGTCTGCGGGAGGAAACCAGAGCACCCGGAGGAAACCCACACAGACACAGGGAGAATGTAAACTCCACACAGACTAGCCCTCTACAGGGTTATTGAGGCACCAGAAGCCTGCAGATACCAATGGTCCAATCAAGAGTGATTCTGGTAACACTGTAAGTCTAACTTGGGGGATCCGAGGGAACAAAGCCCGGAGGTCATCACTGCACAAGGCTGTCCCAAACTCGAGAGTCCTGTTCCACAACAGCAAAGTGTGAAGGTGTGATAGATTGCCTCAATATAGTAGGTACCTGGACAGTGAACACTGTATGCTGCATGAAGCATTGGTATTCACTGATCTTTCACCATCTTTCACCAGATCTTTCAGTGAAAATCTCTGTTCATGAAGCTGATGGAATTTTGGAAAGAATCCTTTGCATTCGGGTGATCAACACTGCTGCCTCACAGCGTCAGGGACCCGGGTTCGATTCCAGCCTCGGGTCACTGTCTGCATGGAGTTTGCACGTTCTCCCTGTGTCTGCCTGGGTTTGCTCTGGTTTTCTCCCGCAGTCCAAAGATGTGCAAGTTAGGTGGATTGGCCATGCTAAATTGTCCATTAGTGTCAGGGGGACTAGCAGGGTAAATATATGGGGTTACAGGGATAGGGCCTGGGTGGGATCGTTGCCGGTGCAGGCTTGATGGGCCAAATGGCCTCCTTCCGCATTGTATGGATTCTATGAGTAACATGGGTTAAGCAGTTGATTCATGCGATAAAGGTGTTGTCTTATGAGGACATACACTCATTGGAATTTACAAGTATGATGGGGATTTATTGAAATCTATAGTTTTCTGAGGGGTAAATGCAAGATAAATGCTGAAAGGATGGTTCTCCTCTTGGGAAAATCTAGAACTAGGGGATTATAGTTTAAGAATAAATGTCCTCCCATAATATCACCAGAAAGATCATAAGGAATATGAGGAGTTAGTAGACCACCTGGCCCATCGAGTCTGCTCTGCCATTCAATAAGATCATGGCTGATCTCGCTGTGGCCTCAACTCCACTTTCCTGACTACCCACTTGTGGATCAAAAATCTGTCTAACTCAGCCAGGAATGTATTCAATGGTCCAGCCTCTACTGCTCTCTGGGGTAAAGAATTCCCTCTGAGGGAGGAAATTCCTCTTCATCTCAGTCATAAATGGGAGATCCCATGTTTCTAAATTGTGACCCCCCCCCCCCCCCACCCCCCTCAGTTCCTCCAGTAGAGGAAATATGATTTCATCTTACCATAAGACCATAAGATATAGGAGCAGAATTAGGCCATTCGCCCCATCGAGTCTGCTCCGCCATTCAATCATGGCTGAGAGATTTCTCAACCCCATTCTCCCACTTTTTCCCCGTAACCTTTGGTCCCTTTACCAATCAAGAACCTATCTATCTCTGACTTAAAGACACTCAGTGACCTGGCCTCCACAGCCTTCTGTGGCAATGAATTCCATAGATTCACCACCCTCTGGCTGAAGAAATTCCTCCTCATTTCGGTTCTAAAGCAGCACACTGTGGCTCAGTGGTTAGCACTGCGGCCTCAGAGCGCCAGGGACCCGGGTTCAATTCCCGGCTTGGGTCACTGTCTGTGCGGAATTTGCACATTCTCCCCCATGTCTTGGTGGGTTTACTTTGGGTACTCCGGTTTCCTCCCTCAGTCCGAAAGACGCGCTGATTAGGTGCATTGACCATGATAAATTCTCCCTCAGTGCACCCAAACAGGTGCCAGAGTGTGGCAACTGGGGGATTTTCACAGTAATTTTATTGCAGTGTTAATATAAGCCCACTTGTGACATTAATAAATAAATAATACTCTTTCGAACATCACTCCAGTGGCGGGATTTTCCACTCACTCTGCTGCACGTTTCGCCTTGGCGGAGGTGGCCCCCTATTGGCTGGCAGTGGGATCTTCTGGTCCCGCCATTGTCAATGAAGTTTCCCATTGAATGCACCCCATGTTGCTGGGAAACCCGTGGCAGGGAGTACCCCATCGGCAATATTGGAAGATCCCGCTGGTGTGAACGGCCGGAAAATTCCGGCCTACTATCTCCTTTCCCTTGGTAGAAATCCCCTGCGTCAAGGGGGCATTGGATGGCTATTGGAATAGAGTTAATGTATAAGGGTACATTCAGTCCAAAGGTGTGCACGTTAGGTAGATTGCCCATGCTAATTTGCTCCTTAGTGTCCCAAGATGTGTCGGAATCTGGGTAAATACGTGGGGTTAAAAGTAAAGTTGATTTATTAGTCACAAGTAGGCTTACATTCACACTGCAATAACGTTACTGTGAAAATCCCCTAGTCACCACACTCCGGAGCCTGATCGGGTACACTGAGGGAGAATTTAGCATGGCCAATTCACCTGACCTGCACATCTTTGGGCTGTGGGAGGAAACCGCAGCACCCGGAGGGAACCCACGCAGACACGGGGGAGAACGTGCAAACTCCGCACAGACGGTGACCCAAGCCGGGAATCGAACCCGGGTCCCTGGCGCTGTGAGGCAGCAGTGCTAACCACTGTGCCACCGTGCTGCCCATCCTTTTTGCATCCTACAGAGATAGGGCCTGGGTAAAGCTTTCTGTCAGAGTGTTGGTGCAGCCTCGATGGGCCAGATGACCTCTTTCTGCACTGCAGGGATTCTATGATATGCTGAGAAAGGCATGTTTGCGCACTAGCAACTTAGCACTCAGAACAGAGTGAATTAAATTAATGATCAAGTGCTGCAGCGTCATTTCCAACAATCTATATAATCAAATGTAATTTGAAAGACAGTTTCCAAGAACAGCAATCTTGGCATGCGTCTTATTAAATGCTGCATTCCAGATGCACCCACAATGAAGCATCAGCCAAACGATCACAAGCTATCCTACGTCAGTATAAAGGTGAAGTCTGTTCCACGAAATGGGCTGCAAGTTAGGAACAAACACATTCCTTTTGCAAGTTATAGCAGACTGGAAGCAAAGGTTGACTCGGAACGTTTACTTCATCACATGGGAAAGTGAAATCACTCCCGCGTGGCCCCGCCGCGGGCTTAGGCTTGAGCTTACTCCGTCAACAAACATTTCTGAAGAACTTGGAATGAGAGGAATTGTGACATTTCGCTAAAATAAAATGCAGGAGCGAAAGCAATGCCAGCTGCCAAGAAGCAGCGCTGCCTTACAACAAGAGAGAATTAACAGCTGGAAGCAGTGCGTCCAATTTATTCACCTTGTGACAAAGGTTCATAACTCCCACTCTGCGCTAACGGGAGTTGATTAGAGTCGTTGGGCGGGATTTTACAGCCCCGCCTCGGGCGAGACCGGAAATTCCTGCCCGAGGTCAACGGAGATTTCCGTTGTCGGACCGTTGCCCGCTCCGATTCTGTGGCGGGCGAGATGTTCGAGCCCCGGCCATTGTCTCATTCCGTTCAGTTGCGCATTCATTGAATGAAACAACTAATAATAAAGCGACAACCAGGAAGAATTCCAAGCAAACATCACCATCAAGTAGATCAACTTTAGAATAGCCGAGAAGGAGAGTCTTTCAGTTTAAGAAGGGCTCGCATTGATGTAGATCCTTTCACATCCTCATTCAGGGTGGCACAGTGGTTAGCACTGCTGCCTCACAGCGCCAGGGACCTGGGTTCGATTCCTGGCTTGGGTTACCGTTTGTGTGGAGTTTGCACGTTCTGCCCATGTCTGCGTGGGTTTCCTCCGGGTGCTCCGGTTTCCTCCCACAGTCCAAAGATGTGTAGATTAGATGGATGGGCTATGCTAAATTGCCTCTTAGTGTCAGGGGGACTAGCTAGGGTAAATGCATGGGGTTATGGGGATAGGGTCTGGGTGGGATTGTGGTCGGTGCCGACTCAATGGGCTGAATGGCCTCCTTCTACACTGTAGGATTCTATGATTCATTCATCCCAAATTGCTTTATAACTAATGAAGTGCAGTCACTGTATGAAAATACGACAGCCAATTTGTGCACAGCAAGCTCCCACAAATAGCAATGTCAGAATGACCAGATAATTTTTTTTTCTGGTCATAGAGATTGAGGGATGGATATTGGCCAGGATATCTGAGATGACCCCCGTGCACTTACTTGATTTAGCACCATGGGATCTTTTACACACACCATAGGGAGCAGACAAGCCCACTGTTTCACGTCACATCTGAAAGACAGTGGGCCTGATTTTACCATTTTGAGTCTAAGTGCCGAATTTGGGCGTCAAATAGATCCGCGCTTGGAATCCTCTTTCCAGCGCGCCCATACGCGTTTTTCCGGCTCCGGCCCGATCCGCGCTGTGGGCGGGGCTTAGCGCTGGCGGACCGATCGGAGCTCTGAACTGTGCACGTGCAGTTCGAAAAAAATCTGATAGAGCGCCCGGGTGCGAAAGGAAAAAAAAGCAGAAAGCGGAGAGAGCGGCTCTCTGACGATCATCCTCTGGTCAGGGGGGTGGAGTGGGGGAGGGGGGAGGAGGGTGGAGGGGGGGACCCAGATCATCCTCTGGTCGGGGGGGGGGGAGGTTCCGCTGCCAGTCTGCGGCCGATCGGTGGGGAGGGAGGGGGCAGGGGGGTCCACCACCACTCAGCGGGCGATCCCTCCTCCCCACCGGAGGAACGAATCCCTCCTGCCGGAGTGGACGTGCGGCCATGCCATCCCACAAACCCTTCAGGATGAAGCAATTCCTCGCTAAGAAGATGAAGCAGAACCGGCCGATTCCACAGTGGATCCGCATGAAAACCGGCTACAAGATCAGTACAAGTCCAAGAGGAGACACTGGAGAAGGACCAAGCTGGGCCTGTAAAAGGATACATCATCACTGGTACACTACCAGCCACAGATTACTCTTACCTGCAGGGGCAAGAGAGCGGGAGAGATGGCTGTGGCTGGTAGTGTACCAGTGATGCTGTATCCCTTTACAGGCCCAGCTTGGTCCTTCTCCAGTGTCTCCTCTTGGACTTGTACTGACCTTGTAGCCGGTTTTCATGCGGATCCACTGTGGAATCGGCCGGTTCTGCTTCATCTTCTTAGCGAGGAATCGCTTCATCCTGTAGTTTTTGTGGGATGGCATGGCCGCACGTCCACTCTGGCAGGAGGGATTCATTCCTCCGGTGGGGAGGCGGGATCGCCCGCAGAGTGGCGGCGGATCCCCCTGCCCCCACCCTCCCCACCAATCGGCCGCAGACTGGCAGCGGACCCCCCCCCCGACCGACCAGAGGATGATCTGGGTCCCACCCCCCTCCTCCCACCTCCCCCCCCCCCGACCAGAGGATGATCTGGGTCCCGCACCCCCCCTCCGCCTCCCACCCACCCCCCCCAACCGGAGGATGACCTGGGTCAGAGAGCCATTGCAGGCTCTGACCCCGCTCTTCGGAAGCTGCAGCGACAACTTCAGACTTTTATTTTGCAGGTCGATTACAGCGTGGACGCGGATCGGGCCAGAAGACGGTAAAGTGGGATTTGGCGGTAGGGTTGGGCACGCGGTTCATTAAGTCAATTTAAATGCATGTAAATGCATTTAAATCATTGGGCCGCCCGATTTGGGTGTCAGTAAAGCCGCGATCTGCTCAGAATTGGGTGCAGATCGCGGTATAGGCCCGACACCCAACTTTACTGCGATTGCGCGCCCAAAAGCGGGCGTGAAGTTTTGGTAAAATCGGGCCCAGTACCTCTGACAGTGCAATCCTTGAGTACTATGCTGGAGTGTCAGCCTTAATCTTTTAGGTCTTGGAGTGGGATTTGAAACCACAACCTTCTGGCTTCGAGGCAAGACTGCTACCAACTGATCCACTGCCAGATCTTAATCACCTAAATCTGCAAACTTGATTTAAATTCATTCAAGATTACTGTGATGGGCCTTTGATAGAGCTTCCCAATTAGTCCCATGCAAAATCCTTTCCTCATTTCCCTACGTATAGAAAGATCTTTAGACAGCACCTTCCAAACCCACAACCACTTCCATCTAGAAGGACAAGGGCAGCAGATAAATGGGAACACCACCACCTGCAAGTTCCCCTCCAAGCCACTCACCATCCTGACTTGGAAATATACCGCCGTTCCTTCGCAGTCGCTGGGTCAAAATCCTGGTATTCCCTCCCTAACAGCATTGTGGGTCAACCCCAGAGCACGTGGACTGCAGTGATTCAAGAAGGCAGCTCACCACCACCTTCTCAAGGGCAACTAGGGATGGACAATAAATGCTGGCCAACCAGCGACGCCCATGTCCCACAAATGTATAAAACAAAATTGACTGTCTAAGAATAGCCTTGCTGGAAAGATGTCCAATTTTCCAAGGTGAAACGTTCGGGTGAAATTTTCCAAGTACCTATGAGTGTGTTATCATAGAATTCTACAGTGCAGAAAGAGGCCATTCGGCCCATCGCGTCTGCACTGACCACAATCCCACCCCAGATCCTATCCCCATAACCCCATGCATTTACCCTAGCTAGTCCTCCAGACACTAAGGGGCAATTTACCATGACCAATCAACCCAATCCGCACATCTTTGGACTGTGGGAGGAAACCGGAGCACCCGGGGGAAACCCACGCAGACGCGGGGAGAACATGCAAACTCCACACGGACAATGACCCGAATTGGGAATCGAACTTGGGTCCCTGGCGCTGTGAGGCAGCAGTGCTAACCACTGTGCCACCCCAAACCCAGGTCAACTGCTTGGGAAGCAGCCATGCTCACCGCTACACCACCACCGTTTTGCTTGCCATTTTCAGGTATGTGCTGGGGGAAGAGAGTTTGGTTGCCTTAGGAATTATAAGCATTATTTGGTTGAATTGAGTGATGATTATTACTAGATTTCAACCTGCTATCAGCTAAACTCTTATCCCATGTGAGCACTTGCTTTGATTCTGGAGTGCGTGATATTCCCATTACCAGTTTACCAATGACTTTTCCACACATCCTCTCTTTCTTCTGGAAATGCTGTGGAAACAAACAACAAAGGCACAACCACGCCAAACTGCAAACATAATAACATCTCAACAACTTTTACAGATGCACCATAGAAAGCATCCTTTCCAGATGGCTCCTGCTCTGACCAAGACCTCAAGAAACTACAAAGGATCGTGAACGTAGCCCAATCCATTACACAAACCAACCTCCATCCTTTTACTCTGTCTACACTTCCCACTGCCTCGGAAAAGCAGCCAGCATAATCAAGGACCCCATGCACGACGGACATTCTCTCTTCCACCTTCTTCCATTGGGAAAAAAATACAAAAGCCTGAGGACACGTACCGACCGATTTAAGAACAGCTTCTTCCCTGCTGCCATAAAACCTTTGAATGGACTTACCTTATATTAAGTTGATCTTTCTCTACACCCTAGCTATGACTGTAACACTACATTCTGCGCCCTCTCCTTTCCTTCTCTATGTACATTAAACTTTGTCTGTATAGCGCACAAGAAACAATACTTTTCACTGTATACCAGTACATCTAATAATAATACGGCACGGTGGCACAGTGGTTAGCATTGCTGCTTCACAGCGCCAGGGATCCAGGTTCGATTCCTGGCTTGGGTCACTGTGTGGAGTCTGCACATTCTCCCCATGTCTGCGTGGGTTTCCTCCGGGTGCTCCGGTTTCCTCCCACAGTCTGAAAGGCATGCTGGTTAGGTGCACTGATCCAAACAGGCGTCAGACTGTGGCAACTAGGGGAATTTCATAGTAACTTAATTGCAGTGTTAATGTAAGCCTTACTTGTGACTAATAAATAAATGAATTTTATAAAAATCTTTTATAAAAATAAATCCAATCAATATAAGAAATAGGAAGGGCAGCGAATTCAGTCCCCCGCGCCTGCTCCACATTCAATTAGATCACAATTTAAATGTTCACTCAACAATTCTCCACAGTTTTACAATTCCTTAACCTATATTTTTTTCCATTTACTTCCTCCATTACAGGTGGTAGCATTAAATTCCTTTGGAGATAGTGGGCCCTATTTTGCCTCGTGCCCGTTTTCGGGCGTGAAAACGTGGTAAAGTCGGGTGAGAGGCCATTATCGCGATCCGCACCCGCATCCGCGCAGATCGCCACTTTACCGAAACCCGGGAATGGCAGCGATTCGATTCACGCCCGAAACGGGCGCAACAGCGATTTAAATGCATTTGCATGCATTTAAATTGAATTAATTAACTGCCCGCCCAACGTTATCAGCATTTCCCCACCGTGTTTGCCAATCCGGAACCGCGCCACAATGGACCTGCTAAATAAAAGTCTGAATCGGGCACTCCAGCTTCTGAAGGGCGCGTTCAGTGTTTCCAACGGCTCCCTGACTCAGATCAGTGGAGCGGGGGGGGAGGAGGGAGGCGGGTCAGATCATTCTCTGGTTGGGAGGGGAGTGAGGCCAGATCGTTGTCTGGTTGGGGGGGGGAGGAGGAGGAGGAGGAGGCGGGTCAGATGTATCCCTGGGGAGGGCGGGGCGGCGAGAGGGCCGACTGCTGTCTGGTGGTGGGGGGGAGGGCTGATCATTGCCTGGTGGTGGGGGAGAGGGCCGATGGTTGTCTGATGGTGGGGGGGGGGGGGGGGGGGGGGGGTCAGATGTTCCTCTGAAGGGGAGGGGGAGTGAGGCCAGTTCGTTGTTGTGGGGGGTGGAGGGAGGAGGGAGGCGGGTAAGATGTATCTCGGGGGAGGGGGGGGGAGGCCCGATCGCTTACTGGTGAGGGGGGAAGATGGATCTCTGGTGGGGGGGGGGGGGCAGATGGGTCTCTGGTTGGGG
The DNA here is from genome assembly GCF_964213995.1 of Mustelus asterias. Taxonomy (NCBI): domain Eukaryota; kingdom Metazoa; phylum Chordata; class Chondrichthyes; order Carcharhiniformes; family Triakidae; genus Mustelus; species Mustelus asterias. Next base: position 14,147,964 of record NC_135825.1, on the reverse strand, counting down.
GGGGGCAGATGGATCTCTGGTGGGGGGGCAGATGGATCTCTGGTGGGGGGGCTGATGGATCTCTGGTGGGGGGGCAGATGGATCTCTGGTGGGGGGGCAGATGGATCTCTGGTGGGGGGGCAGATGGATCTCTGGTGGGGGGGCAGATGGATCTCTGGTGGGGGGGCAGGTGGGTCCACTGCCACTCTGCAGACGATCGGTGGGGAGGGGAGGGGGACAGGGGTGGCGATCGGGCTGGGTAGCTTGGGGGGTGGATACGGGGGACAGTGATGTGTGTGGGTAGTGGGGGTGTGGATAAGGTGGACAGTGATGTGTGTGGGTAGTGGGGGGGGGTTGGATAAGGGGGGCAGTGATGTGTGTAGGTAGTGTGGGTTTGGATAAGGGGGACTGTGATGTGTGTGGGTAGTGGGGTGGTGGATAAGGGGGACAGTGATGTGTGTGGGTAGTGGGGGGGTGGATAAGGGGACAGTGATGTGTGTGGGTAGTGGGGGGGTGGATAAGTGGGACAGTGATGTGTGTGGATAGTGGGGGGGTGGATAAGGGGGACAGTGATGTGTGTGGGTAGTGGGGGGGTGGATAAGGGGACAGTGATGTGTGTGGGTAGTGGGGGGGTGGATAGTGGGACAGTGATGTGTGTGGGTAGTGGGGGGTTGGATAAGGGGGACAGTGATGTGTGTGGGTAGTGGGGGGGTGGATAAGGGGGACAGTGATGTGTGTGGGTAGTGGGGGGGTGGATAAGGGGGACAGTGATGTGTGTGGGTAGTGGGGGGGTGGATAAGGGGACAGTGATGTGTGTGGGTAGTGCGGGGGTGGATAAGTGGGACAGTGATGTGTGTGGGTAGTGGGGGTGTGGATAAGGGGGACAGTGATGTGCGTGGGTAGTAGGGGTTGGATAAGGGGAACAGTAATGTGTGTGGGTAGCGGGGGGTGTGGATAAGGGGGACAGTGATGTGTGTGGGTAGTGGGGGTGTGGATAAGGGGGACAGTGATGTGTGTGGGTAGTGGGGGGGGGTGGATAAGAGGGACAGTGATGTGTGTGGGTAGTGGGGGGGTGGATAAGGGGGACAGTGATGTGTGTGGGTAGTGGGGGGGTGGACAAGGGGGACAGTGATGTGTGTGGGTAGTGGGGGGGTGGATAAGGGGGGACAGTGATGTGTGTGGGTATTGGGGGGCAGTGGATAAGGGGGAGAGTGATGTGTGTGGGTATTGGGGGGCGGTGGATAAGGGGGACAGTGATGTGTGTGGGTATTGGGGGGCGGTGGATAAGGGGGACAGTGATGTGTGTGGGTATTGGGGGGGTGGATAAGGGGGACAGTGATGTGCGTGGGTATTGGGGGGCGGTGGATAAGAGGGACAGTGATGTGTGTGGGTATTGGGGGGCGGTGGATAAGGGGGACAGTGATGTGTGTGGGTATTGGGGGGGGTGGATAAGGGGGACAGTGATGTGTGTCGGTATTGGGGGGGGGTGGATAAGAGGGACAGTGATGTGTGTGGGTATTGGGGGGCGGTGGATAAGGGGGACAGTGATGTGTGTGGGTATTGGGGGGGTGGATAAGGGGGACAGTGATGTGTGTGGGTATTGGGGGGGTGGATAAGGGGGACAGTGATGTGTGTGGGTATTGGGGGGCGGTGGATAAGGGGGACAGTGATGTGTGTGGGTATTGGGGGGGGTGGATAAGGGGGACAGTGATGTGTGTCGGTATTGGGGGGGGGTGGATAAGGGGGACAGTGATGTGAGTGTGTGTGCACCATCGCTTCCGCTTTTCGTTCCCGGGCCACTTTCTCCGTTTTCTGCGGCCGGGGAGCGATCTGACACGGGCACGCTTTTCCAAATTTTTTTCCAACTGCGCATGCGCAGTTCAGAGCTCCGATCGTTTTGGCCGCGCTAAGCCCCGCCCACAGCGCAATTCAGACCCGCGATTTTTTTTTCAGGCTGAGAGCGTATGGGGGCGTCTGAAAGCAGATTTCTAAGTCGGATCTGAATTACGCCCAGATTCAGCACTTAGAATAAAAATGGTAAAATCAGGCCCAGTAGTTCATTGCAAATCGGAGGAAGTATTGTTCTAGAAGAACAGAAGGAGTACATCATGTGATGGTGAAGTATTATTCTGCTGCTCAGGCAGCCCTGTATTCCTCCAAAGCCATAAGATCCAAATGCCATGAATACAAATATCATCAGATGAATTAGAGACAAATTTACATAGTTTAAGAAACGGAACAAAAATGGCTGTCTTTTCTTCCTTTCAGAATTGTTCTGCATTTATAACAAAATGGGAAGACTTCAAAGTCTTCAAATGGGCGGCACAATGGCACAGTGGTTGGCACTGTTGCCTCACAGTGCCAGGGACCCGAGTTCGATTCCAGCCTCGGGTCACTGTCTGTGTGGAGTTTGCACATTCTCCCCATGTCTGCGTGGGTTTCCTCCGGGTGCTCCGGTTTCCTCCCACAGTCCAAAGATGCGCAGGTTAGGTGGATTGGCCATCCTAAATTGACCCTGCTGTCAGGGGGATTAGCAGGGTAAATAAGTGGGGTTACGGGAATAGGGCCTGGGTGGGATTGTGATCAGTGCAGACGCGATGGACCGAATGGCCTCCTTCTGCACTGTAGGGATTCTATGAAGTGTGGCAGTCTCAAACCCATGGACCGACAAGACAGAGTGAATAAAATAGAACAGAAAATAAATGCTGGGGTTGGATTTTAGCTCTGGCCAGGGTCAGAAGTGGAAGGAGGTGGATGGTTATTTTGATGACCATAAAGGCCATAGGGGATCATCAACAGATCTCCCAATGGGCCTGGTGGATATGAGCTGCCTTATTGAGGGAATGGAGGCTCACACAATGGGAAGCAGCCAGTGGGGGGGGGGGAGGTTTAATCCCAGACTGGGATTGTAGGTCCCGCGGTGAAGAATGCCTGTCTGCAAGCCACAGGAACGGCCTTTTCCTGTGGTGCACAATAAGGCGACGGGAAACCGGAGTTTGGCTGAATTACTACAGCGGACATTAAACATTGCGCCACAGACCTGCGGGCTGCTTCATAAGCAGCATCTCACTCCTGGGCCAATTTTGTGGCAGGTGGATGGTCCAGCCACTTGAGGACAATCAATGGGAACTAACTGGAATTTCCAGTCTGCCCTTAGCGCAGGCAACAGGAGTCAGCTGAACAGTTTGGAGATGATATCCTGATTGGGGTTAAAAGAGTTTAAAGTTTAAAAAGTTTAAAGTTTATTTATTAGTGTCACAAGTAGGCTAACATTAACATTGCAATGAAGTTACTGTGAAAATCCCTTAGTCGCCACACTCCGGCACCTGTTCGGGTGCACTGAAGGAGAATTTAGCATGGCCAATGCACCTAACCAGCACGTCTTTCAGACTGTGGGAGGAAACCGGAGCCCCCGGAGGAAACCCACGCAGACACGGGGAGAACGTACAAACTCCACACAGCAAGTAGTCTCACAACACCAGGTTAAAGTCCAACAGGTTTATCTGGTAGTACGAGCTTTTGGAATGTCGCTCCTTCTTCAGGTGAGTGGCTCCCCAACACTCACCTGATGAAGGAGCAGCGCTCCGAAAGCTCGTGCTACCAAATAAACACGTTGGACTTTAACCTGGTGTTGTGAGATTACTTACTGTGCCCACCCCAGTCTATCGCCAGCAAACAGACAGTGATCCAAGTGGGGAATCGAACCCAGATCCCTGGCGCTGTGAAGCAGCAGTGCTGACCACTGTGCCACCGTGCCACCATGGTTGTGGGGGTAGTTCTGCAGCAAACCCCACACTCCTTGCATGGCCGCTCTGTAGATGGACTGTTCTCGTCACTCAATGGTGGCCTGGCTGCAAATAAAAAAACATTTTATTAGATTTTTGTTTTCAAAAGTTGCAAAGAGGGCGCCTCCATTTGGCAGCAAGCTCTCCCTCACTTACCTATCATTACAACCGACTGCTTGCTTGAAGTTGGAAAGCCCAAGGATTGACCAGAGGATGATGAGTGTTCATACCTCTCGGGGATATGCAGAGATGACACCAGTTTCAATGGGTGCAAGAGGCTATATTCACTGTACTCTCGAAAATCTACTCAATACGTCTCCCTCAGTCTTCCAGATCTTTCTGCAGTTATTTTTTCTGAGTCCATACCCAGTCTTAACCAACCAAGCACAGTGAGCACCAACAGTAAACAGACTTATTTTTTTAAGGCTTGAGTTTACTCCTGTGCCTTCCTGTCCACCTCCAGATTTTGAGCTTATTATCTATGGACATAAATTGTGATATGTTTGGAGTGTGTGCTTCTCAAAGGATAGAAAAAGCAAACATGATGCTCAAAAATGGGGTCCCGCTACCAGCCTTTATTAGTTATTTTTGCAATATGCTACCATTCAAAAATGTTGGCCCAACATTGAACAAAATCAACATCTTCTGAAGTGAGGAACATGCTTGGCATCTCTTGAAGCTGTCTCAAGTGTACAAAACATATACACTTGAGAACTCGTATCGATTTTGAAACCAGGTGTTCAGCTGTGAAAATAAGTCAGATTTTACAAAATAACAAAAATAGGTTGAAGAGTAAATTCTGCAAAATATTTAGGCAAGCGAGTGTAACCAAACATTCGGTGCGTTAATTGTGATTGAAGAATAACATTTACAGAGGTACTTTAATTAACGTCCAATTTAATAGTAAGGCTCATTTGTTTTTACCTTGCTTAACCATCTCCTTAAAGCAGCCACTTTGCACAGGGTGAGGAGATTTTCTAAGCCATTACCATGGTTATGGATCACCAAGCGTTGCGCTACCTCCGTCACGCTGCATCAGTCTCTGCCTGAATGCCAATGAGGAGTTTAAAGTAAAAAGGTCAGATGTGGCAGGGTCATGCTGGAACCCCGAATCAGAGTTGGATTTTGCTGGAAAAATAATGGCATTTGAATGACGCACCTTGTTGTTAATTTGCAAGTCGGTCAGCAACTTATGGCAAGGAAGGTGTAGCCTCTGAATTGCAAATCGCCACAAATTGCAGGTTAATTTACACTGCTCCATCATTAGCTTTGCAAAATCAGCATCTCGTGCTTAATGCCCTGTGATTATCATCACTTTGCTGCATTTTCACAGTAACTGCCTATTAAACTTGCCACGAAATGCACAGCCTACTAATTAATTTCCTTTCTGTCTCTCTCTCTCTCTCTCTTTTACTTAATCAAATCTTTTCTTTATTTCTCTTTCTGTGCCTGATTTGAAATTGAATTTCTGCACTCTGGGGCGGCACGGTGGCACAGTGCTTGCCACTGCTGACTCACAGCGCCAGGGACCCGTGTTCGATTCCCAGCTTGGGTCACGATCTGTGTGGAGTCTGCACATTTTCCCTGTGTCTGCATAGGTTTCTTCCAGGTGCTCCGGTTTCCTCCCACAGTCCGAAAGATGTGCTGGTTAGGTGCTAAATTCTCCCTCAATGTTACCCAAACTGGCACCGGAGTGCAGCGACGAGGGGATTTTCACAGTAACTTCATTGCAGTGTTAACGTAAGCCTACTTGTGACACTGATAGGCAAACACAAACTTAACTTAATTCACCCTCCTGCTCAGTCCTTCCCATTTATTTCCCAATACTTAAACCTGACTGATGTTACGATCCCCGTACAGACCGATAACTTTTAAAAAGAAACAATTTCGCCATGACTCCAACCAAGATAAGTTGAGGGACGATGAGGCCATTCTTCCATCATGCTGGGAGATTCAAGCAGCGCCCAATGCACGGGATCCACGCTGGGCGTCCCACCCCAATAGCGTCTCCCAACGCCAGATTTCCAGCAACGTCAGCTCCACTCCGGAAATAGGCCCAGAGTTTCATTCCCGATGCAGTATATAATTTCCCTACAATTTAAGTAAAGTTAACAGGCCCAGGACTGAAGTCTCCAGGCCGGCTCGCCTCTCCACCCCCGTCAGGAGTGTTTCACTCCAATATGGTTTACAATAGCTCCCCACTTTCAGGGAGCTGGCAGCCCGACCCCACTGGAGTGAAGGGGGCGCAATCGGGGCCCCCCCCAGAGGGACGGGCGCCGGGGGTGCCCCCTGGGTATTGGCACCTTGGCAGTGCCAGCCTGGGTCCCTTGGAACTGCCCAAGGGGCAAAGGCCTACCTGCATCTCAGCAGTAAGCTGTCTTCCATTCTGTGAGATACCGCAAAAGGTGATAAAACCACCACATGATACCTCAATGGGTTTCTATTTGAGTTTCCCTCTGCATGCCCATTGTATAGGGCATTGGTGAGGCCACATCTGGAGTACTATATGCAGTTTTGGTGTCTTTATCTCTGGAAGGATGTCCTTGCTATAGACACAGTAAGTGGTCTCACAACACTAGGTTAAAGTCCAACAGGTTTTTAGCATGAGCTTTTGGAGTGCTGCTCCTTCATCTGGTGAGTCATATAGTCATTTGCTATAGAGGATGCTATATTTTGCTGTATAGTCATTTGCTATAGAGTCATTTGCTATCGAGGGAGTACAGCGAAGGTTTACCAGGCTGATTCCTGGGATGGCAGGTCTGTCATATGAGGAGAGACTAAGTCGGTTAGGATTGTATTCACTTGAGTTTAGAAGAGTGAGAGGGGATCTCATAGAAACTTAGAAAATTCTAACAGGGTTAGACAGGGTAGATTCAGAAAGAACGTTCCCGATGGTGGGGGAGTCCAGAACTAGGGGGTCAAAGTTTGAGGATAAGGGGTAAACCTTTTAGAACTGTGGCGAGGAGAAATTTCTTCACCCAGAGGGTGGTGAATGTGTGGAATTCACTACCACAGAATGTAGTTGAGGCCAAAACACTGTGTGATTTCAAGAAGAAATTAGATATAGCTCTTGGGGATAAAGGGATCAAGGGATATGAGAGGAAGGGGGGAATCAGGATATTGAATTCGATGATCAGCCATGATCAAAATGAATGGGGGAGCAGGCTCGAAGGGCCGAATGGCCTACTCCTGCTTCTAGTTTCTATGTTTCTATGCTTCACGCCAGCCTATAATCACATGGGCACTTGGAACTGAGATGTTTATATTTTAAGTGGATGGAATTTTCTGATGCAATGATGTTAACAAACTAATGGTGCTAATTCTCTGTAATTTATCATATAATTTTTTAAAATGTGATTCTATGACCCAAGTGCTTTCAGGGAGGTGGGGAAGGAGGATGCCTGTGGGGGAAAGATTTGCAAATCTTGAAGACAGGCCAAATTTAACAACAAGGTCTCTTTGCCCTTTTCCCATTCCATTTCCTGCATGACCGCCAACCAAATCAATCCCACATTATGTCCTACCATCTTTACTAACATCCTGTGACTTTTAGTGACCCCATCCACCCCAACAACCTTTGACAACCTCACCTTCTGCCCCATAATATTTACTGACACCCATTGTACCACACCCTCCTTGCCAAACATCATTATGTGCCATTGTCTTTGGCAACACCCCGTTATGCGCCACAAACTTTACTGATCACCTCCTAAGCCCCAAGATGTTTACTGAGTCCTCCCCCCTCCCGCACCACACATTGCAATCTTTACCAGCACTCTCCACCCCAGGATCTCTGTTTAATTCTCAGGGACTGTCTCCAACACTCCCTTGCTCTGTCAGGCAGCCTTTCATTGTCCATCTTTGGTTGACTGAGTCACATCGGGGGAATTCCACCCCTAAACCCCTCTGCCTTCCACTTCTCTCTGCACCTTTAAGGGGCTTTCCAAAAGCCAGCCTTCAACTGAGCTTTCAGTCGCTGTGTCTGCACATTCCAGAGAAACCTGGCATCGATTCCTTTCTTCACTGCTTATTTTTATTGTTTTCCTCTGTAAAATACCTGATGCTATTCTGTAGGGCAGCACCGAGGCACGGTGGTTAGCACTGCTGCCTCACAGCACCAGGGACCCAGGAACAGGGTTCCATTCCCAGCTTGGGTCACTGTCTGTGCGGAGTCTGCACATTCCCCCCCTGTCAGCATGGGTTTCCTCTGGGTCCTCCGGTTTCCTCCCACAATCCGAAAGTCGTGCTGGTTAGGTGCATTGACCATGCTAAATTCTCGCTCAATGTACCCGAACAGGTGACAGAGTGTGGCGACTGGGGGATTTTCACAGCAACTTCATTGCTGTGTTAATGTAAGCGTACTTGTGACACTAGTAAATAAACTTTATCTTTAATATGTGATGCAAGTTTCTGCTTTTGTTGTTGTGGGCCTGAAAGGTAGCTTGCCTCTTCACCAGCGCTCCACAGAAAAGCAGTCATTTGAAAACATGTAAAAGCAGTCAAGGTGATGTTGTATTTCTGATTTTCCCAATATAACTGATGCGCGATATAACTCACGAGGCTAGAGATGCTCGAGGAAATAAAGGCTTTTATTGACTACTACAATAGAGCTACCATATATAATACACGATCCCAGACTGAGGGGTCCCAGACAGAGCAGTGACCTTTATACCTCTCCCAGGAGGCGGAGCCCGACTGGGATGTACCATAATGTGTGTACCATAATGGGATGTACCACAGTCCATAATGTGTGTACCATAATGGGATGTACCACAGTCAAAAGATGTGCGGGTTAGGTTGATTGGCCAGGTTAAAAATTGCCCCTTAGAGTCCTGGGATGTGTAGGTTAGAGGGATTAGCGGGTAAATATGTGGGGGTAGGGCCTGGGTGGGATTGTGGTCGGTGCAGACTCGATGGGCCGAATGGCCTCTTTCTGTACTGTAGGATTTCTATGATTTCTATGATAATAACTATATTACAGGTAGAACAGCCCAACCCTAACCCCAACAGTAACATGTAGAACAACCCAACCCTAACCCCAACAGCAACATATATACAGACTCATAGTACTGGCCAGACCCTGGCTCAGTACTACCTGGTGGGAACCAACGATGGTTCACCACAATAACCCATGCCCAATGCTAACTCAATGCATGGAGGACCTAAGTTGCAGTTTGTGGAAACCCAAATGTCCCATTACTACCCACATTTTAAGCTTTACTTTTAAGTGGTAAAAGCAACTTCCAAAATGGAGCCCAAAAAAATGCTTGTCTTTCTGGTAGACGCCAAGCATTTTTCTATTTTGTTTTTACGTTAATAGTCAGAATTTTATATGCGCAATTCCATTATTGAGTAAAATTATTGCAGAAAGAAAATAAAATGGAAAATTCAACCGTAGACGCATTCCTTTATACCAGCTAGGTTCACAGATCAATCTTTGCCTTGCTGCTGCCAGACACTTGATGTGTAATCCAGTGCTGACATCATATAAAGCAAGACATCCTTTTCTTGGAAGTAATTCGATTGGCGGAGAACTTCTTTCAGAGGTATTACAAATTGACAGAGAACAGCAGTCAGCTGCAAACAATTCTAGCCACCGCACTCAACTATAGCTTTGGAATGCTGCCTTTTGACTGCATGTCTCCAATTCCTTCATAATGTATTCATTATAATCGTGAGGCAGTGACTGAATATGTGCACCCCGAACATACTCTCTTCCACCTTCTTCCATCAGGAAAAACGTACAAAAGTCACATACCAACCAAATCAAGAACAGCTTCTCCTCTGCTGCCACCAGACTTTGAATGGACCCATCTTACATTAAGTTGATCTTTCTCTACACCCTAGCTATGACTGTAACACTGCATTCTGCACCCTCTCCTTTCCTTCTCCCCTATGTACTCTATGAACAGCATGCTTTGTCTGTATAGCGTGCAAGAAACAATACTTTTCACTGTATCTAAATACAGTGTCAGGGGAGGTGATGGCCTAGTGGTATTACTAATCCAATAAACTAATGTTCTGTTGTTTTTAGCTTTGACAAAGAGTCATCTGGACTCGAAATGTCAGCTCTTTTCTCTCCTTACAGATGCTGCCAGACCTTCTATCATTTTCTCTTTTGGTTAATGTTCTGGGGACCTGAGTTCGAATTCCACCAGGGCAGATGGTGGAAATTGAATTCAGTAAAAAAATATCTGGAATTAAGAATCTACTGATGACCATGAAACTATTGTCGAAAAAACCCATCTATTCAATAATGTCCTTTAGGGAAGGAAATCTGTTGTCCTTACCTGGTCTGGCCTACGTGTGACTCCAGAGCCACAGCAATGTGGTTGACTCTCAACTGCCCTCTGAAATGGGCTGAGCGAGACACTCAGTTCAAGGGCAACTAAGGATGGGCAATAAATGCTGGCGAGCCAGCAACATCCGTGTCCCGTGAAGGAATTTAAAAAAATACATGTGACAATAATAAATCAAACCAAATCAAAGGTACCTCTCGATTAAAGAAGGTGTAATGCAAAGTCTATGTTGGAAAATAAGGAATAATCAGACAGTGACAAACATAAATCCATCAGTCTTGATTCAATCCTGGCCATTTATCTCACTGATGCTGTGGGACAGTGGGCTGTGTGCAAGTTGCTTGTCACATTTTCCTACAACACATCAATGACATTGGATGTGAAGGACTTTGGGACATCCTGAGTTGTGAAAGATGTAACATAAATGCAAATTCCTTCTTTTCTTCCTCAATGTTTGGATCAGACTTGAACAGAAGAGAGGAGGAGGAAAAACTTACAGAATACTGAGAGGCCGAGATAGAGCGGACGTGGAGAGGATGTTTCCATTCGCGGGAGAGACTAGAACTCGAGGGCACGACCTCAAGGTGAAGGGACGCTCCTTTAAAACAGAGATGAGGAGGAATTTCTTCAGCCAGAGGATGGTGAATCTGTGGAACTCATTGCCACGGAGGGCTGTGGAGGTCAGGTCATTGAGTGTCTTTAAGACAGAGATAGATGATCAATAAGTTTAGAAGGATGAGGGGGGATCTTATGGAGACTTATAAGATAATGCGGGGGCTGGATAGGGTGGAGGCGGAGAGATTCTTTCCACTTAGTAAGGAAGTTAAAACTAGAGGACACAGCCTCAAAATAAAGGGGGGTCGGTTTAAGACAGAGTTGAGGAGGAACTTCTTCTCCCAGAGGGTGGTGAATCTCTGGAATTCTCTGCCCACTGAGGTGGTGGAGGCTACCTCGCTGAATATGTTTAAAGCGCGGATGGATGGATTCCTGATCGGTAAGGGAATTAAGGGTTATGGGGATCAGGCGGGTAAGTGGTACTGATCCACGTCAGATCAGCCATGATCTTATTGAATGGCGGGGCAGGCGCAAGGGGCTAGATGGCCTACTCCTGCTCCTATTTCTTATGTTCTTATGTTCTTATAAGGGGATCATGGGTTATGGGGAGAAGGCAAGAGCATAGGGATGAGAATCATATCAGCCATGATTGAATGGTGGAGCAGACTCAATGGGCCGAATGGCCTAATTCTGCTCCTATATCTTATGGTCTTATGGTCTAAAACAGCAATCAATTAAATATTGATTAAACGCCCCAAGGAATGGGGATTAGTGCGCACGGTCTGGGTGGATGGGCAGTGGTGAGATGAACACTCTTCCCCATCCACAGTTATCTTGTAGTCTTCTGAATTGAAAAGTTCAGCTGGGATGTTCGGATGGTTTATAATCAGAGCTCACTTTTTGTACAAATCGCCGATTGTGGCAAGGATGTGCACAGACTCCATACTGGATAAAGGATACCATGGGTGGAATTCTGAGCCCGCATTATCCGTCAGCATAAACCAAGGGTCGGGAAATGAGATTGTCAGTGCGGTTCAGGCGCAAGAGATGCAAGGGTGGGTGAGAAGGTAAGTACCGCTGAACACCAACCTCCAGGGCGTAAGACAGTGGCTGGTCAGTCGCTACCATGGTACGGGGTGGGGTGGGGGGGCTCCAATGGGCGCAGGGTTTGGGTGAGGTCAGGCTGGGCCTAGCATCATTGCTGGTTTGGGGCTTGTGTGGCCAGCATTCTCCCTATCCAGTGACAGACCTCCGAGGGGGTTCCAGAGGTCAAGTTTAAATCCCACTAATGTTGCCCCCTCCACCCTGCCATCTGTTGGAACGGCTCCATGATTTACCATGGACATCCCTCTCGCCAGGCAGGGGTTGTGTCTGGGGGTGTCAGAGGGATTTGAGGATGATGCTGGGTAGTGACTCAAGGTGGACATTCGAGGTGTGATGGATAGGATTGATGCCAGGACGAGACGGGTGGACATTCACCCTTGCAGCTCGAACGAGGTCATTCATTTTCTTCCGGCATTGCGCAGGGGGGAGCATATAAATGCAGCTATCCCTGGTTAAAGGCACACAGCTCCAGCCACTTTGGGCGAGTCGCATGCCTGGGGACTCCATAACGGCGTGTTTCACGGGGAGGCTTGTTCAGTGCACTGAGTGTCGGAAGATTATGGTGTGGTGGCGTGCCAAAATGACCAGAGTTGTTCACTCCCGTTTGCTCATCGTTGTGACACTTAGAAATTTTGTGGGAGAATTCCACCCATTATTCTCAGAATGTGGGTGGCAGTACCAAGATTGCACTAATTGCCCCTCCCTACTTCTGACAATCTGAATTTCACATAGATTAAAGATACTGGAAGTTGGAAAACACTAAGATAAATTGCCTTTATGATGATTCACTTGCATTTTTCCTGGAATTATACTTTCTGTGTTTAATTGGTAAGAGATGAGGAAGTGAATGCATTGCATTCTGACACGTGTGTTATTCAAATGTCAAAGAAACAAAGCATTTTTGAAGCCAAAAGGCAAGTGAGTGTCTCCAGGGTGGACGGCCCCGAGCTGTGCACTAGATGTTCCTGTTCCCTGTGGGTGCACGGGGGCCTCTTGGCTCCTCGATATGACGGAGGGTCAGCTGGAGTGAGATCCAGAAGCCCCGCCATCCACTGGCACTGACACTCATGGATTCCCACAAGTGCCTGCACCATGCATTTGATGCCCTGCACCGCGGAGTTCACACTCTCACCATGGGGGTGTATGACCTGAACCGTGGAATACACATCCCCCACCGTGGAGTACACCAAGCTCTCCGCTGCAGACTCCACCCTCACAGAGCTGGCCTCGTTCCCTCACAGTGTCGGCACCACGTACTTGGACAGAATGCGATGGGACTCCTCCAGGTGACCTTGCGGTCCGAGGAGTCCCTTCCTGGGATTCACAACTCTGCCTTTCTAGCTCCAGCAGCTGAGGGATGACCCAATCTTGGGTTACATCACTCAACCAGGATCATCAGAGTCCGGGGCTCCGGCATCCCTCCGAGTGCCTGGATCCCTGGGAAATCCCTGCCTCCGCCTGCTGTGGATCCTCAGCAGTGAGGTGCTCACCAGATACTGACCCAGCAGCCTGACTACAAGTTATTCCCAGTGAGGAGTGAGTATCTGCACTGGTGGAGGGTGCAGGTGGCAGATGTGATGCCTCTTCAATGCTATGGTCTGAGATATTTCCCTCAGGCCAGTCATGTTCTGAGTGGGTCAGGCTGGTCGACTGATTGACCTGTGGGGGAAGCAGGGTGGCATTAGTGCATGGCAGGGGCATAAGGAAAGAAGAAACTGATCTCACGTGAGGCTGGCACAATGGCTGAATGGGCTGAGGGTTCTCACTTTTGTCTCTTGCCCCCATCTCGCCCTCAGCACAGGTGACGTCCTGCTCCTCGCCAGCCAGCTCTTTCCTCAAAAGGAGTGAGGGTCTTCAACTAGGGCATCATTCGGCTGGCTGTGCCCACTCACGCCCATCGTGCTTGAGCCTGCCCTACGATGAGACAGATGGAGAGAGTGCAGGCAGGATCCATGCCAGGTCAGATGGTAAGGATGCATGGTGAATGAGTGGGAGCGGGGATGTGAGGAGGAGAGGATACACTGAGGGGGAAGAGGGGGATAAAGGAGTGGAGGGGGGTGGGCAGAGCGAGTGGTGGGACCCCCATGGGATGGCTGTGAATGAGTTCCCGTGGAAGTGTGATGGTGTGTACGTGAGTGGGTGCTTGGGGACAAATGAGATGGTTGACTGCACGAAGGGGGTGATTCATCTTTTTCCTGCACTGGATTCCCGTCCTCTTATTCAGAGAGCTGGCACTCACTGACACTGCCGTCGCCTCCCATGTGGGGTGGCCCACCTTGCTGGCAGGTCGTCTGGCCGTGTGAGGGTCAAGGACGTCACGCCTCTGCTGCACCCCATTCAGCATCTTTGTGAGGGCTCCCTCTGAGAATCGTGGGGCTGCCTTCCTGGCTGCCATCCCCCTGCTTGGGGTTAAGACCATAAGATATAGGAGCAGAATTAGGCCATTCGGCCCATCGAGACTGCTCCGCCATTCAATCATGGTTGATATGATTCTCCTGCCTTCTTCACATAACCGTTGATCCCCTCATTTACCAAGAACCAAGCGCTGGTGAGTGCTGGGGAGGCGTTTGAAAGGCGCGCCCCCAATTGTTGAGATCAAGTGATGCCAGAGAGAGTGAACCAGAGGCAGGTCACCATGAAACTCATGAAAGATTATTTTTTAAAGCGGCTGAAGATATGGCGACTTTTCTTACTGAGTCCATCTCTCAAACCAACCTCCCACCCATTGACTCTTCCCGCTGCCTCGGCAAAGCAGCCAGCATAATTAAGGACCCCACGCACCCCGGACATTCTCTCTTCCACCTTCTTCCATTGGGAAAAAGATACAAAAGTCTGAGGACACGTCCCAACCAACTCAAGAACAGCTTCTTCCCTGCTGCCATCAGACTTTTGAATGGACCTACCTCGCATTAAATTGATCTTTCTCTACACCCTAGCTATGACTGTAACACCACATTCTGCACTTTCTCCTTTCCTTCTCTATGAACGGATGTTTTGTCTGTATAGAGCGCAAGAAATAATGCTTTTCACTGTATGATAATACATATGACGATAATAAATCAAATCAAATAACGGCACTGGCGGGATTCTCTTTGGTTTTCTTCCTAAAACTGATATTTTGGAAAAATATTCGAAGTTTCTGCCTCGTGTGCTGTTTGTTTAAGACCAATCTTTAGTGCCAGACTTGCATTTACTACAAATTTAGACCCATAAGCACCATAGAAACTTATAGAGTGGTTTCACTTACTCTAAGGACCATGGGTAAGGAGAGCCACCATTTTGAGTAATGAACCTACACTGCCAATTTGGAGTTCTTAGTCACAACAAGGTCTTGAATTGCCGCCAATTGAACTGCTTTTGAATACACAGTTAACTGACATTTACTAAGTTGTCCTTGCAGAACAGAGGGTGCCACGACTTGGGAGGGAGAGAAATATTTATAAAAAAAACACTTCTCTTGAGGCTGCAAGGTTTGTCTACTTCTGGTCGCTGCTACCTTCCAAACCACTAGGAACATATTTATTGGAATGTTGTGTTATCCGGAAAATTCCAGTAAAGCCTCAGCTATGGATCCAGTGAACTAATTTCCAGCTGCACAAACTTCACATCCTGTGAAGTAAAACTCATCAGAAACATCAAGGAACTTAATAAACGATCTATAATAAAAAAATATGTGTAATAATGTCGTGTAATTTTAGATGCCTGATCTTTCGCAACAGCTGGAGCCAAGTGCTACTAATGGTTAACAGGTTTACAGTCATCCCACACATCTCTATTTAGCAATGTCACACCCGTCATCTAAATGATCCAACTTCCGACGCGGACTGACTCAAAGGGAATTATATAAATATGCTTACAACCTGACTTGATGCTCAGAACAATCTGAAGCAGGTCAACAAACACCAGGAGAGCTCCAAGTGGATACCTTCAAAAGTAGCCAGGGGAAGGTAAATTTAACATTCAATCTGATAGCTCAGTTCTCTGTCATTAAAGGGCAACCGTACTGCAGTTCCCAGTGTTCTTAAATGTGGTCTCTTGATTGATGTGTAAAAAAAAAAGGCTATAGATTGAATACTTTATCGATAGATTGACCTTTTTCAGGGCTAAAATGAAAGAGCAAGTTATCAGGACTAATTGGATGGTTTTACAAAGGGTTGTCCGGGACAGATTGGGCTGAATGGTCGTTTTTTGTGTGTTGTATGCTTCTACCTTTTGATAAAGCTAGCTCACAATTTAAGACGAAATGCGGTTGTATGTTTGGAACTTTTTAATGCAAGCATGAGCTGATCCGATGTATGTACCTTCAGTGGGTCTATCTGTGTATCCTGCGTCTGCACGGTTGAGCCAGTTCATTTACTGAGATGTTCTTCATCACTTTGTGCAGGGTTTTTGGTCGGTTGTGTTCTCAGTCAGAGTTTGAGTTAGTTACAACTAAAAGTTGTGCCCCATGGAGTCCCGGATTTAGTCACTGGGGAATACGTTACTTTGATAAATTTAATCTGTAGTCTTTATATTTATCATTGGTATATAGTGACCTTTTCAGGACTATAACAACAGAGGGATTAATTGGATGAGAAAACTTTTACAAAGGGCTGTCAGGGACACATTGGGCTGAATGGTCTCTTGCTGCACTGTATGCTTCTACTTTTTGACAAAGCTGATTTGGTTTTCAAATGAGTCCCTGCTTTGAAGCAGTACAGACAGGCAGCACTGAGTTACTGGGTGATAAATTAGACTCAATGTCACATGAATTTTGGGTGCCACCATTAGAGTTCTACAAAATTTTTTGTTATTCATTCGTGGGACATGGGCATCGCTGGCTGGCCAGCATTTATTGCCCATCCCTAGTTGCCCTTGAGAAGGAGTGGCTTGTTAGGCCAGACGGCAGTTAAGAGTCAACCATATTGCTATGGCTCTGGAGTCACATGTAGACCAGACCAGGTAAGGTTGGCAGGTTTCTTTGCCTGAAGGATGCTAGTGAACCAGATGGGCTTTTCTGACAATCAACAATGGTTTCATGGTCATCAGTAGATTCTTAATTCCAGATAGTTTTTGTTGAATTCAAATTCCACCACCTGCTGTGGCGGGATTTGAACCTTCAATGGGTGCCCAGAACATTAGCTGAGTTTCTGGATTAATGGTCTAGTGATAATACCACTAGCCCATCGCCTCCCCTTGTGGGGCAAATCAGTATTGGTGCAGGTTTTAGCCTGCACACCTAATGAATGTCTGTTAGATATATGCAGAGCGTATGGATCAGGACAATCAGTCGGGTGCACAACATGGATTTGATGCCAGGGCTACCATTTTTGGAGCTCAATGGCTCCAGTTAGTACTCACACTTAACCTCACACAGCTGAAGTTCAGCAGTAGGAACAACCCCTCAGCAACTCTATTCAAAGTGATTATCAACTGCTGATAGGTTAATTGTTGATTGATTTCTTCTAGTTGTTCCTATGACTCTACAAGTTGCGTTTCTTTCTGTATTTCATAGAATCATAGAATCCCTACAATGCAGAAGGAGGCCGTTTGGCCCATCGAACCTGCATCTACAACAATGCCGCCCAGGCCCTATTCCCGTAACCTCACATATTTACCAATTTGGCATGGTCAATCCACCTAACCCACACATCTTTGGACATTTGTTTCACTTTGCAGAGGTCTACAGGGAGCAGAAACAGAAGGAGTTTTTGATGACTTCAAGGCTCCTGCACAAAACCAGTTGCCCCCAGACGTGGAGGCAGTAGTCAGCATCCCCCTTTGAATCAAACTTAACTTTGGGGAGAGCAGCTGCTGCACAGAACGAGATAAGTTGCAGGAAGAGAGAGGGGAGGTAGGAGAGAAGGACTCTCAGTAAGAAGCAATATCCAGGTACAGGGAAGAGAATTTTCCACCTGAATGTCAGTGAATAATAGTGCACGAGACATCTGCTTTGGTAAGGAGATCCATCGTCTCTTTCCACGATTGCCATAACTGTAATCTCAGATAGAGCAAAAACTACATTGCCGGTGGTTCCGAAGGTTACCAGAGCGATGACCTTTATGCATCTTGCTCTTTCCAGGCTGAAACTGGAGATATTTGTAACATCACTCAATTTGCCATTGGCTGTTGTGTAAAGTATGTCACTTAAAGCTCTCTATTCAAACAGAGCTAACCAGAGATGCCAGTGAGGTTAGGCAGGCAGTGGGAACACAGGGTTTCATTAGGATTGCAGGCTTTCCCTTGTTACAGAGTTCCATTGGCTGCAAGTACATCACTTTTGCAGGTGTTTGCAGCCTGTGGTGCTTTGTAACTTTGCAGGTGCCGCATTTCAACTCTCCCCGATGCTGGAACTGAAAGGGATTCCACCCCCCCTCGCCATCCAGCTGATGTCTGACCACAGACAGCAAATCATACAGGTCAGGGCTGGTGCCTTGGCAGCAGTCAAGTTGCCGTTGCTCTGCACTAGCCCACCCTGCCAGCCGCACTTGAACCACCAATGGTAAACCAGACAGTAGCCACTAGGTGGCGAGGACTATCTGCTGACGACATGGTTGATGACACGAGTGTTGAACTCATGCATGCATGGGCACATGGGAATTGGTTAACAAGCTTCTGCTGCCTGGACTGCTTTGGTGAGCGTTAGCGGGAGAGCTGCAGTGCCCAGCAAAGCATGTGTCCACATTCACGGTGGTCTGCTGTAGGCTGCATAACCTCGGCTTTATGAAGCAATGTCACTTGCCACCTGTTGTATGGGGAGAAGCTGAGAAGCTTGAAACATGGGCAAGAGGAAGAGGAGAAAGATGAAGGGAGGAGACAACCTCCAAAATCCCCTTTTTTGCCTATGCTGCCCATCGGAGTCTGATACTAAGAACAACAAATTCTCACAACCATTCTCGTTACACTGTTACTTGGCCACAATGCAAAAATAAAAAAATCACCACAAAGTAAACATTCCAAACCAAATTTATAAATGAAAAAAAAATGCCACATTGCATCCAGAAGTCAGCAATGATACTTGTGCATTCCCTGAGTGCCTGCCTTCCCTGTGACTGTCTAACCGCGTGCTTCTAGGCAGTGTAAACCCAGTGGCTGCAGCACACCTGCTGACTGCTGGCTTCCAATGGACAAGACTGCAGAGGGCTCTGGAGGGCGACTACCTGGACATTTCAACTCAGAGGTCCTGTGTGGTGAACCATCGTTGGTTACCACTGGGGGTTGTTCTTATGTTACTGTTGGGTTAGGGTGTTGTCACTGTGGGGGTTGTATAATGTTGTTGGGTTAGGGTGTTTACCTGTGGTAAATGTTATTATGGCACATCCCGGTGGGGCCCCGCCTCCGGAGGAGAGGTATAAGACCCTCTGCTCCGGCAGGACCACTCCAGTCTGAACTGGTGTACTCGTGTTAGTTAGTTCCATTGTTTGATAATAAAAGCCTTCAATAACTGAAGCCTTGTTCCACGTGCTTGATTGTCGCGCATCAATTTTATTATCAAACAGAAAACTCTCAACAGTAAAAAGGGAGTATGGAACAGATATTAAAACCAGATCGTCTGGCGTTGGACCCACGTGCGGTCGGTGCCGCTAACACCTTCGACCACTGGTGGAAGTGTTTCGAAGACTACCTGGCAGCCTCTGTAGCTATTACTACAGACAGCGACAAACTCCAGGTCCTCCACGCAAGGGTAAGCGACACGATTTATCTTGCGATTCGTGCGGCCACCACTTACCCGAGGGCCGTCGAGCTCTTGAAGAAACGATACACGAGACCACCCAACGAGATACACGCTCGTTACCTCCTCGCTACACGACGTCGGCAGTCGGGCGAAACCATGGAGGACTACGCCAATGAGCTCCTGCAGCTTGCCAGGGGTTGCGATTGTAAAGACGTATCAGCCGAACAATATATGTACGACCTCGCCCGAGACGCGTTCGTAGCAGGGGTAGGGTCCTCGTACATCCGGCTTAAGTTACTGGAGAAAGGGAACCTCAACTTGACCCAAGCGATGGAGATGGCTGAGATGCTGGAAGCGGCGTCGAAAAGCTTGGCTCTGTACCCCGAGGACCACGTGGAGACAACGTGGCAAGGGCAAGCTCAAATCCCTCCTCGCCCCGCGGGCTCGCGCTCCCATATCGATCCGACGACGGCGGCAGCTCCAGGCGGCCAGCGATGCTATTTTTGCGGTGGGGCCAAGCATCCACGGCAACAGTGTCCTGCAAAAACGGCAATCTGCAGCCAGTGTGGTAAAAAGGGCCACTATGCTAAAGTTTGCAGGTCGAAGTCCAAAAACGGCAGTGCAGCTTGTAACCCTCCAGAGCGGAGACAATCTCCTTCGGCGTTGCAGTACCCACGAGGTCCGACCACGTGCGAATCCAGGACGGCGCCATCGTGGCTGACGGAGGAGGAGGAAGACCACCAGGAGTCGCTACGTTTGGCGCCCTCACCCACGTGCGATTCATGGGGGCGGCCATCATGGTCCACGACGACTAGGAGCGACCAGCAGGGGTCCTCAGCATCAACATCGGCTGCATGCAGTGACGCCCAGGGGCCAACGGTGGCGTCGATCTCCCTGGACCAGACAAAGCACCACAGGCTTGAGAATTCCATGATGAATATCAAGGTAAATGGTCGTACTGTGCATTGTCTGTTTGACAGTGGGAGCACCGAGAGTTTCATACACCCTGACACTGCAAAAAGGTGTGGACTCCAGGTTCTACCTGCCAAGCAGACAATTTCCATGGCATCATGGTCCCGGTCTGTACCGATCCAAGGACGCTGTATGGTAACCCTAGAGGTACAGGGCACAATTTACGAGCAATACAGGCTCCTTGTGTTACCTCACCTTTGTGCGCCAATTCTCCTCGGACTAAATTTTATGGTCCACATGAAGAGTGTGATCCTACAGTACGGTGGGCCACTCCCTTCACTGGCAGTAGGGAATCAGCCGCAGCCTCCAAATTGCCCAAAGCGCCCCGCATGCAATCTTTCCACTCTGAAAATCACCACACCTTCTTTATTTAAGAATCTGGTACCAGGCTGCAAGCCCATCGCTACTAAGAGTAGGCGTTACAGCGCTGAAGACCGGATCTTTATTAGATCTGAGGTTCAGCGGCTCCTCAAGGAAGGGATCATACAGGCCAGTGCTAGTCCGTGGAGAGCGCAGTCGTGGTAGTCAAAAGCGGGAACAAACCTCGGATGGTCATCGACTACAGTCAGACCATTAACCGTTATACGCAGCTGGATGCGTATCCCCTCCCGCGCATTTCTGATATGGTCAATCAGATTGCGCAGTACCGAGTGTTCTCTACCATAGACCTTAAGTCCGCCTACCATCAACTCCCCATCCGCCCAGAGGACCGACAATATACGGCTTTTGAGGCGGATGGTCGTCTATACCATTTTCTCAGGGTTCCATTTTGTGTCACCAATGGGGTCTCGGTCTTCCAGCGTGCTATGGACCGAATGGTGGACCAGAACGGGTTGCGGGCTACCTTCCCGTACCTGGATAACGTCACCATCTGCGGCCATGACCAGCAGGACCATGACACGAATCTCCAACACTTTCTGCACACTGCATCTCGCCTGAATCTGACCTATAACAGGGAGAAGTGCGTATTCCGTACGCGCAGGTTAGCCATCCTTGGATACGTGGTGGAAAACGGGGTCATTGGCCCTGATCCAGACTGTATGCGCCCCCTTACTGAACTTCCCTTGCCCGCTAGCACGAAAGCACTGAGGAGATGCCTCGGGTTCTTTTCGTATTATGCGCAGTGGGTCCCCAACTACGCGGACAAAGCCCGTCCGCTCATCAAGTCCACGACCTTCCCACTCACGCCGGAGGCCCAATTGGCCTTCAAGGCTTTGAAAAGCGACATTTCGAAAGCCACGATGCACGCGGTGGATGAATCCATCCCTTTCCAGGTGGAGAGTGATGCATCTGATTTCGCCCTAGCCGCCACACTAAACCAGGCAGGCAGGCCCGTCGCGTTCTTTTCCCGCACCCTTCAAGGCCCCGAAATTCGGCCCCGAAAGGAGGCTCAGGCCATTGTGGAGGCAGTCAGACACTGGCGCCATTACCTGGCGGGGAAGCGGTTCACTCTGATCACGGATCAACGATCCGTGGCGTTTATGTTCAGTAACACGCAGAGGGGCAAGATCAAGAACGATAAGATCTTGCAGTGGAGAATTGAGCTCTCCACCTATAATTACGATATTATGTATCGTCCAGGGAAGCTCAATGAGCCCTCGGATGCCCTCTCGCGCGGAACATGCGCCATCATGCAGGAGGACCGCTTGAAGGCCCTCCACAATGACCTGTGTCATCCTGGAGTCACCCGACTCTACCACTTCGTCAAAGCCCGCAACCTGCCCTACTCGGTGGAGGATGTCAGGTCAGTGACGAGAAGCTGTCGGATTTGCGCGGAATGCAAACCACACTTTTATCGACCGGACCGGGCACAATTGGTCAAGGCCACTCGCCCTTTCGAGAGGCTGAGTGTGGATTTTAAGGGCCCCCTTCCCTCAACGGACCGGAACGTCTATTTCCTCAATATAATAGATGAGTACTCCCGGTTCCCGTTTGTTGTCCCCTGTGCGGACACGTCGACTGCCACCGTGATTAAGGCATTCAGTGAGCTTTTTACCCTGTTCGGGTACCCCTGCTACATTCATAGCGACAGGGGCTCGTCGTTCATGAGCAACGACTTGAGGCAATTCCTGCTCTCATACGGGATTGCCTCTAGTAGAACCACGAGCTACAACCCTAGGGGTAACGGACAGGTGGAAAGGGAGAATGCTACAGTCTGGAAGGCTGTCCTACTGGCGCTGAAATCCAGGGGCCTTCCAGTCTCCCGTTGGCAGGAGGTCCTTCCAAATGCGCTCCATTCTATCCGCTCCCTCCTGTGTACGGCAACCAATGCTACTCCCCACGAGAGGATGTTTTCATTCCCTCGGAAGTCGTCCTCGGGGATCTCATTACCAGCCTGGTTGACGTACCCAGGACCCGTCCTTCTGCGGCGACATGTGAGGGCTCGCAGGTCCGACCCCTTGGTCGAACCGGTCCAACTCCTCCACGCCAACCCTCAGTATGCCTATGTGGCATATCCTGACGGGCGAGAGGACACAGTCTCCATTTGAGACCTGGCGCCCGCAGGGGACGTAGCAACTCCTGTCGCTCCCGTACCCCCTGTCACGAATCCCCTACTACTTATTTCTTCCCCAGACGTGGCGCGGTCAGCACCGGGACCAGTGCATAACAGTTATACTCCCATGTACAGCTTGCCTGAGACTCGGAGATCGGCGCCACCACAGAAGGTTCCAGGATCCCCTGCACCATCGCCTCACCAGGGTCAACCGGCCCGGGAGTCCTTGAGGGGACAGCCGGACGCTGTTTTGGAGAGTACGCCACCGCAAGCACCTGCTCCGGTTTCGCAACCGGTGTTGAGGAGATCACAGCGACGGTGCGGTCCTCCAGACCGTCTGGACTTGTGAATTTTGTACATATATGACCTGTTTTTTGCACCCCGCCGGCCTTTGTTTTTAAAGGAGGGGTGAATGTGGTGAACCATCGTTGGTTACCACTGGGGGTTGTTCTTATGTTACTGTTGGGTTAGGGTGTTGTCACTGTGGGGGTTGTATAATGTTGTTGGGTTAGGGTGTTTACCTGTGGTAAATGTTATTATGGCACATCCCGGTGGGGCCCCGCCTCCGGAGGAGAGGTATAAGACCCTCTGCTCCAGCAGGACCCCTCCAGTCTGAACTGGTGTACTCGTGTTAGTTAGTTCCATTGTTTGATAATAAAAGCCTTCAATAACTGAAGCCTTGTTCCACGTGCTTGATTGTCGCGCATCATCCTGGTTGCAGACTGTGCCTTCTCGCCTTGGGCAACAGCAGTCGGGGCTCCTTCCCCACAACAGATACAAGACGCCTCTCCTCCTTTCCATCTGCTCCCCCAGGGTTTACCAAAGGAGTCCATTCCCAGCTCAGACTAGCTTGTATTTCCACTGCTCTGGAACAGTGCGGTACCAGACAGGCATCTGCAGCTTGCTGTTTGATGTTAATGGAGCTCAACGTAATGCAAAGAGGTGAGGTTAAATCGATAATCTGCATCGGGGGGGCAAGGTGGCACAGTGGTTAGCACTGCTGCCTCACAGCTCCAGGGGCCCAGGTTCGATTCCCAACTTGGGTCATTGTCTGTGTTTGCACAATCTCTCCGTGTCTGCATGCGTTTCCTCCGGGTGCTCCGGTTTCCTCCCACAGTCCAAAGAATGTGCAGGCTAGGTGCATTGGCCATGCTAAGTTGCCCTTTAATATCCCGGGATGTGTAAATTAGAGGGATTAGCGGGGTAAATAAGTTGTCCCTTAGTGCCCCAGGATGTGTAGGTTAGAGGGATTAGCGGGGTAAATAAGTTGCCCCTTAGTGCCCCAGGATGTGTAGGTTAGAGGGATTAGCGGGGTAAATATGTGGGATTATGGTGATAGGACCCGGGTGGGACTGTTGTCAGTGCAGACTTGATGGGCCCACTGGCTTCCTTCTGCACTGGGTTTCTATGATTCTATGATCATCAGTGATGTACAATCAGGTGACAGCAGAGTACGCTGAGAGATAGTTCTATGTGGAGCTGTGGTGGGCAACACACATGGCCCATCTGGGTTCCAAGTGTGGCCCACAAGACATTTTGCTAACCGTTGCCTATTTGCAGGGTTGCCACATTCTGCTGGTTACTATCCATTTTTTTTCCTCTTGGTATTACTAAAGCGATACGCACATAAAGCAAGGGCAAGTGGAGTGAAGTACACCTTTAAACCCGTAGTCCAGACCCCATCAAGCCAACAGTGCAGATCCCTTCGAACCTGCAGTCTAGATATCCAGCCAAACTGGCACAAAACAAATTCTCGGCCTTGCTCCCAATAACTTTATAGAATCATAGAAACCCTACAGTGCAGAAAGAGGCCATTCAGCCCATCAAGTCTGTACTGACAACAATCCCACCTAGGCCCTATCCCCATAACCCCACATATTACCCTGCAAATCCCTCTAATTTACACATCTCGGGACACTAAGGGGCAATTTAGCATGACCAATGCACCTAACCTGCACATCTTTGGACTGTGGGAGGAAACCGGAGCACCCGGAGGAAACCCACGCAGACACGGAGAGAATGTGCAAACTCTGCACAGACAGTGACCCAAGCCAGGAATCGAACCCAGGTCACTGGAGCTGTGAGGCAGCAGTGCTAATCATGCCCCCAATTTCTCGGATCTCCTCCATTGCTGAAGCTGTATCTAAAAGATATTCAATTTCCTCTTTCATGCATTTCTTACCTCCCTTTGCTCAAGCCAATCATAAAGGTTTACATAGAGGTTTACAGCATGGAAACAGGCCCTTCGGCCCAACTTGTCCATGCCTAGATATGAATCCTAGATATGAATCTCGGTCCAATACACGAGGACACTCTTCCAACACCTTTCTCACAGCCCCTGACAGAATGCAATAAAAAGCTTGACCAGCAACCCATCTCTTACCTATAACTTTCAACATACCTCAGGCATAACCTAATTTAATTTCTTTATCTTATATTCATACTGTCATCCCAGCTCCACTGAACTTGTCTTTATTGCCCCCTCCAAATGTGCCACCCAACACACTCTTCATCATTGCTGCCAGCTCACTGTGTTGACATCCGCTGGAATTTTACCGGCACGCCCGCCCCGATTCTGGGATGGGCGAGGCTCGCAGAACGGCATTCTCCGTTGGCCTCGGGCGGGCGAGGCGATAAAAATCCGGCAATCGTCTCTAACTCTATCTCATGTCATCTAAGTACAGGCAGTAATCGGGTAAATGTCCTCCCTTTTGTCGAACTCATCTGACTTCTATTCCATTGATTGACAAAACATCAGCCTTGGGACCTGACTCCAACCTTGGCTCAGTCCACAACCCTGTGTAAAATTGGACTCTTCAACACCTGAGCAGAGAGTAGTGATGAGGCATTGCACATACAGGAAGAGCAAGCACAATTTTCCAGAACAACTTTACATGCTGCAACCAAAGTAATGCCATACATGTATATAGTAAAGATAGGAATCAGGTCTATATTGCCTGAAATCTCTGCAGTTACGTTTGGGAGAATGCAGGTATGTGGAAGATGGACTTGTGGACTTATGGACATTCCAAATGTGCTATGTTAATGCAAACTTTTTATTCCTTTATATATATACATATATATATATATAAAGGAATAAAAAGTTTGCATTAACATAGCACATTTGGAATGTCCATAAGTCCACAAGTCCACCAACCAGTTTGTACACAGTAAGTGCGACAACTAGCAATGAAATGCAACTTTTTTTTGTCATAATTATTATCATTCTATTAGCTTCTGTTTCTGTCGTGCTGAAAGACTTGAGGTTCTTCCTATATAAACATAGAACAGGCAGGCTTGATGGGCTGAATGGCCTCCTCCTGTACTGTAGGATTCTATGATTTGTATTTATACAGCACATTCTATCATCTCAAGATGTCCCAGAAACTTTCTGAAGTGCAGTCCCCGTTGGGACTATTAATACGAACCATTAATGCACTCAGGCCAAATTATTGCATGTTCTTTCTCCAAGGCAACTATTGAATGGAACGCACGAAAGTTTAATACGAGTACATGTGCCCACAGTGTATTTTGCAGTTCCTACTACTCAACCTCTCATTTGACCAACTGGGAGATTACATTCTTTTGTTGGTATATCAGGCTTGGCAATAAGGGGCAATTTGCTACACAATAATGCCTGGTTTTACATTTCAAATGGGGTTTAATGTGTACATTTTCAAACCATCTATTTTTGTTTCTGCCTACTTTTTCTTTAGGAGCTGCAAGTAAACATTCCCATGATGGACCCATTCAACCTTTTCCGAGGTTTCAGCGGCTGCACTTACGGCTTGGTCACTTTTTGGCACCTCTCGTTTTGTTTCAGCCAGCCCCAACTTCAGACTGCACTTCCACTCAGAGAGGACTTCCCATTCCTCGCGGTGTGGAATGCACCGACGGAGATGTGCACAAGGAAGTTTGGGCTGGCTTTTAACCTGACGTCTTTTCCAATCGTATCGACCACGCGGAGAAGCCTGTTTCAGCAGGATGTTCGGATCTTCTTCCACCATATGTTCGGTTACTACCCTCACTATGATGAGACGACGGGGCAGGAGATGGATGGTGGCATCCCGCAGCAGGTTAAGATGCATGAGCACTTGCAAAAGGCTGAGCAGGATATCCAGGACTTAATCCCGTCCAACAAGTCCAGTGGGTTAGCGGTTATTGACTGGGAACACTGGAGGCCCATCTGGAGCCGAAACTGGCACCACAAGTTAATCTACCAACGCCAGTCCATTGAGTTAGTTCAGCAGAAGGACCTTTCCTTAACTTGGCGAAGAGCAGCCACAATTGCCATGGCACAATTTGAAGAATCTGCGAAAGAATTTCTATTAAGGTCCCTGCAGCTGGGAAAGAAATTAAGGCCAAAACAGTTGTGGGGATATTACTTGTTCCCCAATTGTTACAACTATTTGCACAAGAATAGGAATGGAACCTACACAGGGATTTGCCCACCACGGGCAATATCACGGAACAATGAACTGCTCTGGTTATGGCAAGAAAGCACGGCCCTCTACCCAAGCATTTATCTGTCTAGAATATTCAAGTCTTCCGACAACGCAAAGCTGTTTGTACAGAACCGTGTCCAGGAGGCGATGAGGGTGGCAACACTTTCCAAGGAGAACTATTCTCTCCCGGTCTATCCCTACACCAGAATACTCTACCGTAACTCGATGAATGAAACCCTCTCTGAGGTAAGAAGAAGATAAAGGGTGAGCTAATGTCAGAAGCTAACAACAAATCGGGAGCAGAATTTAATGGCAAGCTTCATGAACAGTAAGAAGTCTCACAACACCAGGTTAAAGTCCAACAGGTTTATTTGGTAGCAAATACCATAAGCTTTCGGAGCGCTGCCCCTTCGTCAGATGGAGTGGAAATCTGTTCTCCAACAGTGCACAGAGACACAGAAATCAAGTTACATGTAGCTTATGGTATTTGCTACCAAATAAACCTGTTGGACTTTAACCTGGTGTTGTGAGACTTCTTACTGTGCTTACCCCAGTCCAACACCGGCATCTGGACCTGGGTTCGATTCCCGGCTTGGGTCACTGTCTGTGTGGAGTTTGCACATTCTCCTCGTGTCTGCGTGGGTTTCCTCCGGGTGCTCCGGTTTCCTCCCACAGTCCAAAGATGTGCGGGTTAGGTTGATTGGCTATGCTAAAATTGCCCCTTAGTGTCTTGAGATGCGTAGGTTAGAGGGATTAGCGGGTAAATATGTAGGGATATGGGAGTAGGGCCTGGGTGGGATTGTGGTCAGTGTAGACTCGATGGGCCGAATGGCCTCTTTCTACACTGTAGGGTTTCTATGATTCTATGATCTCCACATCAAGCTTCATGAAGCCAGTTGGTGAGGTTGTATGGTGCCTGATGTAAAATGACAATGAGTTGCATTTACGTGACACCTTTTAATGTGGAAAGGTTTCAAGGAAGTGCAATCGGTTGAAAGTTAACACTGAGATAAAGGAAATATTGGGGCAGGTAACCAAAGGCTTAGTCAAAGAGTAAGGTTTTAAGAAAGAGGGCATAGGTTTAAGGTGAGAGAGGAGAGATACGAAAGGGTCCAGAGGGCCAATTGTTTTCACACAGTGGGTGGTGAGTGTCTGAAATGAGCTGCCAGAGGCAGTAGTAGAGGCGGGTACAATGTTGCCTTTTAAAAACCAATTAGATAGTTACATGGGTAAGATGGGTATAGAGGGATATGGGCCAAACGTGAGACGAGCTTAGGGGTTAAAAAAAGGGGCGGCATGGACAAGTTGGGCCGAAGGGCCTGTTTCCATGCTGTAAACCTCTATGACTCTATAATTGGATTAGGGAGCAATAGAATAGTGGTAACGTTACTGGATTCATAATTCAGAGCCTGAAGTGATACTCCAGAGACTTGAATTCAAATCCTGCCATGGGGGAAAGATGGAGGAATATCTTAGAATTGCACAGTGCAGAAGGAGGCCATTCAGCCCATCGAGTCTGCACCAACTATTTACAAACTCAATTCCACTCCTAAGTCAGAATTCGGAAGATCACTAGCCCTGACATTCCTCAGAATATATACAGGTGAGGCTCCCTGATTGGTTAGGCAACCATTACCTCAATCAGGGAGCTCATACTCCAAGAGGCCAACCTCATGGACCTCGTTGGTCCCTGGCGCTGTGAGGCAGCAGTGCTAACCACTGTGCCACCATGCCTTGCCAATGATGATCACATGCTGAGAATGAATGAGAGAAAGTTGGAGAGAGATTTTAACAAGGTAAAATGCGGCAGTCATTCAATGAATCCTTGATCCTTGTTTATTCCCCAGTAGACAGGGGAATTCAGTCCCTCCTCTTCTTCTTGTCTCTTACCAGGGAGTGAAGTACAATTATCAGCAACTCCGAGATCCCTACCTTGGGCAGGAAGTCGTGCATGGCAGAAATAAAACTATGGAAAGGGAAGGATAAATAAAACTAGTAGTGGCAACCCATTTCAGATATAATAATATAGGAACTGAATGCCAAAACAAACAGGCTCTCAGGCTGCGGTTTTCTCATTATTGGTCAGCTGGGATCTAGCAGTAAACCCGGGCAGTGTGATGTATTATTTGTATAATTTTCAATTACATCTAAGGTCATCTTCCATGAACTGTGGTGAGATTTCATTTGTACTCTACTTGCTTTTTGATGCCACTGCACAGTGCCAGGGCAAAGGACAGTAACACTTAGCAATGGTAGCAACGTAACAGTTAGTGATTGACAGTGCCAAGGATTACAGTGGGCAGCCAGGGGCAGCCAAGGGTAGCTCTATATAGTGGAAGTGTCCTGTGTCAGGAGCAGGTAACTGGCACTGCCAAAGGACTTGTATTTGACTGGTATTCTTCTGGCATTTGACAGTGCAGAATATTTCAGTCCAGAAAGGCAGGTGGTGAAGGAATAATGCTGGCATTCAGTCTCTCCATTCATAAACTCTTCTTTACAGAGCCATCTCCCCTTCCCCCTTCCCCCTCCCCCTTCCCCTCTTCCCCCTTCCCCCTCCCCCCTTCCCCTCTTCCCCCTTTCCCCCTTTCCCCCTTCCCCCCTTTCCCCTTTCCCCCTTTCCCCCCAATTCCCCCCTTACCCCCCCTTTCCCCCCTTACCCCCCTTCCCTCCTTTCCCCTTCCCCCCAATTCCCCCCTTTCCCCTTTTCCCCTTTCCCCCCAATTCCCCCCTTACCCCCTTTCCCCCCATCCCTTCCCCCTTCCCATCCCTCACCCCCCTTCCCCCGCTTCCAGAGCCATTAAAAACATGCACCTCCAAAACCCAGTCACCACATGTTCAGTCTGCTCAGTAGGGGCACATGTGAATCCCAGTTGATGTCCATCACCTCAATGCGATTAAACCCTCAATTAATAAATGTAATTAACATTGAGGTGTATAAAATACTAAAAGGGATTGATAAAGTAAAGTTAGACCAAGCGTTTCCCCTTATGGGGCAATCTAGAACAAGAGGTCACACGTATAGGTTGAGAGGCAGTAGATTTAAAACTGAGATGAGGAGGAACTACTTCTCGCAGAGGGTGGTGAATTTGTGGAACTCGCTGCCCCATAGCGCAGTGGAGTCTGAATCGATGGAAGGTTTCAAGAAGGAGCTAGACATATTTCTGATTTTAAAAATGGGTGAAAGGAATATGGGGAACAGGTGGGGAGGTGGATTTGAGACCAGGGAGAGATCAGCCATGATCTGATTAAATGGCGGAGCAGACTGGAAGAGCTGAATTGCCTACTTCTGCTCCTAATTCCTATGTTCCTATTGAAGGGCTGAATCTAGTGTTTGACTGTGGTGTCATAGCCCTTTCAGAGGCATTTCCATGAAAGTTTCGTGTGAACCACTGATCCAATGGAGAGCTGAATTGGGGCTCATTTAGACTTGCCTGGACTTGTCCCAGCAGTCGGAGATTTGGGCCTGTGGAGTTTAAGACCCTTTTTCTTGCTCTGTAATGTATATGGTTGTTCTGTTAATTAAACTGTGTTAGTTCACGGATCGGAGTTCAAGCCTTACCTTGTTACACTACATTGACAATACCAATGGCACGGTGGCACAGTGGTTAGCATTGCTGCCTCACAGTGCCAGGGACCCGGGTTCAATTCCCA
This sequence comes from Mustelus asterias, assembly GCF_964213995.1. Lineage (NCBI taxonomy): Eukaryota > Metazoa > Chordata > Chondrichthyes > Carcharhiniformes > Triakidae > Mustelus > Mustelus asterias. Next base: position 14,117,026 of record NC_135825.1, on the reverse strand, counting down.
GCTTGGGTCACTGTCTGTGCAGAGTCTACGCATTCTTCTGTGTGGGTTTTCTCCGGATGCTCCAGTTTCCTCCCACAGTCTGAAAGATGTGCTGGTTAGGTGCATTAGTCATGCTAAACTCTCCCTCAGTGCACCCGAACAGGCACTGGAGTGTGGCAACTCGGGGATTTTCACAGTAAGTCCATTGCAATGTTAATGTCAGCCTACTTGTGACTAATAAATAAACTTTACTTTAAGGAGCTGCACCTGGTAACAGTTAATAGTCCAGACATACAATACTTAGAATTCAGGAAGAACACCAGAAAAGGCAGTATCAAATACTTTACCATACTGTGTGAGGAAAGTAAAACTCTCTCCTTTGGGTTTATATCGCAGAGGTTTTTGATTTGATGAGGCAGCCTTACTGCTCTGTGCAATCAGTTTGCAGGATCCCTCAGGCGGTGCGTTACTATGAGATCGACCCTTTTATTTTCACCTCTTCCCTTCCCGATGCCCATTCCCTGACCACCCACCCACTCTGCAAGTTATTGTTCATATTACCATACTGTGGTCTGAGGTCTGAGTTCCAGCGTTGGCTGGCGCTGAACCCAGTTACCGACATCCTTTTGATGAACTGCGCCAGCCAGTTGGCAAACATTATTCCAGTGTGGAAACACTTAACAACTTCAACCACAGTTGCCATGCCAACAAAGCTGAACCCTTAGTTCTTAGAATCGTATCGTTGGGATGTGCTTTTTTTTTCCAGTCAGTGCTGTCAACCTTTTCTCCGTGAGATAATCAGGGACCGTTTGTTTGCCTGGCGATTATAAAAGATCGAACAAACCCTGGTACAAGAGAAATCCATCAAAGTTCATCCCTCGAGCACATTAACTCATTTCCTTCACATTCAAACGCTCTTAATGATTTTTCCTGTGTTATTCCAAGTTTATTCCAAACATTTAGCACTCCATAAGTATTTTGTTTTCTGTTATCCGTTTGTCCCTGCTTCTCTGGCTTACTTTTAAGTAATATTGTGCATTTATCTTATCTACTTCACTGAATAGGGAGGTCTGGTGGAGCTATAAGTGGCTGACCTGCCTCCCACTTCAGAACTCAATGGCCAAGGTTTCTCAAGCAGCCAAAGAGGCTTAATATCAGCCTGCGAATCCTTTCAACAAGTATCGAAGACAGAGTGAGAGTGATTCCCGGTCAACCACACGATCATAGAATCCCAACAGTGCAGAAGGAGGCCGTTCGGCCCATTGGATTCTGCACTGACTCTCCAACACCGCATCTTACCCAGTCCCTTGACCGCACAACCCCACTGATTTACCCTGTTAATTCCAAAGTCCAAAGATGTGCAGGTTAGGTGGATTGGCCATTCTAAATTGACCCTGAGTGTCAGGGGGATTAGCAGGGTAAATATGTGGGGTTACGGGAATAGGGCCTGGGTGGGATCATGGTCGATGGGCCAAATGGCCTCCTTCAGCACTGTAAGGATTCTATGATTCTCGGGATTCTATGATAATTCCCCCAATCTATACAACTTGGGACACTGAGGGGCAATTTAGCACGGCCAGTCAACCTAACCTGCACATCTTTGGATGTGCTGGAAAGGACTTTGGGCCCCTACCGTCACTATCCATAACTCCAGACTGCAACATGCAGGTAAAATTGTATGTTGCCAGCCAGAGTAATTCAGATTCTTTGTTCACATGACCATACTATGGTTTGAGAACTTAGAACACAAAAGCCGGGATGTGCTGCTGAGGCTTTACAAGACTCTGGTCAGACCACATTTGGAATATTGTGAGCATCTTTGGGCTCCATATCTAAGGAAGGATGTGCTGGCCTTGGAGAAGGTCCAGAGGAGGTTCACGAAATGGTTCCAGGAATGAAAGGTTTGACGTATGAGGAGCGTCTGAGGGCTCTGGGTCTCTACTCAATGATGTTTAAAAGGGCGAGGGGGGGATCTCATTGAAACTTACAGAATACTGAAAGGCCTGGATAGAGTGGATGTGGGGAAGATGTATCCATTAGTAGGAGAGACTAGGATCCGAGGGCACAGACTCAGAGTAAAGGGACAACCCTTTAGAACCGAGATGAGGAGGAATTCTTTCAGCCAGAAGGTGGTGAATCCATGGAAGTCATTGCCACAGAAGGTTATGGAGTCCAGGTCATTGAGTGTATTTAAGACAAGGATAGATAGGTTCTTGATTGGTAAAGAGATCAAAGGTTACGGGAAAAGGCAGGAAAATGGGGTTGAGAAACTTATCAGCCATGATTGAATGGCGGAATGGACTCGATGGGCTGAATGGCCTAATTCTGCACCTATATCTTACGGTCTTATAGACTCTGGGTGCCCTGTAACCATTCCATTAAATATTTTTTGATACATTGGGCGGGATTTTCCAGCCGCCCTCGCCCTGAAACCACAGAATCCCACCCGAGGTCAACAGACCTTTCTATGGTCCTCCCCTCACCCGCTACGATTCCCGTGGCGGGTGGAATGGGAAAATTCACCCATTGAGTTCCACTCTTTAGTTGCCTCTCCCTAATTCGCAAGGCTTGAACTTCTTGAATTTTTCTTTGCAGTTTATCTGCTTGAGACTCTACATGGAGTAGTCTGTCACTCTTTATAGAATCATAGAATCCCTACAGCACAGAAGGAGGCCATTCAGCCACAATTCCACCCAGGTCCTATTCCTGCAACCCCACTTATTTACCCTGCTAATCCCTCTGACACTAAGGAGCAATTTATTATGGCGAATCCACCTAACACGCACATCTTTGGAGTGTGGGAGGAAACTGGAGCACCCGGAGGAAACTCACGCAGCCACGGGAAGAAAGTGCAAACTCCACACAGATAGTGATCCAAGGCCGGAATTGAACCTGGACCCGTGGCACTGTGAGGCAGCAGTGCTAACCACTGTGCCGCCCTGTATTCTCTGTTTGACTCTTTCCAATGCATGCAAAGTGCAGGTTTTATAACCGGCTAATGGTTGGAATGTAGTCTGATTTGGTACAAATGGCTGTGGAATGAGTAGGACTAGAATGCTGTTTTCAATCATGACATGTCGACAGCATGTTTAAATTCCTATTGCGAAAGAGAAAGAAGGGTTCACCAGATGTCTCAATGTGCTTTACAGCTAGTGAAATACTTTTCAACGTGTAGCCACCACTGTAATGTGGAAAACTTGACAACAAAATGCACCCAGGAAACTCCCACAAACAACAATGTGATTGTGACCAGATATTCTGCTTGTAGTGATGTTGAATGAAGGATAAATATTGTTTAAGTTTAAGCATTAGTGTCACAAGTAGGCTTACATTAACACTGCAATGGAATTACTGTGAAAATCCCCTAATCGCCACACTCTGGCGCCTGTTCGGGTACACTGAGGGAGAATTTAGCATGGCCAATGCATCTAACCTGCACGTCTTTCAGACTGTGGGAGGAAACCGGAGCACCCGGAGGAAACCCACGCAGACATGGGGAGAACGTGCAGACTCCACACAGACAGTGGCCCAAGCTGGGAATCGAACCCAGGTCCCTGGCGCTGTGAGGCAGCACTGCTAACTACTGTGCCACCCAATTGGTCAGGGAACCAGGGAGAACTTCTACAAAATAGTATCATGGGACCTTTTATATTCACCCAAACAGGACAGATGAGGCCTCGGTTTAATGTCACCTCCAAAAAAAAGCACCTCTGACAGTGCAGTGCTTCCTCAGTACTTCACTGGCTTGTCAGTCTTTTTGATTTGATTTGATTTATTATTGTCACATGTATTAGTATACAGTGAAAAGTATTGTTTCTTGCATGCCATACAGACAAAGCATACCATTCATAGAGAAGGAAAGGAGAGAGTGCAGAATGTGGTGTTACAATCATAGCTAGGATGTAGAGAAAGATCAACTTAGTGCGAGGTAGGTCCATTCAAAAGTCTGATGAAAGCAGGGAAGAAGCAATTCTTGAGTCGGTTGGTACATTACTTCAGACCTTTGTATCCTTTTCCTGATGGAAAAAGGTGGAAGAGAGTATGTCCGGGGTGCGTGGGGTCCTTAATTATGCTGGCTGCTTTTCCAAGGCAGCAGGAAGTGTCGACAGAGTCAATGGATGGGAGGCTGGTTTGGGTGATGGACTGGGCTTCATTCATGATCCTTTGTAGTTTCTTGCAGTCTTGGGCAGGGCAGGAGCCATACCAAGCTGTGATACAAGCGGAAAGAATGCTTTCTATGCTGCATCTGTAAACTCTGTAGCCTGGGGAGAAACCAACGTGCAATCACTACTTTTATTGGATTGGTTGTTAGGCAGTCAAAGGGTTTTTGTAGGGGCAAATAGGAATTCTTTTGGTTTATGCGGGTTCCCCGGTTAAAGCTGCCTGTTGCGATTGAAGTCACGGCATATCTTTGTGGTGGCAAGGCGATCAAAACACAACATAGACTTTGTAAGTTACGACTTGGAAACTCATTTGTTTTTACTTAAACAGTTTAGAAGCCTTTGCCAAATTGACTTAGTAAAGATTTTCCGTAACGGGTCTCTTCATATTAAGAATTAACTTCATGAAATCTTCCCCAGGCCGATCTTGTAAGTACCATTGGAGAAAGTGCATCTCTTGGAGCAGCTGGGATCATTGTTTGGGAAAGCTCAAACAGAACTCAAAATAAAGTAAGATTTTCTTCCAAGTTTTTCATTTTTCATGATCCATATTGCTAAGAGGATGGTCATAGTTGTATCCTTTTATGTAGTCATGCCAAAGTGAATGGAAATTTGTGATTACATTAACCTCTTCACCTGTAAACAGTCAACTAAACGGAAGCGACCCACTATGGCTCAATAACACTGGGTGAGTAAGTCTGAAATTTGTATGGTAGTCATGGAAAAATACCCTGGTGGTCAGAGTGTGCCGAACATTCACTCATAGAAGGAGGTCACTCGGCCCATCGAGTCTGTGCTGGTTCTTTCAGGGGCAGGCAGTGGTGTAATGGTATTATCATTGTGCGCCCGTAGGACTCAGCGGGACTGTAGGTCTGGAGTGCGTTTGCTTCAATGCAAGGAGTATAACAGGTAAGACAGATTAACTGAGAGCCTGGATTACTGCATGGAATTATGATTGCAATTACGGAGACATGGTTAAAGGAGGGACAGGACTGGCAGCTTAACATTCCGGGATATCATTGTTTTAGATGGGACAGAGGGGGAAACCAAAGAGAGGGGGAGTTGAACTGCTGATTAGGAAGCAGATCCTAGCTATGTTGAGGGAGGATACATTGGAGGGATCTTGCAGTGAGACATTATGGGTGGAGTTCAGGAGTAAGAAGGGTAAAATTGCAATGTTGAGAGTGTACTGTAGACCTCCCAACAGCCCGCTGGAGACAGAGGAGCAGTCGTGTAATCAAATACTGAAAAGGTGTGAAAAAAGCAGGGTAGTTGTGATGGGTGACTTTAACTTTAACTGGTTAGCACTGCTGCCTCACAGCGCCAGGGACCCAGGTTCAATTCCGGCCTCAGGTCACTGTCTGTGTGGAGCTTGCACATTCTCCCCGTGTCTACGTGGGTTTCCTCCGGGTACTCTGGTTTCCTCCCACAATCCAAAGATGTGCGGGTTAGGTTGATTGGCTATGCTAAATTAACCCTAGTGTCAGGGGGATTATCAGGGTAAATATGAAGGGTTACAGGAACAGGGGCTGGGTGAGATTGCGATCAATGCAGACACGATGGGCCGAATGGCCTCCTTCTGCACTGTAGGGATTCTATGGATTATATGAACTTCCCCCATATTGACTGGGAATCCCTTACAACCAGGGGCTCGAATGGAGAGAAATTTGTTAGCTGTGTCCAGGAGGGCTTTTTGGTACAGTATGTTGACAATCCAACCAGGGAGGGAGCCATGGTAGACTTGGTACTGGGGAATGAGTTGGGCCAGGTGATCGATGTTTCAGTGGGGGAGCATTTTGGGCTTAGTGACCATAATTCCATAAGATTTTGGGTAGCCGTGGATAAGGACAAGAGTGGCCCTCAGGTGAGGGCGCTTAATTGGGTGCGGGCCAGTTACATCCAAATTAGACAGGAACTGGGCAACGTGGCTTGGGGGTGGCTATTTGAGAGCAAATCCACGTCCGGCAGGTAGGATGCTTTCAAAGGCCAGGTGATTGAAGAGCAGGACAGGCATGTCCCCGCAAAAATGAAGGATAGAATTGGCAGGTTTCGAGAACCGTGGATGACAAGGGAAATTGTAAGCTTAGTCAAAAGGAAAAAGGAAGCCTATAATAGGTCTAGGCATCTAAAAACTACCAAAGCCCTTGAGGAGTACAGTGTAAGTAGAAAGGAACTTAAACATGGAATTAGGAGGGCTAAAAGGGACCATGAAATGTCTTTACTAAACAGGGTCAAGGAGAATCCCAAGGTTTTATTGCATATATTAGAGCAAGACGGTAGCAAGAGAAAGAGTAGGCCCACTCAAGGACAATGGAGGGAAGTTATGCATGGAACCACAGAAAGTGGGTGAAATCCTTAATGAGTACTTTGTATCGGTATTCAACAAGGAGAAGGACATGATCAATGTTGAGGTCAGGGATAGGTGTGTGAACACTCTAGAAAACATCAATATATCAAAGGAGGAAGTGTTGAGCATCCTAAATTGCACTAAGGGAGACAAGTCCCCAGGGCCGGATGGGATCTATCCCAGGTTGCTGCGGGAAGCAGGGGGAGAAATAGCTGGAGCCTTAACAGATATCTTCACATCCTCTTCGACCACAGGCACAGTTCCAGAGGACTGGAGAATAGCCAATGTTGATCCCTTGTTTAGAAAGGAAGCAGGGATAATCCAGGAAATTATAGGCTGGTAAACCTGACTTCAGTGGTGGGGAAGCTGTTGGAGAAGATACTGAGGGACAGGATATATGCACATTGGAGGAAAATGGACTAGTTAGTGACAGGCAGCATGGTTTTGTGCGGGGAAGGTCATGTCTCACCAACTTGGTTGAGTTTTTTGAAGAGGTGACAAAGAAAATTGATGAGGGAAGAGCTGTAGATGTAGATTATATGAACTTTAGTAAGGTGTTTGACAAGATCACACATGGCAGACTGGTACAAAAACTGAAATCACATAGGATTCAGGATGGGCTGGCTAAATGAATGCAGAATTGGCTTGGTTATAGAAGACAGAAGTAGCGGTGGAAGGATGTTTTTCAGAATGGAGTTCTGTAGCTAATGATGTCCTGCAGAGACCAGTGCTGGGACCTCTGTTGTTTGTAGTATTTGTAAATAATCTGGAGGAAAATGTGGGTGGTCGGATTGGTAAGTTTGCGGATGACATGAAGCTTGGTGGACCTGTGTCAAGGATTGTCAGGGAATACAACAGGATATAGATAGATTGGAGACTTGGGTACAGAAAGAGCAGATGGAGTTTAATCTGGACAAATGCGAGGTGATGTATTTTGGAGGATCAAATTTAGGAATGAATTATACTGTAAATGGCAGAACCCTTGGGGCATTAACTTACAGAGGGATCTGGGCGTGCAGGTCCACAGTTCCTTAAAAGTGGCAACAGAGGTGGCTAAGGTGATTAAGAAGGCATATGACATGCCTGCCCTCATCAGCCAGGGCATTGAGTACAAGAATTGGGAAATCATGTTGCAGCTATATAAAACCTTGGTTTGGCCGCATTTGGAGTATTGCGTGCAGTTCTGGTCACCACACTACCAGAAGGACAGGGGAGCTTTGGAGAGAGTGCAAAGAAGGTTCACCAGGATGTTGCCTGGTCTCAAGGGTGTTGACTATGAGGAGAGGTTGAATAAACTAGGATTGTTTTCACTGGAAAGATGGAGGCTGAGGGGAGACCTGATAGAGGTCTACAAAATTATGAGCAGCATAGACAGAGTGGAAAGTCAGAGGCTTTTTCCTAGGGTGGAAGTGTCAATTACAAGGGGCCACAGGTTCAAGGTGAGAGGAGGAAAGTTCAAGGGAGATATGTGTGAGAGGATTTTCCTGCAGAGAGTGGTGGGTACCTGGAACGTGCTGCCACAGGAGTTGATGGAAACAGGCACATTAGCAACATTTAAGAAGCATCTGGATGGGTACATGAATAGGGAGGGAATAGAGGGATACGGACCGAGTAAGGACAGAAGTTTTTTTTTAGTTAGAGCATCATGATCAGCACAGGCTTGGAGGGCTGAAGGGCCTGTTCCTGTGCTGTACTTTTCTTTGTTCTCTTTGTTCTTTGTAATGTTCTGGGGGCCCGAGTTTGAATTCCACCACGGCAGATGTTGAAATTTGAATTCAACAAAAATCTGGAATTAAAAGTCGAATGATGACCATGAAACCATTGCCAATTTCTCATAAAAACTAATGCCCTTTAGGGAAGCAAATCTGTCGTCCTTACCTGGTCTGACCTACAGGTGATTCCAGACCCACAGCAATGTGGTTGACTCTTAATTATAGTCGGTTGAGCAATAAATGTTGGCCCAGCCAGCAACATCCACATTCCATGAATGAATAAATAAAAAAGGGACAAAACTTCTGTTAAGATTAATGTTGTACAAACCAACATGAACCCTCATCATAGACCTAACGTCTATGTGTCTTCATCTATATATAAGCCGTGTTTGTAAACCCAACTCTCCACTCACCTGATGAAGGAGCAGCGCTCCGAAAGCTCGTGATTCCAAATAAACCTGTTGGACTTTAACCTGGTGCTGTGAGACTTCTTACTGTGCCCCACCCCAGTCCAATGCCGGCATCTCCACATCATTATTAGGGCAGATCAGCTGCAGGCAGTTTGGGCGAGTCACCCGCCTGTTAGAGCATTCCAGCGAGTTTAATGCAGTTTGCCTGGTTACCATGGAGGGGAAGCCAAGTCAGCACTTGCAGGTGTGCTGATGGAGGGGGGAGGTGGATTTGTGCCTCTGTGATGATCAGGGGCAGAGGAGAGGAAGGGCCATGTCACTCAGCAATCGGGGCCAGGGGCTGGAGGAAGAGGCGGGGGGGGGGGCACGTGATGAGGGGGCCATGTGCAAGGAGGTCCGGAGAGGGTGAGGGAGGTAAGGGGGTCCCCAATGTCTGTGAGGGGCGGGGGAGGCTGTATGTGGCCCGGGGGGGGGGGGGGGGGGGGGGTGCGGGGGAGGCTGTATGTGGCCCGGGGGGGGGGGGGGGGGGGGCAGGTTTCTGTTAGGAGAGCTGCTGTTTTTGTGCTTTTTCAGTGCATTCGCAGTTTGTGGCTCCAATCGAGCTGCTGGCTCAGAAAACTTGGCGAGCCAGGCATAGGCCCATTGACCTCGGGTGGGAACTTCCAGCTGGAAAATCCCACCCAATGTATTAACTTGCATCCTTCTGTGTCTTGGTACCTCTCTTACTAAGTATACCGTATCCCCAGTGAAAGGGTGGCTCAGGGGCCTACTCGCTGTTCAATGCTGCCAACATTCAACCGCTTGGGAGAGTGCGGGTATGACCAGTGGTGGCTTCCATTTCCAATTGCTATGTGAATTACTGTGGGGCAGCACGGTGGCACAGCGGTTGGCACTGCTGCCTCACAGCGCCAGGGACCCCGGGCTCAATTCCGTCCTCAGCTCACTGTCTGTGTGGAGTTTGGACATTCTCCCCCTATCTGCGTGGGTTTCCTCCGGGTGCTCCGGTTTCCTCCCACAGTCCAAAGGCGTGCTGGTTCGGTGGATTGGCCGTGCTAAATTCCCCCTTAGAGTCAGGAGTATTAAATATGTGGGGTTACGGGAATAGGGCCTGGGTGGGTCGCAGCAGACTCGATGGGCCGAACGGCCTCCTTCTGCACTGCAAGGATTCTATGATTCCATTAATAGAAGTGTCATGTCGGCATTTAAGGGGATGAATGCATGGTCTACCCTTGCAGTACTTTGGAGCTCTGGTGAGTTGTTCCACTGTCGCTCCCCGCCCCATCAGGAGTGAATGCTCCTTTTTAATTCGGATGTTGAAGCATAACTTGTTGTCGGGGACGTAATTGCAGCTGGCTAGATTTACTGCTTCATGTTGTAACCTTCAGCATGCTCACCAATCTTTGCTGTCTTTCGCAGCATACCTGCACACTGTTGCAGGATCTTGTCGAAAATACCCTGAATGGCTACATCTTGAATGTGACGCACGCGGCGAGACTCTGCAGCTGGGTGCTGTGTCGCAACAAGGGCAGATGCTTAAGGAAGAACTGGGAGTCCAGAGACTACCTTCACTTGAACCCCAACAACTTCAAGATACGCAGGGATAAGAACGGACATCTTGCAGTCATTGGCCAAGCATCGCTGAAGGATCTGGAGTACATGTCAAAGAAATTCACCTGTCAGTGCTACGTGGGAAAGAACTGCGACTCTCCTTCTCCTGAATACTGGTATGATTGAGCTCAGCGTTGATAAACCTGCAATACAGTCTTCAAGGAATGAATTACAATTATTGGGACTTTCAGATGTCAGATTTCATGTTAAAGACAGAGAAGGGATCATTTTCACAAAATACGCTATGGTTCACGAAGAGAGATCAGTTTGTTCAGTGGTTCTGGTGAAAAATAGGTCCGTGTGAATGTGGTACAAATCTTGCATTTATATCACAGTTTTCACTACTACACGTCTCACAGCATGTTACAGCCAATGAGGTCATTTTTGAAGGGTCATTTTTACTGTAGGAAGCACAGCAGCTAATTAGCACACACTCAGCAATGTTCAGGTAACCTGCTCCTTTCCAATGCTTCTTGAGGGATGAATATTGGCCAGGGCACCTGGGATAACTCCCCTGCTCATCACCAGAAGAGTGGCAGGGGATCTTTTACATCCACCTGAGCAAGCAGATGGAGCTTCAGTTTAAAGTCTCAGCCGAAAGACAGCATTGCTGACAGTGCGGCATTCCTTCCGTACTGTACTGGAGTGTCAACGTTGATTTTTGTTCTCCAGTCCCAGATTGTGTCATGTAGAATCCCTACAGTGCAGAAGGAGGCCACTCAGCCCATCAAGCCTGCACCGACAACAATCCCACTCAAGCTTTATCCCTGCAACCCCACGTATTTACCTGCTAATCTCCCTGACACTAGGGGCAATTTAGTATGGCCAATCAACCTACTCTGCACATCTTTGGACTGTGGGAGGAAACTGGAGCAGCCGGAGGAAGCCCACAGACACAGGGTGAATGTGCAAACTCCACACAGACAGTTACCCGAGGCTGGAATTGAACCCGGGTCCCTGGCACTGTGAGGCAGCAGTGCTAACCACTGTACCAATGTGCCACATCTGGGACTGAGAGGTGAGAGTGTTACCCAGTCAGTCAAACCTGCCACTTACACTCCTGTGCATCCTGGAGAAGTATTTAAAGATTTTTGCGTGCACTGTTAAAATGAAAAAGGATATTAAAATAGGCTTTGTTTTTGATACTGGCTTCATTTCATTGTCACTGCCAGTCAAGAAATTAGTTATTAAATTGCCATTCTGATTGACAGAAATAGAAAATAAAATGAAGGCAAATCCTTGAATTCCTTCACATCATTAAATTCTGAGGCAATAATATATATTTCTTAATCTTTTTGTTTTCAGTGTCACTGTAAGAGATTTTGATGGTAGAGGGATCATTTACTGGGTTTGGGAAATGATTCCTCAGAGGCCGTTGTCCATTCACCGTCCCTTTAGGGCAATGGCCTAGTGGTATTATCACTAGACTGTTAATCCAGAAACTCAGCTAATGTTCTGGTGGCCTGGGTTCGAATCCCGCCACGGCAGATATTTGAATTTAATAAAAAATATCTGGAGTTAAGAATCTACTGATGACCGTGAAACGATTGTCGGAAAAACCCATTATCTGGTGCTTCCCTTCATGTCCAAACTACCCATCTCAGGTGGTGCCAAGTGCAAAGGAGACTTATATCGGGCTGTGTGCTAAACACTTCCAAAAGGTTCGCAGTTACTTCCAGCAATTCCTGCCTCTTTTGATATAGACATCTGGAATGCGAATTATTAAATGGTTGCAAGGAGGAGATAACTATATCTCTGATTTTAAAAATGGGTAAAAGGGATATGAGGAACACGTGGGGAGGTGGATTTGAGACCAGGAAGAGATCAGCCATGATCTTATTGAATGGCAGAGCAGGCTCGAAGGGCTGCCTATTTCTGCTCCTAATTCCTGTGTTCCTATGACCTAACATCCGTTTGTCAGCAGTTCTTGGTTGGGAGTTTAGGATGGTATGCCACAATGTGGTAGGGTGCTCCATCTCAGGGAAATAGCTGACGGTGTATCAATAGCGTATTCTCTCAAACAATCCTGGGAGGGCTTCGGGGATGTTCTTCATTTCCCAGAGGTCAGTGAGCAGCTCCAATGAAGTGACCACAGGCAAAAGGTACAGAATGAAACTCTAAATTGGATCTCCTGTTAGACTGATGTATTGACAGTAAGAAGTCTCACAACACCAGGTTAAAGTCCAACAGGTTTATTTGGTAGCAAAAGCCACTAGCTTTCGGAGCGCTTGCTGCTCGTTCGTCCACCTGATGAAGGAGCAGCAAGCGCTCCGAAAGCTAGTGGCTTTTGCTACCAAATAAACCTGTTGGACTTTAACCTGGTGTTGTGAGACTTCTTACTGTGTTTACCCCAGTCCAACGCCAGCATCTCCACATCAAGACTGATGTATGCCATGGTTAGTATGTCCAGTTAACCAAGTTCCTGCCTTGCTTCATTATCCGTTACATGCTAACTAAATGCCTTTCACAAGTTTCAGCAGTTCCCAGTTAAGACTCATAAGAATGGCACATTACTTTCTCGGGGGATTGGAAATGTGCATATACAAAAACAAAGAACAAAGAAAATTGCAGCACAGGAACAGGCCCTTCAGCCCTCCAAGCCTGCACCGACCATGCTGCCCGACTGAACTAAAACCCCCTACCCTTCCGGGGACCATATCCTTCCATTCCCATCCTATTCATGTATTTGTCCAGATGCCCCTTAAAACTCACTATTGTATCTGCTTCCACTACCTCCCCCGGCAGCGAGTTCCAGGCACCCACCACCCTCTGTGTAAAAAACGTGCCTCGTACATCTCCTTTAAACCTTGCCCCTCGCACCTTAAACCTGTGCCCCCTAGTAATCGACTCTTCCACCCTGGGAAAAAGCTTCTGACTATCCACTCTGTCCATGCCTCTCATCATCTTGTAGACTTCTATCAGGTCGCCCCTCAATCTCCGTCGTTCCAGTGAGAACAAACCAAGTTTCTCCAACCTCTCCTCATAGCTAATGCCCTCCATGCCAGGCAACATCCTGGTAAATCTTTTCTGTACCCTCTCCAAAGCCTCCACATCCTTCTGGTAGTGTGGCGACCAGAATTGAACACGATATTCCAAGTGTGGCCTAACTAAGGTTCTATAAAGCTGCAACATGTCTTACCATATGTTGTCTCAGCTTCTGCTGCGTGACTATTAAGAATTTGTTAGAGAGGCTCACAGTTGCCTTGCCCAGCATATCTAGAATGGTGGTTAGCACTGCTGCCTCACAGCACCAGGGACCCGGGCTTGATTCCAGCCTTGAGTGACGTTCTCTCTGTGTCTGCGTGGGTTTCCTCTGGGAACTCCAGTTTCCTCTCACACTCCAAAGATGTATGGAGTTAGTTAGTTTGGCCATGCTAAATTGCCCCTTAGTGTCAGGGGGATTAGCAATGTAAATACATGAGGTTACGGGGATAGGGCCTGTGTGGGACTGCTGTCGGTCCAGGCTTGATGGGCCAAATGGCCTCTTTCTGCCAGGCAGCTCGCCCGCAAAGACTACTTGTATTTCGTGGTGGTGCATTAATGACTGTGGCCATCTGTTGCAAGGGAAGGGAGGAAATCGGAAACAAGGGGGAAGACCCAGAGTGGAACATATTGATTAGGAGAGAGGAACAACCCACTCATGCACCTCCCAGCTCCACCTGGAGATTTTTGTGGCAACTGCGAAGGACCTCATGGTTTCCTGAATGCAGCCAGTCCAGCATTCCACATTCAAAGTGAGGCAATTTGTTGAAGGAAAGGCCTCAAACAGGAACGAGGCCCTTTATCTGTAAATGCAAAAGGTCCTCTAAAGCTTGTTTTAGGCACAGGTCAAGGGCAACGCCTTTGATGTCTATACCAATATGGCAGGTGGCGCAGTTCTGGTTGAGAATGTGCACACACGCCACCCACCATGTTGGACACTATTGATAACTGCCATGTGCTCCATGGGGAATCTCCAATTGATCTGAGTGGGGCTTGTTGAATACAAGTTCCCTTGGTAACAGGTGATGGTCTGCCCAGGTGAAATTCATCACCTGAGCCCTTTATAAGCCCGATACCAGGAAGGGTCTGCATAACTATTGTCCCAGTTAGGACGTGTAGGAAAACTATTGTTCTGGTTGGGACTCGTGTTCCCTAGAAGGTGAAACCCCGGAAAGTGAAACCCCGAAGGCAAAACCCCGGAAGACGAAACTCCGAAAGGTGACAGATAACTTAACTTACAATGGACACCATTTTCATTGGAAGGGAGGTTGTTTGCTGTTGTATTAAGGAAGGTATATTTTCTGTTGACATTGTAATTATATCAGCTTGTTGTTTTAATAATTTATCACTGTGAAATTATAATGTATTTGGATTATAATTTATAATGTATATGGATTGTAATGTATTTGGACTTATTGTTTAAATAAAAAGAAAATTGGGACTTATGTATGTATGCCACAGAGTAGTGGCTTTATTTTGTGTTTTACAATAAATACCATTCCTTTCCAGTCGAGTTTCCTGAGTTACTACAGACACATCGTCGAATTTCTAGCCTACTGTGTCTTCCACCCATAAACTCAATTAAATTTAACTTTAAAACCACGAGCAGAACAAATCTCTCTGCTAAAGGGGCCAATTTCTGAAGCTTACTCCCTCTCACTGTAAGGCAAAGAAACAGAACTGAATGCATTCAGTGTCATTTCTCTGCCAGTTGGCAGCGATGTTGCACAAAGTAAATGAGCTTTGTCATGAGTTCATTATGAACATGTTGCCTATTTTAAATAAATCAATAGGGAGGGTGCTGGATTGTCCAGGTATCACTACAAGAAAGGCCCCCAAGCTGAGAAGGCACCATGATTAAACGTCAAATCTAATCAAAGTGAAAGAAGCACTGTAATTAATTATTACTGGTGTTTGTAAGGCACTCTTGTCCCTATCTGATGTACAATGGGGCCAGCTGTTTTCCTCATGGAATAACATCGTGAATTATTTAGGGGCCACGATCTGCCCGGCAGTTATCTTTTCTTCATTCATTCATGGGACATGGGTGTCGATGGGTGTTCAGTGACTCTGGTTTTTCACCAGAGCCACAGAGTTCCTGACCTTCATTACAGCCTTGGTTCAAACATGGACAAAAGAGCAGAACTCCAGAGGTGAGGTGAGAATGGCTGCACCTTGACATCAAGGCAGTATTTGAGTGAGTGTCAAGGAGCCCTAGCAAAACTGGAGTCAATGGGAATCATGGGGAAACTCTCAACTTACTGGAGTCAGACATAGCAAGCATGAAGGTGGTTGTGCTGGTTGGAGGTCAATTGTCTCAGTTCCAGGACGTCACTGCAGGAGTTCCAAAGGGTAAAGTCCATCTTCAGCTGCTTCATCAATAACCTTCCTTCCATCATTAGGTCAGATATGGAGATGTCTGCTGACGATTGCATAATATTCAGACTTGGGCTGCTAAGTGGTAGGGAAGGTTTGTGCCACACAAGTGTCAGACAATGACCATGTCCAAAAAGAGAGAATCCAACCACCTCACCTTGACATTCAATGGCATTACCATCACTGACGATGGGGAGGGCGATGGCCGAGTGGCATTATCGCTAGCCTATTAATCTAGAAACTCAGCTAAAGTTCTGGGGACCCGGATTCGAATCCCGCCATGGCAGAAGATGGAATTTGAGTTCAAAAAAAATATTTGGAATTAGAAATCTACTGATGACCACGAAACCATTGTGGATTGTTGGGAAATCCCACCTGATTCACTAATGTCCTTTAGGGAAGGAAATCTGCCGTCCTTACCCGGTCTGGCCTACATGTGACTTCAGAGCCACAGCAATGTGGTTGACTTTCAACTGCTCTCAGAACAAGGGCAACTGGGGATGGGCAGTAAATGCTGGCCAGCCAGTGACGCCTACGTCCCACCAATGAATAAAAAAAAAGAATGTCCTACTATCAACACCCCGAGATTTAGCATTGATCTGAAACTGAATTGGAGTAGCCATATAAATACTATGGCTGCAAGGTCAGGTCAGAGCCTGGGCATTCTGTGGGAGTAACTCACCTCCTTACTCCCAAAGCCAGCCCACCATCTACAAGTCACCAGGTCAGGAAGGTGGGGGAATACCTTCCATTTGCCTGGATGAGTGCAGCTCCAAGAATGCTCAAGAAGCTTGACATAACCCAGGACAAAACAGCCCACTTGATTGGCACCCCATTCACTACCTTAAACATTAAACATTCACTCTCTCCAACACCGTCGCACAGTGGCAGCTGTGTGCATCATCTACCAGATGCACTGCAGCAACTCACCAAGGCTCCTTCGGTAGCACCTTCGGAACCCACACCCTCCACCACCCAGAAAGATAAGGCCAGCAGATGCATGGGAACACCACCACCTGCAAGTTCCCCTCCAAGTTATATATAAGGGATATATCAATATTCCTTCACTGTCACTGGGTCAGAATCCAGGAACGCTCTCCCTAACAGCACTGTGGGTGTGCCTACCCAACACGGAATGCAGCGGTTCAGGAGACAGCTCACCATTAACTTCTCAAGGGCAATTTGTGGAACTCTTTGCCGCAGAAGGCTGTGGAGGCCAGGTCATTGAGTGTCTTTAAGACAGAGATAGATAGGTTCTTGATTAATAAGGGGGCCAGGGGCTACGGGGAAAAAGCAGGAGAATGGGGATGAGAAAAATATCAGCCATGGTTGAATGGCGGAGCAGACTCGATGGGCCGAGTGGCCTAATTCTGCTCCTATGTCTTATGGTCTAATTATGGATGGGCAATAAATGTTGGCCCAGCCATCCTTCTAAAGACTAGAGACTGAGAAAGAGATTGTTCATCTGAGGAAAGGGTTTTTATTGTATTGTATCTGGGAGAGAGAACGGCCGAAGTATCCTGCAATGGGGTTGGAGCCCACAGCATCATAGTCAGAGATTGGAGTGCTAAATGGGGAGCTAAGTTTCATAGGAATGTTATTTTTTTTCTGCCAAGTTAAATGGTTCCATCTCAAGGGCGACAGTATAAATCTCCCTGAGCTTGAATCTCACCAACAAAAAGACATTTGTTAAATGTGCAAGATACATCTACAGGGTTACGTTCTGTTTGAGTTACCCACCGCAAACGCAATCAGGAAATCCCATGCACCAATTTTCATCATATTTGGGCAACTAAAAGTTTAAGTTTAAAGTTTATTTATTAGTGTCACAAGTAGGCATACATTAACACTGCAATGTGGCATGGTAGCACAGTGGTTAGCACTGCTGCTTCACAGCTCCAGGGACCTGGGTTCAATTCCGAGCTTAGGTCCCTGTCTGTTGGAGTTTGCACGTTCTCCCCATGTCTGCGTGGGTTTCCTCCGGGTGCTCCGGTTTCCTCCCACACTCCAAAGATGTGCAGGTTAGGATGATTGGCCATGCTAAATTGCCCCTTAGTGTCCAGGGATGTGTAGGTTAGAGGGATTAGTGAGGTGAATGTGTGGGGTTGTGGGGATAGGGCCTGGGGTGGGATTGTGCTCGGTGCAGACTCGATGGCCGAATGGCCTCTTTCTGCACTGTGGGATTTCTATGATTCTATGATGATAATGAAGTTACTGTGAAAATCCCCTAGTCGACACACTCTGGCGCCTGTTCGGGTACACTGAGGGAGAACTTATCATGGCCGATGCACCTAACCAGCACGTCTTTCGGACTGTGGGAGGAAACCGGAGCACCAAGAGGAAAGCCACGCAGACACAGGGGAGAACGTACAGACTCCGCACAAACAGTGACCCAAGCCGGGAATCGAACCCGGGTCCCTGGTGCTGTGAGGCAGCACTGCTAACTAGGATCGATGTTCCATCTCCATTCCAGGACATTTAGGAATAGATTTTCCTCCAATCATACATCTCAGATGGAACAAAATCAGTTCCACACTTAGCAGACAAAATATCATGCCCAGAACATCAAAGGTGGATTTGTCCTTATTGATGAGTGGAAATGGAGTTAAGTATGAATCAACATCACCTATTCAGCTTCTTTATCAAGTTAACCAGTTCCGTGTCCCTCAGTTGTGTGTGACATGTCACTCTTTATTTTCCCCTTAACGCATGTAACTTTATTTTGTTGATGTATTGCTGTAACTCTTGCTGGCAAACCATTACTTTGTGCAGCAACTGAAATGCTGTGACCTTTGAAGTCCGCACGAAGCCAGAAAACTGGGTTAATTAATAACATGCATTCATTCTCCGCGAGTGCTTTTTGCTGAATCAGGGAATCCTTTTTCTTTTGTCCTAAGCAGTTTTAGTCCGGATGTTCCGATAATTAACCTTGTCCGTAATTAATCCATCCACGGACTGTGAGAATGAGTTATGAGACTTCATCTCGTGCTACCCGATTGCGAGAAAGACAGAAATCGCTTTCACCTAAACAATGCAGTGGAGATTTCATGATACACTCTCTGATCATTCATCAGAGCTTTCCTTGGACAAGGTCTCACATAGACACCGGTCGGACATTTCTGTTGATTCTTGTATTTATTTTGGCAGATAACCAGATTTAATCGGAATCTTTTTTTTGGTTTGGGCTGACTTATGATTTGATTTGATTTAATTTGATTTATTATTGTCACATGTATTAATATACAGTCAAAAGCATTGTTTCTTGCGCACCATACAGACAAAGCATATCGTTCATAGAGAAGTGTAGAAAGATAGAAAAATAAAGGGCCACTATAAGATTAGCAGACTCTGCTAGGGTTTTTGTATCATCATCTTAGATGTAGAATTCACTTTAAATCAATGGGGAGCAAGTTTGCTGGTAATTGTAATGAGGTGTTTTAAATACTTTGTAGTTTTAAAGGTACGTGTAATACCTTCAATTAATCCATACATATAAATATATCTCCAAACACAGATCAGCTAGATAGTCAATATCTTTTCCCAAAGGTAGGGGAGTCTAAAACCAGAGGGCATAGGTTTAAGGCGAGAGGGGAGAGATACAAAAGTGTCCAGAGGGGAAATTTTTTCACACAGAGAGTGGTGAGTGTCTGGAACAAGCTGCCAGAGGTAGTAGTAGAGGCACGTACAATTTTGTCTTTTAAAAAGCATTTAGACAGTTACATGGGTAAGATGGGTATAGAGGGATACGGGACAAATGCGGGCAATTGGGATTAGCTTAGGGGTTTAAAACAAAAGGGCGGCATGGACAAGTTGGGCTGAAGGGCCTGTTTCCATGCTGTAAACCTCTATGACTCCATACATTTTCAGAAATTAAACAAATAAACTTTGATGCACAGTTTGATGCACAGCCCCTTTGATACCAAACATATGTTAGATATATTCCTTTAAAGCTCCCACCTGTTGGAATCACAAGGCCATAAAAGAGACTTAATTGCCTCACCAGACACCTTATCAGAAACAAATGATACAAGAGTGAGTTTTAATGAAGCTGCCTTCACAGTTTCTAATCAAAACAGAGTCAGAAAGATATTAATGTCACAGCTAATGAAGAAGTTATGGTAGGGGACTCAGTGGGAACTGACAAGGATTAATGGTAACATGATGATACCCCTGGAAACCGTAGGTTGTGATAAAAAGCTCAGTCATTGAACTGATAAGCAATATATACATGTGTTTCATTATGTTGGCAATAAACAAAACTTATCAGGGCTATAATTGGGAAATATCCTGAAGGCAAGTTGGGTTGACCACATCCCTTAGAGATTCAGTTAACTTCACCTTCAAGGCCATAAAATACTAATGGCTTTTGTAGGCCTCCTTTATCAATTAAAGAATACCCACGTGAGACTGTGTTAGTGAAGATGCTTTGTGAGGCTGCTATCAAAAATAGAGACATGATGTCTGACTAACAGACTAGAGGACAGGCTTAGGGCTGATATATTGGTGTACCCACGAGGTATCGTGATCTCATAGATCAGGGTGGTTCAGTATTTTTCCTATTGGATCAATACGAAAAGTATGTCATTTGTAACACTTTTGATTGGATTGCGTCCAACTGACTGTGAGCTGCAGAACTGTATAAACCAGGATGATTTGGAGTGGTGTCTCTGACCCATTGTATCGAGAAACTACTCCCCATGCTAGCAAGTAAAATAAAGACAATCTGTCAGTTAAGTATCTTGTGTTAATGTGTGTTTGTGTTAAAGTCAAACTCGGAAGTCGAGATTTCGACAGAAGGAAACGAGAGAGTGCAGAATGGAGTATTACAGTCATAGCTAGAGTGTAGAGAAAGATCAACTTAATGCGAGGTAGGTCCATTCAGAGTCTGACAGCAGCAGGGAAGAAGCTGTTCTTGAGTCGGTTGGTACGTGACCTCAGACTTTTGTATCTTTTTCCCGACCGAAGAAGGTGGAAGAGAGAATGTCCGGGATGCGTGGGGTCCTTAATTATGCTGGCTGCTTTGCCGAGGCAACGGGAAGTGTAGACAGAGTCAATGGATGAGAGGCTGGTTTGCGTGATGGATTGGGCTACATTCACGACCTTTTGTAGTTTATTGCGGTCTTGGGCAGAGCAGGAGCCATACCAAGCTGTGATACAACCAGAAAGAATGTTTTCAATGGTGTACCTGTAAAAGTTCGAGAGAGTCGTAGCGGACATGCCGAATTTCCTTAGCCTTCTGAGAAAGTAGAGGCGTTGGTGGGCTTTCTTAACTATAGTGTTGGCATGGGGGGGGCCAGGACAGGTTGTTGGTGATCTGGACACCTAAAAACTTGAAGCTCTCTATGTGATTTCCTGACCAATCAAATGAACGATTGAGAAATCACATCTGATTTTCACTCAGATTTCTGACAGAGAAAGAGTTTGAATTTGTAGAGCAATATCTATATCCACATGGTGACACAAAGTGCTTCACAGCCAATCAATTACTTTAAAGGTGCCGTCACTTCATTGCATAGGCAGTATATGTTCAGAGCAAAATTTCCAAAAGCAGCAATGACCAGCGTACCGGTTTTCACTGAGGCGGTGTCAGGTTAAATGTTGGACGGCGCACAACCCTCGCTGCCCTTCAAGATGAGTCACGGGATTGACTGCATCCAATTTGGTCAGATGGACGTCCCTTTGGAAAACGGCACTAATAACAAACCGGCACCCACTCAGGGCTGCACTGACATGTCGATCTGACAGGTACACTGACAGTTCCATCGCTGGCCAGCCCTTAAACCCTGCATTGATGCCCCTCCGACCGCCCCCCTCAACACTGTCCCCCCTCCCTCCCCCCATCACTGGCCTTCTGGACATCTCCAGGCCAGCCCCAACACCACACCCCAGCACTCCCGACCCCCGGAGACTTCAGTCCCGGGCCCGCTAATGATATTAAAATTTGAATTTAAATATTTTAATCAGCTCCACGCCGATTTCTGGCACGGAGCCACGACGCTGGCAATCCGGGGACCGGAAACGCCTGGAGGCCGTGGCGCCCAGCGGGGAGCCCGCTAAACGGCCTCCGCTTAGGTCTCCCAGCCCATTGTGCTGCTCGAGCAGCGCAGCGAGCTGGGAGAATCGCCCCCGTGCAGGTTAGGTGGATTGGCCATGCTAAATTGCCCCTTAGTGTCCCAAGGTGTGTAGGTTAGGGGGCTTAGCCATGGTAAATGTGTGTGGTTACAGGGATAGGGAAGGGAAAAGGGACTGGGCAAGATACTGGGTCAGAGAGTCAGTGTGGACTCGGTGGGCCGAATGGCCTCTACTGGATTCTATGATGATACTATGATCCCAAATATTTATTTAATTAGTTACATTTGTCTTCATTTATGTGCCTGAGTGTATCACATACATCAGAGCAAAATTTGCAATCAGATATTTTGATTTTCTAATAGTTTCCATTATCCAGCAATGAGATCTCCTCTATACATTGGTTCTCCAGGTCCCACTTTAAACTTTAAGTTCTTTATCCATTCCAAGGCCAGATATAATCTAAGGCCAACAGTGAGCTGGGGTACAGATTTTCTTGTTGATTTTGCTGGTAGATTATGAATCAAGCAGTTTGAGAATTTGAATTAAGTCTTCCAAATCTGGAACTAAAAACCCGTTTTAGTAAAACTGACCACGAGTTTGTTGGATTGCCCTCGGAACCCAGTTGGTTCACACTGCTGCTACTGTGCATTGGTAATGGAGGGAGGGAATATTTAAGGTAGTGGGTGGGATGCCAATCAAGCGGGGCTGCTTTGGCTTGGATGGTGTTGAATTTCTTGAGTGTTGCTGGAGCTGCACTGATCCAGGCAGTGGAGAGTATCCCATCACACTCTTGACTTGTGCCTTGTAAATGGGGGACAGGCTTTGGGAAGTCAGGAGTTACTCTCCGCAGGATCCCCAGCGCCTGACCAACTAATGTAAAATTACAGGTTGACTCTTAACAGTCCTCTTTTTGATTTGATTTGATTTATTATTGTCACATGTATTAACATACAGTGAAAAGTATTGTTTCTTGCGCGCTATACAGACAAAGCATACCGTACATAGAGAAGGAAATGAGAGAGTGCAGAATGTCACGTTACAGTCATAGCTAGGGTGTAGAGAAAGATCAACTTAATGCAAGGTAGGTCCATTCAAAAGTCCGATGGCAGCAGGGAAGAAGCTGTTCTTGAGTTGGTTAGTACGTGACCTCAGATTTTGTATCTTTTCCCAATAGAAGAAGGCGGAAGAGAGAATGTCCGTGGTGCGTGGATTATGCTGGCTGCTTTTCCGAGGCAGCGGGAAAGTGTAGAGGTGTCAGTGGATGGGAGGCTGGTTTGAGTGATGGACTGGGCTTCGTTCATGACCCTTTGTAGATTTTTGCGGTCTTGGGCAAAGCAGGAGCCATAGCAAGCAGTGATACAACCAGAAAGAATGCTTTCTATGGTGCATCTGTAAAAATTAGTGAGAGTCGTAGCGCACATGCTAAATTTCCTTAGGCTTCTGAAAATGTAGAGGCATTGGTGAGCTTTCTTATCTATAGCGTCAGCATGGAGGGACCGGGGCAAGTTGTTAGTGACCTGGACATTTAAAAAACTTGAAGCTCTCGACCATTTCTTCTGAGGCAGCCTTGCAATCCACACATCGTAAGAAGAAACCCTAGCACCCGCCATAAGCCACTTGACAAGGGATGAAGTGCCAGCCTTACCAGACATAGCCACATTGGCAAAATGAAGACATTTTAGCTTTGGATCTGCAGAGCTGTGATATTTAACCGGCATGCTTGTGCCACAAGGACTCTCCAACTGGGCCGTGAGATTTTGTTCTCGACCCGAGCAGTACAATTGCATTTATCCAATCACCTTTCACATAACATTTTCAAAATGTAAGATGTGCCAATCAGAAAGAATGTTGGAGAAGATATCCTCCCTGTGATTGATCCGTTGAATGGAATGACAAGAATGAGCTCAATGGTTACAGATCCCATCCCTCAGATCAAATGTCGGGAGAACATTTTATTACACCGTCCCTCAGCCCCGTCTTTAAATAGAAAGTCGGCTATAAGTGAGGGAAATCCCTTTCAGAATATAATCCACACATGTAATCCAACTGGAAGATTATGAGCCGTTTCCTGATAACGGAATGGGATTTGGTGACACCCAAAACTATTGAACCAGTGGCAGCAAGTGATGCGTGCTACATCTGGGATGAGCCTGACCTGTGACGAAACTGGGGTAAATCGCCTTGGGATTTTGACATGTTTATTAGGAATTGTGGGAATTGTGCCATTTCAGTCTCAGGTGTCTGTTTGGAGTCTGCACATTCTCCCCATGTCTGCGTGGGTTTCCTCCGGGTGCTCCAGTTTCCTCCCACAGTCCAAAGATGTGTGGGTTAAGTTGATTGACCATGCCAAATTGTCCCTTAGTGTCAGGGAGATTAGCAGGGTAGATACTTGGGGTTATGGGTATAGGGTCCTGGGTGGGATTGTTGTCGGTGCAGGCTTGATGGGTTGAATGGCCTCCTTCTGCGCAGTGTGGATTCCATGGATCTCTCCAAACCCTGTGGACTGGAATACGTTGGTCAAAACACTGTACATGTTCTCCATTGGGGAGATATTTCCTTCATATCAACCTGTGGCTCCTAATCAATATCTCAACAATAACCTGTAATTGGAGAATGGAGGAACATCTGACAAAGATTAGCCCAAACTGCACTCTTCATCCATACTCTTTCCCTTCACACCCTCTCTCTCGTCTTCCCTCCACACTCTCCTTCCACACATCTCCTCCACTCTTGAACTTCACAGTCTCCCTCCGTTGTTTCTCCACTCTCTACCTTCACACTCTCCCTCCATTATTTCTCCATGCTCTCTCTTCACTTTCTCACCCTCCGCTCTCCACACATTTTTGCCATACTCTCTCCCCTCCATCATAGAATCCCTACAGTGCAGAAGAGGCCATTAGGCCCATCAGGTCCGCACCGACTCGCTGACAGAGCATCTTATCCAGGCCATCTCGCCCACCCTATCTCCTTAAGCCCACACATTTCCCATGGCTAGTCCATCTAGACTGCTCATCTTTGAACACTTTGGGGCAATTTAGC
This sequence comes from Mustelus asterias, assembly GCF_964213995.1. Taxonomy (NCBI): domain Eukaryota; kingdom Metazoa; phylum Chordata; class Chondrichthyes; order Carcharhiniformes; family Triakidae; genus Mustelus; species Mustelus asterias. Next base: position 14,092,341 of record NC_135825.1, on the reverse strand, counting down.
ATTGCCAATCCTAAACTGCAAATCGTTAGAGTATGGGAGGAAACTGGAGCACTCGGAGGAAACCCATGCAGACATGGGGAGAATGTGAAACTCCACACAGACAGTCGCCCAAGGCTGGAATTGAACCCGGGACCCTGGTGCTGTGAGGCAGCAATGCTAACTATAATAAGTCTTTGGAGGCGGAAGTCCATTCACCAAAATCCCTTTATTTACAAACTCGAACAGCCGTACAGAGTGCTATTGGTCAGCAGTCTATCCCCAGGGGTGCCAGAGGAACTGACACTCCCGGTTAATTACAAGGAAAAGACTCCCTGATTGGCCCAACAATTGGATCCTTAATCAGGGAGTTCATACTCCAATAGGCCAACCTCAATGGCCTGATTGAAGTCATTACACTGACCACTGTGTCATTCTCTCTGCGCACTCTCTCCCTCCATAATCTTTCCCAGCACACTCTCTCTCCCTCCACTCTCGCAGGACCTACCAAAAATGTGGTAGGCGCCAACATTCTATCTCCATGGAGACAAGACATCGGGCGGCCCTGCCCCTTGTAAATGATTTACCACTGTCGGTTCGCTACTACACTGTGAGGCGTTTACGAGCAATCAATACAGTTGGAAAAAAGTGGGTGAGCCGTTAGCTTTGTTTATCCCATGGAAATGTGCCATGTTACTGAAAAGGTTGGGAACCTCTGATGTAGAGTGTAAAATAAACTGAGTAACAAGAGAGAATCATAGAGAAGTTCAGGGGAACTCGTTAAGGGGCATGTATTAGAGCAGGGTTTAGTATTCCTGGCACAAAGCTATACTCAACGGAAGCGAGCAGAAGGAGTTCAGGCTTGGAGGTCATAACCCTTTTCACAGTCCATAGGATATTCCCCCCATTAACTTTGATGGATGGGAAATTGGACAGGTCACATTCCAGTTGTGCTAAATTTCACACCCAAACTCCTAATTTTGACTCCTGTCACGCAAAGCTCAACACTGGGAGCACTAAATCCAATCACTTATCTCTCAGAGTTTGTCCACCATTAACCCATGGCTTCTTTTTAGGGCCAATGTTAACTGCAAAGATCCACTTGACCCTTTTGCAAATTACGGTTAGTAGTTCACCAGCAATAGTTGATTTCTTTTAAAAATTGCTAACTGGTTTGATGAACCTCTCCGGACCGCAGCGTTCCGTGCGCTGACTTTGTGGACCAATCTCAGCCAGAGGCGTGAAGCTTTGACCTTTGACCTTGCTAATCTATAATCATGCGCTGAAGCCAGAAATATGTCAAGCGCAGGTGGCGTTGGACAAAGTTACCATGACATCTGGTTGCAAAATACAAACACAAGTATAAAAAGATGCAATTGTAAGCAGAAAAAATAGTTAAAGACATTGCAACAGAACGTAAATGAGGCCCAAGGTGAAGCAACGTGAGGCATTTAACAACAGCTTTATCATTAAAGTTGATCATTGACAGCGTAAAGCAAAACAAGGCAGGGACGCTTTTCTCAGAACTGTATTCAGTTATCGCAGGATGTTGAGTGAATAAATGTACTCCATGTTATGGTATCAGCAGAGCAAGATCTTGTCACATTGTTAGAATGATATAGTACCTTGGGTTTATTTACTGTACAAGACGCAAAGCACCAATTTCTCATGAGGCGTTGGGTAACTGTGTTGTGGGTTAATTTATTAAGACTAGGCACATGATAACATAGGTATAAAGCTTGAAGACTTCAGAGCTGTGCGTGTGTGCTCTGCTCTAAGCAAAAGTGAAACTAAGACTGGACCATCTGACACATTTGCCTTCTAGCAATGTCATGCCGATATCCCTTAAAGACATTTTACAACACCCCCCTTTCTTTTTCAAGATATTTTCCCTCTTCCAAAGAAATTTGACTATTTATAATACATGTTTATGTTTAGTTACCATTACATCGAAGTATAGAACTGATGAACCCATCATTTTAAAGAAAGTGTCTGTCAATTTTCTTTACTGTGCTGCTTCCAGGTCAAAGGTTCTAACACAGCAGAAACTCTGGTTGCGATTCTCCCATCATGACCCACAACTTTTCAGGAGGTGCGCGTCGCCGACCTTGTTTCAGGATTTGCACACACGCCGGGAACGAACAGTTGCCGGTCAGATCACGCTGGAAACCGGCGGGAAGACAGGTAAGTCATCTAAATCGGTTTTAAATGTATTTTAAATATGCTTTCAATCTAATTATCCGGAACTTTCCAGTCCCGATTGAATCTCCCACCCCGCTAGGAGTACTTCATTCTGGCAGGGTTTAGGCTAGCTCCCCACATTCGGGGAACTAGCAGGAGACTCCACCGGATTGAAGGGGGGGAAATCGGAGCCCCCCCCCCCCGGGGGTCGGGCGGTGGGAGGGGTTGGTGCCCCCTGGGCATGGGCACCTTGGCAGTGCCAGCCTGTGCCCCTGGCACTGTCCAAGAGGCAAAGTGCCCATGCCCAGGGGGCACCTTAGCACTGCCCATCAGAGGCAGGGCCTATTGTGGGCAGGGCCTAGGGGCGATCGGTGAGGGTGGAAATTTTTTAAAAATAAATACCGTTTTTAAATTACTTATTTTCCATTTACCTCCGTGCTTTTGTGAAATGGAATAGTTATTGAGGCTCTAACGTTCGATTCACTCGCCTTCAAAATATCCAAGTGACGTTTAGAAATACAACTCAGAAACTGACATCCTAGTGTTGATAACACTACATGTTTCACTTTCATTAACTGCGAAAGAAGTGTTGGATCTCAGTAATTATTTCGCTATGAAAGCATAAACAAAGCTGTGTTAGATCTTTTCTCGTGTTATTAAGCAGTGTTTTCAGACCTAATACCACAAGAAACAAAACAAGGCACAAGCAAACCAGCAGCAAATTATGCAAACACGTTAATGTATAATTCGCATTCCTATAGCTGGTTTACAAATATATTTGTCCTGAGTGTTAAAGGGAGATGTGCAGGAGAAGGTTTTCCACGCAGAGAGTGGTGGGTGCTTGGAACGCGCTGCCAGAGGAGGTGGTGGAAACAGGCACATTAGCAACATTTAACAGGCATCTGGATGGGTCCATGAATAGAATGAGAATAGAGGGATACCGCCCGAGTGAGGGCAGATGGATTCTTTTTAGTTTAGTTAGGGCATCATGATCAGCACAGGCTTGGAGGGCCGAAGGGCCTGTTCCTGTGCTGTATCTTTCTTTGTTCTTTGTTCTCCTTTCATAGAAATCATAGAAACCCTACAGTACAGAAAGAGGCCATTTGGCCCATCGAGTCTGCACAGACCACAATCCCACCCAGGCCCTACCCCCACATCCCTACATATTTACCCACTAATCCCTCTAACCTACGCATTTCAGGCCACTAAGGGCAATTTTTAGCATGGCCAATCAACCTAACCCGCACATCTTTGGACTGTGGGAGGAAACTGGAGCACCCGGAAGAAACCCATGCAGACACGAGGAGAATGTGCAAACTCCGCACAGACAGTGACCCAAGCCGGGAATCGAACCCAGGTCCCTGGAGCTGTGAAGCAGCAGTGCTAACCACTGCGCTACCGTACCGTGTGTGTGTGGTATAAATCTAGTCATGAAGATATGCTTTTATCAAATATTAATTTGTAATTCATTGACTAAAAATAGATTATTTTTCAAACAGACTAAGTGATTTCAAGCCACATGGTCAACACTGCTTTACATTACCATATATATTCCATATTTCAACCATAAGGAGAGGAGGCGGCAAAGACAGTGACCCCCCCCCAACCCACAGCCCACAAGTTGGGATTGTATATAGCCTTCTTCGTATCTTGTCAAAGACACCTATAGAAGCACTTACAGCATTCAACAATTGGAAATGAACCATTCAAATATTAATTGCTTTTGCCAAGAGGACCTCATTTGGAGATAACAAGCAGACTGGATTTAATCGAGCTGTGGTAGGAACATATCATTCGTTTTTGAGGGGGAGAAGTCAGGTTGCAAGCCAAGCCCGCGTTTAAGTATGTATTTTTCAGCAGAACTGGACCAGCAAAGAACAAAGAACAAAGAACTAAGAACAGTACAGCACAGGAAACAGGCCCTTCGGCCCTCCAAGCCTGTGCTGCTCATTGGTCCAACTAGACCATTCGTTTGTATCCCTCCATTCCCAGACTGCTCACGTGACTATCCAGGTAAGTCTTAAACGATGCCAGCGTGTCTGCCTCCACCGCCCTACTTGGCAGCGCATTCCAGGCCCCCACCACTCTCTGCGTAAAAAGCATCCTTCTGATATCTGAGTTATACCTCGCCCCTCTCACCTTGAGCCCGTGACCCCTCGTGCTCGTCACCTCCGACCTGGGAGAAAGCTTCCCACTGTTCACCCTATCTATACCCTTCATAATTTTGTACACCTCTATTAGTTCTCCCCTCATTCTCCATCTTTCCAGGGAGAACAAGTCCAGTTTACCCAATCTCTCCTCTTGGCTAAGACCCTCCATACCAGGCAACATCCTGGTAAACCTTCTCTGCACTCTCTCTAAAACCTCCACATCCTTCTGGTAGTGCGGCGACCAGAACTGGGTGCAGTACTCCAAATGTGGCCTAACCAGCGTTCTATACAGCTGCAACATCAGACTCCAGCTTTTATACTCTATACCCTGTCCTATAAAGGCAAGCATGCCATATGCCTTCTTCATCACGTTTGCAGTGGAGCAAAGTGGAGAGTCCATATCTATTAACGTGACCAGGTCTCCATTCTGCAGTAGATAGAGGGTTTCAATTAAGTGATTCAATTTCTCAGCAGAATCTCCACTGAAGAAGAAATACCAACTATAGATTTTTGAACTGCCTCAGCCTGGATGAATGGACCATTGGATTCTATCAGCAGCCAGTAAAGATCAAGCTACGAACTGTGGACTTGCTTTATTTTTATAAACTCTAATTTAGCCAAATCTATCCTCCTGTACTGTGTAACCTGTATTTGTGTGGGTGTGAGCCTCAAGTGTGTGCGTGTGCGGAAGTATTTATTAGTTTACTGAGATCAGTTTAAGTATAAATAAAGCAAACCACATATTAAGTTGATCTTTCTCTACACCCTAGCTATAACTGTAACACTACATTCGGCATCCTCTCCTTTCCTTCTCTATGAACGGTATGCTTTGTCTGTTATAGCGCGCAAGAAACAGTACTTTTCACTGCACCCCAATACACGTGACAACAATAAATCAAATCAAATCAGAAACAAACCTCTTTCTTTGGTAAACTCAAGAAAATCTGTCGGACTAGTGATCATAGTTTGTAAGCAGTTAAGTACACATTAAACTGGCAAAGACAGACTTACTCAAAACACAAAAATACATGTCGCAGTCAGATGAGAGGGAAAAGAAGGGAGTCCTTGTAACAATAATTAATAATAATAATAAAGTGTTGAAAATATATTACAGAACAAATGAGAAATTTCTGTACACAGAGGGTAGCGAATGTGTGGAATCCACTACGACAAAATATAGTTGAGGCCAAAATGCTGTGTGATTTCAAGAAGAAATTAGATATAGTTCTTGGGGATAAAGGGATCAAGGGATTTGGGGAAGTGGGGATCAGGATATTGAATTTGATGATCAGCCATGATCAAAATGAATGGCGGAGCAGGGCTCGAAGGGCCGAATGGCCTCCTCCTGCTTCTAGTTTCTGTGAAAAAGGAACACAGTTACTTTCTACTATTCTTCTTTACTTGATAATCAAGCTGATGGGTGCAATCTTACCGGCCCTTCACACCATGCTCTCACTGCAGCGAGGTCGGAGAATTTGTCACCCAGCCACATCTCAGTTCACCGCAGCGGGATGGGAAAATCCCACCAGTGTGAACAGCCGTAACATTCCAGATGATGTTGTTTGGGGTTTTATAGACAAATCATTTCTGTAAATTCTCTAAGCGCATGGGATGAAAAATCCCTAAAGGCCTGAACAAAATAAATTGACAACACTTACCTGGAGTATTGTGCAGAGTTTTGGTCCCCGTAGTTGAGGGAAGATGTAGTGTCATTGGAGGCAGTTCAGAGGAGGTTCACTAGATTGATTCCAGAGATGAGGGGTTTGTCGTATGAAGAGAGATTGAACGGTTTAGGCCGATACTCTCTGGACTTTAGAAGAATGAGGGGAGATCAAAGTGAGGTATTCAAGGTGATAAAAGGTATGGATAAAGTAGACGTGGAGCGGATGCTTCCGCTTGTGGGGCATTCTGGGACGGGAGGTCATAGTCTTAGGATAAGTGGTAGCAAATTTAAAACAGAGTTGAAAAGAAATTACTTCTCCCAAAGGGTTGTGAATCTGTGGAATTCGCTACCCCAAAGTGCGGTGGATGCTGGGACAGTGAGTAAATTTAAGGAGGAGTTAGACAGATTTTTAATTGGGAATGGGTTGAAAGGTTATGGGAAGAAGGCAGGAAAATGGGGATGAGGAGCATATCAGCCATGATCAAAGGGCAGAGCGGACTCAGTGGGCCAATTGGCCTAATTCTGCTCCTATATCTTATGAACTTATGAACTTAAATACTTCAGCAAGAAAAATGAATAACAAGCTTCAAACTGTCAAATTATCAGTTCTTCGAGTGCTGCATAAATAGAGAATTATCCAATATTATGAATATACTTTTGAAAAATTCATTTACAGAATTTGGGCATCGCTGACCAACATTTATTGCCCATCCCTAATTGCCCTTCAGAAGGTAGTGGTGTGTTGCCTTCCTGAACCACTGAAGTCCCTAAGGTGTAAGTACACCCACAGTGCTGTTAGGGAGGAAATTCCAGGACAGTGAAGGAACGGCAATATATTTCCAAATCGGGCTGGGTGAATGACTTGGAGGGGAACATCCAGGTGGTGGTATTCCCAGGTATCTGCTGCTCTTGTCCTTCTGGGCGATAGTGGTGGTGGGTTTGGAAGGTCCTACCCAAGGAATCTTGGTGAGTTCCTGCTGTACGTCCTGTAGATGGTTCACACGGCTGCCACTGTTCGCTGGTGGTGGAGGGATTGGATGTTTCTGGTAGGGGTGTCAATCAAGCGGGGCTGCGTTGTGCTGGATGGTGTTAAGCCTCTGGAGTGCTGTTGGAGCTACAGTCATCCAGGAAATTGTAGAGTATTCCATCGCACTTCTGACTTGTGCCTTGTAGATGGTGAACAGGCTTTGGGCGGGGGGGGGGAGAGTCAGAGTTGAGTTACTCGCCGTAAGATTCTTAGCCTTTGAACTACCTCTTAGTCATGTAGACCAAAATAATGAAGCTTAGGTAGTGAAAATTTATGTTGCTATGCCCAACTAGCTTTCTAAGGGTCAATCACTAGAAGTGAGGTTATCTTGTAGGGAAATCTATTTTGATGTACATTAATCACACATTTCACTGAGCTCACCATCCATGTCATTCGCTGGACATTACGTGTGACTCTTGACATTTACACATGTAACATTTGCACATGCTTATTGTTTCTTTCCTGCTTGCTGAGGAAAGTAGCTCGCTCATCCAGTCAAGCAGTGATTGAATCATAGAATCCTACTGTACAAAAGGCGGCCATTCGACCAATCGAGACTGCACCAACCACAATCCCACCCAGGCCCTATTCCCGTAACCCCACATATTTACCCTGCTGATCCCTCTGACACTAAGGGTTAATTTAGCATGGCCAATCAACCTAACCTGCACATCTGTTGGACTGTGGGAGGAAACCGGAGCACCCGGAGGAAACCCACGCAGACACGGGGAGAATGTGCAAACTCCACACGGACAGTGACCCGAGGTTGGAATTGAACACGGGTCCCTGACACTGTTAGGCAGCAGTGCTAACCACTGTGCCACCGTGCCACCCCCCCCCCGGGCTGATGGCACAGTGGTTGGCTGAACAGACTGCCACTATTTCCCTAAATGATGGAACATTTGGGCCCTTTTTTGATTCATTCATGAGACATGGGCATCGCTGGTTGGCCAGCATTTATTGCCCATCCCTAGTTGCCTTCATGTCACGTGGAGGCCAGACCAGGTAAGGACGGCAGATTTCCTTCCCTAAAGGGCATTAGTGAACCAGATGGGCTTTTCCGACAATCGACAATGGTTTCATGGTCATCAGTAGATTCTTAATTCCACATATTTTTTGTTGAATTCAAATTCCACCATCTGCTGTGGCAGGCTTTGAACCCAGGTCCCCAGAACATTAGCTGAGTTTCTGGACTAATAGTTTAGCGGTAATACCACTCGGCCATCACCTCCCTCTAGGATCTGTTTACAAAATATCTGCACTGTCTGCTATAAATCCAAATGGGAAATTTAATTTGGCTGTCAGATCTTGGGATCATTTCAGAATGTTCAACATCCGTAACATAAATGATGAAAACCATTCAATCCTTTCACTTACCTGCACATACATTATTTCCAAAGTCAATATTGATCCCGGAAAGTGAAGCCTCTGCTATTTAACATGAGTGCAGCACTACAGGGTCCAAGCATACGTCCCGCAAGTCTCAAGCAAGGTTAAAGAGTAGACAATATTTCCCCACATGATGATGAGTATTTCTTTTGGCGAAGTGGTGCACACGGAAATAGGTCACCATGTTTAAGAGTCTCCAAATTCCGCTGTTGTGAATGTTATATTTGTCCAACAAGGACACATCCTGCCTAAATTTAGGGAACATAAATTCTGAATGTCAGGTGCTAACGTGCGCACAAGATTCTGCTGGGGTTTAACAAGAAAAACTGTGCAACCTGCCAACGCAAGGGCCATTGGCTTGCAAAGTTATCTGAGGCCAACTGCAAAGGATCTCAGTGTCACTTCCGCTCTTCTAGTTTCCAATAGTGAGCCTGGGCTGCTCATCAATCGCTAACCTTCCACGCCTTAACGACTGCGGAGCAGCCAGGTTTAGCCTTCGTAAGACATTACTAACCAGAAGGGGGCCATTCAGCCCATCCAGTCTGTGCTAGATCTCTGTAGAATAATCCAGCCATTCCCATTCCTCCCATTCTATCCCTGCAGTCCTGCTGGTTTATTTCCCATTGATCAGAAAACGCAGGTGATTGATTGGATTATGGTCTTCCATTGCCAACCAATAACCAATCTGAACTCAAAGAAGCCCCCGTTGCTTATAACCCCCACTGCCACCTGTCCCCTCTACCAAGATGTGGAAATATTTCACACCAAGAGCAGAACACCAGAAAAGGCAAAGGTTGCCAGTTAAGGGCATCGAAATGTTATTATTATAAAGGATGTAGAGAAAGGAACTTCTCTCTCTTTCAACCTCTCCACATCCTGATAGCATGCAGGTCACATTATCGTCTGTTTCATAGAATCATAGAAATCATAGAAACCCTACAGTGCAGGAAGAGGCCATTCGGCCCATCAAGTCTGCACCGACCACAATCCCACCCAGGCCCTACCCCCATATCCCTACATATTTACCCGCTAATCCCTCTAACCTACACATCTCGGTTTCTAATGCTAATTATTCCTGGAACAGGTTTGCTAGTCTGTTGCCAGGGACTTATAGCTTGAGAGGCATTACACCACATCAAACACAGCCGCATTGACAAACTAAGGGGCAATTTAGCACGGCCAGTTCACCTAGCCCGCACACCTTTGGACTGTGGGAGGAAACCGGAGCATCCGGAGGAAACCCACGCAGACACGGGGAGAATGTGCAAACTCCACACAGACAGTGACCCGAGGCCGGAATTGAACCCAGGTCCCTAGTGCTCTAAGGTGTTAACCACTGCGCCACTATGTCACCCAGAAAGGAACTTAGTGCTCCTTAAAGTAGGGTCCCACAAGTGGTAATGAGGAAACCACTTTAATAGAATAATTATAAATAGATGAAGAAGGATTGATGGCTTGAAATATTTTTGCTTTGAACCTTTTTAGATGGCGCGGGGGGGCAGGATTTCACAGCCTCGTTCATCCCAAAACCATAAAATCCCACCCAAGGTCAATGGACCTTTCTATTGTTCGCCCCTTGCCCGCTCCGATTCCAGTGGTAAAATTCCATCCTTGAGTGCCCAATTTTAGCTTGGGAATGATATTAAGCATTCCGTAACAGTTGAAATTCACTCCCCAGTTCGGTATTTATGTAGTTACGAATTGAAAAACTCCCAAGCAAATGCACTATTCAATACAGATCTTTAGACTGCCAATCCATGTTTATTTAGTTATCCTCTTGAGCGCTGGGAGGACATTTCAACCCTCACAACGTGCCATCCACAAAAAAAATGTGTGGTAACTTGGGAAGCAGATCTGTTAAATTGTAAAAGCGACAGATTCATTAATAATGCCTTAAGACATGATAGTCTGGAATTTTATTATATTAGGATTGTTCAGTAAAAGCTGTGCGCAAGACCAAGTATTAATTAAATCTGGGGGCCATTTGGTGTCTTTCATTTATTTTTTGAAGTTGCACTAACTATGATTCTGGCCAACTTGTGGTTATTTGTTCCAGTTGTCACCAGTCAGGAAGGTACAAAAAAATAAATAATGTCTTGACAAATGGGGATTTTTCCCATAACACGTTAGTCTGCGGAGCAAATTCAAGATGTGGAGATGCCGGCGTTGGACTGGGGTACACACAGTAAGGAGTCTAACAACACCAGGTTAAAGCCCAACAGGTTTATTTGGTAGCAAACGCCACTAGCTTTCGGAGCGCTGCTCCTTCGTCAGTTGAGTGGGAGATCTGCTCACACACAGCAAACAGGGCATATAAAGACACAAACTCAATTTACAGAATAATGAATAATGATTGGAATGCGAGTCTTTACAGCTAATTAACCTTTAAGACTTGATTAGCTGTAAAGACTCGCATTCCAATCATTATTCATTATTCTGTAAATTGAATTTGTGTCTTTATATGCCCTGTTTGCTGTGTGTGAGCAGATCTCCCACTCACCTGATGAAGGAACAGCGCTCCGAAAGCTAGTGGCGTTTGCTACCAAATAAACCTGTTGGACTTTAACCTGATGTTGTGAGACTCCTTACTGAGCAAATTCAAAGCAGCCTCAGGTTATCATTATTTTTTATCAAATACCCAGCACGTTTTCTCGCTCATTACTTCCTTTAGTCCTTGTTTTTCCCTGCTCCCGCACAATTCTTCTGGGCTGAGGCTAAAACTGGGAATAAAAGCTTCGACAGTCACAGACATTCTGGAACTAACGTTCCCGCTCCCTCCGGAATTTTTTCAAATTGCAGTACTTGGGTCGCAACCCGCATTATGTGTGGTAAACATAGACATTAATGAGCCTAAACCTTCCCCCCCACCCCCATATATTTTATTCATAAAATGCATAAAAGCACACTCCAAACTATTTCAAATTAAGATGTGGAGATGTTGGCGTTGGACTGGGATAAGCACAGTAAGAAGTCTCACAACACCAGGTTAAAGTCCAACAGGTTTATTTGGTAGCACAAACTTTTGGAGTGCTGCCACCACACTCACCTGATGAAGGAGCAGCGCTCCGAAAGCTCGTGCTACCAAATAAACCTGTTGAACTTTAACCTGATGTTGCGAGACTTCTGACTATTTCAAATTTAAAAATATGATAGGTGGGATTTTACGGCCTCGCTCGTCCCAAAATCGTAAAATCCCCCCCGAAGGTCAACGGACTTTTCCATTGTCCGCCCCTCGCCCGCTCCAATTCCGTGACGGGCGGGGGGGGGTAAAATTCCGTCCGATGAGTGCAATTTTACTCCTAACTGCTGGGATGTTTCAATGCTCTTGATCACCACAATTTACATCCCATGTCAGGCATGCAAGCTGAGGGGTTCTACACAGCATCCAACCCCTTGGGGGACTATGGGTCAAAGGTCTCTGCCCATCGTGTCTCTGCTGTGGCTATCCCAAACTTTAGTGCATCCCCCAGTGTGTGGTCCTGGGAGTATACCAGTCTGTCGTGGTGTTCCCAATCATAGAATCCTTAAAATGCAGAAGGAGGCCAATCGGCCCATTGAGTCTGCACTGACTCTCTCTGACAGAGTATCTTATGCAGGCCCTTTCCCCCATCCTATCTCCATAACCCCACACACTTACCATGGCTAAACAATCTAACCTACAGATTTGGCGACACTAAGGGACAGTTTACCATGGCCAATCCACCTAACCTACACATCTTAGAATCATAGAATCCTAGAGTTCAGAAGGAGACCATTCGGCCCATCGAGTCTCCACTGGCCACAATCCCACCTAGGCCCTATCCCTATAACCCCATGCATTTACCCTAGCTTGTCCCCCTGACACTAAGGGACAATTTAGCGTGGCCAATCCACCTAACCCGCACATCTTTGGACTGTGGGAGGAAACCGGAGCACCCAAAGGAAACCCACGCAGACATGGGGAGAACGTGCAAACTCCACGCAGACAGTAACCCCAGCCGGGAATCGAACCCGGGTCCCTGGTGCTGTGGGGCAACAGTGCTAACCGCTGCGCCACCGTGCCACTCCTATGGGTAATGGTACCATGTCTAATCCACCTAACCTACACATCTTGCAACAATAAGGGACAATTTAGCATGGCAAAGCCACCTAACCTAATATCTGGTGTTATCTTTAAACTTGCAAGTCCAAGGAGTAAGAGCTACGGCTGGGGTGCCACTAATTGGGTAGCTCTCTCATGCACCTAGCCAGCACGTCTTTCAGAATGTGGGAGGAAACCAGAGCACCCGAAGGAAACCCACACAGACATGGGGAGAACATGTAGACTCCACACAGACAGACAATCACCCAAGGCTGGAATTGAATCCAGGTCCCCAGTGCTATGAGGCAGCAATGCTGACCACTGTGCCACCGTGCCTCCCTGGAGTAATGTGTGTAGTTCTGGTCGCCTCACTATAGGAAGGATGTGATTGCACTGGAGAGGGGGCAGAGAAGATTCACCAGGATGGAGCATTTGTGCTATGAAGAGAAGCTGGATAGGTTCAGGTTTTTTTCTTTAGAGCAGAGAAGGCTGAGGGGGGGACCTGATTGAGGGGTATAAGATTATGAGGGTTCTGGACAGGGTGAAAAGGGGGGCAGCTGTTCCCTTAGTTGAAGGATCAATAACCAAAGGGCATAATTTTAGTGTCTTATGAACTTGGATCTTATAATTTTAAGGTGAGGGCAGGAGGTTTAGAGGGGATCTGAGGGAAAACCTTTTCACCCAGAGGATGGTGGGAATCTGAAATGCGTTGCCTGCCGGGGAGGTTGTAGAGGCGGGAAACATAGAACATAGAACATTACAGCGCAGTACAAGCCCTTCGGCCCTCGATGTTGCGCTGACCAGTGAAACCAATCTAAAGCCCATCTCACCTACACTATTCCAATATCATCCATATGTTTATCCAATGACCATTTAAATGCCCTTAATGTTGGCGAGTCCACTACTGCTGCAGGCAGGGCATTCCACGCCCTTACTACTCTCTGAGTAAAGAACCTACCTCTGACATCTGTCCTATATCTATCACCCCTCAGTCTAAAGCTATGTCCCCTCGTCACAACCTTTAAAAAGTACACGGATGAGCAATTGAAATGTCACAACATTCAAGGCTATGGGCCAAGTGCTGCAAAGTGGGATTCGTATAGATTTAGTGTAGTTTTGTCAGTGCAGACTCGATGGGACGAATGGCCTCTTAGCTTCTGTACTGTAAGACCATATGTACCTGGAAAGATGTTTCAAACCTGACTTTGTCCTGAATTGCCAGCAGGTGGCACTATTCTACAATTGGGTGACATTTTGAGAACATGTCTTGCTTTGTCAGAGAATAATCAACAAATTGGAAGATTTGAAAGGTTTAGGGACTTTGGGATCTGCGAAGCTGTTGACAAGATTGCTGAGGTTTGCAGTGTATCTCAAAGATTAATATCGGTCATCAAAATGTTATTTAACCTTCTATAAATCATTGTCAATATTTAGCTGATCTTCCAAACCCCACATCCTCTCCATTACCAAGTCCACTTATTTCACCCAAATTACTCTTCCCCCCACCGGCCCCCCAACCCCCAAGATCATCAACTACTGAAACCCTCATACACAAATCTATTGCCTCCGGATTTGACTATTCTAACACTCACCTGGCCAGTCTCCCATCTCCCAGAAATGTACCCCAGTGCAAAATTCAGCCATCCGTGTTCTGTCATAGAATCATAGAAACACTACAGTACAGAAGGAAGCCATTTGGCCCATCGAGTCTGCACCGACCACAATCCCATCCAGGCCCTATCCCCAGAACCCCACTTATTTACCTGGCTAACCCCCTGACACAAAGGGGCAATTTAGCACGGCCAATCAACCCTAACCCGCACATCTTTGGACTGTGGGAGGAAACCAGAGCACCCGGAGGAAACCCACACAGATACGGGGAGAATGTGCAAACTCCAGCCAGAGAGTGGCCCGAGGCTGGAATTGAACCCGAGTCCCTGGCGCTGTGAGGCAACAGTGGTAACCACTGTGCCACCATGCCACAAGTCAGGCCCGCTGCCTTGGCCTAAACTGAATGACCCACCCAATCCTACTCTTATTATAGTTTTCCTTGCAGGGTGTTGGAACTGAGTGGCTTGCTAGGCCGTTTCAGAGGGCAGTTGAGAGTCAGACACACTGCTGTGGATCTGGAGTCACACGTAGGTCAGACTGGGCAAATTTGACAATTTTCCTGGGTTTTTACAACAATCAGTCATCTTACGGTCACCATCACTGGCGTTAGTTTTTTATTACAGATATATTTAATTAACCTAATTTAACATCCACAGCTGCAGTGCACATTTAGACGACTGTAGCTCTTGATAGACAATGATAGACAATCATCCCAATCTTCAGTGCCGTGCAGGAATGGGAATGCTTATGTCCGTAAAACGTATTGGACGGGATTTTCCGGCTGCGCTCGGCCGAAGGCCGAGATTCCCGTCCGAGGTCAACGGGCCTTTGCATGGTCTGCCCCCGCCCGCTACGATTCCCGCAGCAGGTGTGACGGGAGAATTCCACCCATTGTCCTTGAGGCGAGGCTTTTAAATTGTACAATGTTTTCATTGAAAAAAAAGGCTTGTATTTATCTACAACCACCGGATGTCTCAAAGCTCGGAAGTAACCGATGAGGTGCTTTTTAAGTGTAGTAACTGTTGTAATGTTGGAGAAAAGGGAACCAATTTGTGCACAGGAATCTCTCACTCAGAGGGTGGTGAGTATCTGGAACAAGCTGCCAGAGGTCGTGGTAGAGGCGGGTACAATTTTGTCTTTTAAAAAGCAATTAGACAGTTACACGGGTAAGATGGGTATAGAGGGATATGGTCCAAACGCGGGTAATTGGGACTAGCTTAGTGGTTTAAAAAAAGGGGCGGCATGGACAAGTTGGGCTGAAGGGCCAGTTTCCATGCTGTAAACCTCTATGACTCATTAACATGAGGCAATGCAATAATGACCAGATCGACTGTTCTTGAGATGTTTATTGAGGGATAGATATAGACCAGGACACCCAGGGATAACTCTCCTTGTCTTCTTCTCTCGGGATCGATTATGTCCCCCTGAGAAGGGCTCTCACCTGGAAAGTAGCACACATGCCTTTGCAGCACTCCCTCACTCCTGCACTGGAGCATTGGTTTGTCTGCTCAGGTCCAGGGATGGGACTTGAATCTACAATCTTGTAAATTCGGAGGGAAGGGTGCTACAAAGACTGACAAAGAAGGAAGCGCAGGAAAGGGAAATGGATTTCAGAATGTAGATGAAAACACATTGCTGAATTTAAATTCCGATCACAGAAGTTGGGGGGGGTGGGGGGGGCAGGAGTCGGAAATTATTGAGACGAGGGAATCGAATGCGTGGAAGCAATTTGCTTGGAGCAGCAGTTAGTGATGTAGCACTCGAGTGCTTGAGGGTAATTAGATAAATATCTCAATGGGAGAGGTGCAAAGGGTGAGGTACAGATAGTCAAATACTGTGTGTTTGCATATTGCTTAAGTCATGAACAAATTCTCTGCCAGAAACAACTATTAACAGAAAATGGACCACAAGCGTCATGACTCACGGGGGCACAATGGTTAGCACTGCTGACTCACAGCGCCAGGGACCCGAGTTCAATTCGCAACTTGGGTCACTGTCCATGTGGAGTCTGCACATTCTCCCCGTGTCTGCGTGTGTTTCCTCCAGCTGCTCCAGTTTCCTCCGAAAGTTGCGCTGGTCAGGTGCATTGGCCATGCTAAATTCTCCTTCAGTGTACCCGAACAGGCGCCGGAGTGAGGCGACTAGGGGATTTTCACAGTAAATTCATTGCAGTGTTAATGTAAGCCAGCTTGTGACACTGATAAATAAACTTAAACTCACATATGGGTTATGAAAAATGATGCAAGAACTAAGAGGATTGGGGTGCAGTATATACACTCCCAAACATATTTTTTTTAATTCATTCTACGGGATGTGGGTGTCGCTGGCTAGGCCAGCATTTATTACCCACCCCTAGTTGCCCTTTAGAAGGTGGAGGTGGTGAGCTTCCTTCTTGAACCGCTACAGTCCCTAAGGTGTAGTTACACCCACCATGTTGTCAGGAGGGAGTTCCAGGATTTTTACCCATCAAAAGTGAAGGAACGGCAATATATTTCCAAGTCAGGATGATGAGTGACTTGGAGGGGAACCTCCAAGTGGTGGAATTCCCAGGTATCTGCTGCTCTTGTCCTTCTAGATGGTAGTGGTCATGAGTTTGGAAAGAGCTGACTAAGGAACTTTGGTGAGTTCATGCAATGCATCTTGTAGATGGTACAAGATGGCTGCCACTGTTCATCGGTGGTGAAGGGATTGAATATTTATGGAAGGGATAGCAATCAAGCAGCCTGATTTGTCCTGGATGGTGTCAAACTTCTTGAGTGTTGTTGGAGCTGCACTCAAAGTAAAATGTATTTATTAGTCACAAGTTGGCTTACATTAACACTGCTATGAAGTTACTGTGAAAATCCCCTAGTCGCCACACTCCTGTACACTGAGGGAGAATTTAGCATGGCCAATGCACCCAACCAGCACATCTTTCAGACTGTGGGAGGAAATCGGAGCACCTGGAGGAAACCCACGCAGACACTGGGAGAACGTGCAGACTCCACACAGACAGCGACCCAAGCCGGGAATCGAACCTGGGTCCCTGGTGCTATGAGGCAGCAGCGCTAACGACTGCACCACATCCAGGCAAGTGGAGGGAATTCCATTACACTCCTGACTTGTGCCTTGTAGGTGGTGGACAGGCTTGGGGGAGGGTCAGAAGGTGACCCTCCCCCAAGGTGACCTAGTCACAGTATTTATATGGCTAGTCCAATTCAGTTTTGGTCAATGGTAACCCTCAGGATGTTGACTGTGTGGGATTCAGCTATTGAATATCAAGGGGTGATGGTTAGATCTTCGCTTTTTGGCGATGTTTATTGCCTGGCATTTGTGTGGCACGAATGTTATTTGCCACTTGTTGGCCCAAGCCTGGATATTGTCCAGATCTTGTTGCATTTGTACATGGACTGCTTCAGTAGCTGAGGAGTCGTGAATGGTGCTGAACATCATTACATCACAGTAAAAATAATGTAAGGGCAAATTGATTGCTTACAAGTGTCAAGCTAATTTTCACCATCTATTCTTTTTTCCAAATGAGGCGTTACCTGTCATGTTTCATTTGCACTAACGCAGCCGAGACGGAGTGACAAGGTGTGTGTACGATTCAGCTGCAGGCAAAACCAACAAAAATACCTCAGCAGCAATGAGGAAACCTGTCAGTTAGGATCCTTCTATAACAATGCTCACGTCACATTTCTCAAGCTAAGCTTCATTGCCGCTAAAAAGATTGCACTAATGGAAATGTTGCTGCAATTGCGCAAAGATTTTGGGATGGGGCCCGCAAGCTGTGGGGATTCTCCACAAAAGGCTCAAGTCTATTTAGCCCTGGGAGCCTTGGGAACCCAGGGAACCCTGGGAGCCCTGGGAGCAAAGGAATGGTCAGCTGGCCAAAGTTCCGCTGGTCAGGTAAGGGGAAGAGTCGCATCCTAGTTTACGCCCCGGGTTGGCCGCAGCTGGGATCAGGGATATCCCCATTGTATAGTTCTGGCACATAACAGTCCAGAAAGTACAGAGGGCCAGAGGGACCTTGGAGAGCATGTCCAAAGATCCCTGAAGGCAGCAGGAGAGGTAAATAAGGTGGTTAAGAAAGCACATGGGGTGCTTGCTTTTATTAGCCGAGGCATGAGAGCAGGGAGGTCCGTATGGAGTTGTATATAAAATGCTCATTAGGCCACCGCTAGAGTACTGTGTGCAGTTCTGGTCACCACACTTTCGGAATGATGTGATTGCACTAGAGAGGGCGCAGAGGAGATTCATCAGGATATTGCCTAGACTGAGTGTTTCAGCTATGAGGAGAGGCTGGTTAGGCTGTTGTTGTTCTCCTTAGAGCAGAGAAGACTGAGGGAAACCTGATTGAGGTGTACAAAATTATGAGGGGCATTGATTGAGTAGATAGGAAGAAATGTCTCTCTTTGCTCTTCATAGAGAGGTCAGTAACCAGGGCCCATAGATTTAAGTTCAGAGGCAAGAGATTTAGAGGGAATTTGAGGAAAGATTTTTTCACCCAGAGGGTGGTGGGAATCTGGTACTCACTGCCTGAAAGTCTAATACAGGTGGGAACCCTCTTTACATTTAAGGAGCATTTAGATAAGCACTCGAAATGCCATAGCACACAAAGCTATGGGCCAAATGCTGGAAAATGGGATTAGGGTAGATCGGTATTTAATGGCCGGAGCAGACACGATGGGCTGAAGGGCCTTTTTTCTGTGCTATTAAACTCTGCGACTATGACGCGATGATATAGGGTTAAAATGGAACTGAGTGTAGTACCACCCACACAGTGATGTAAGAAAACATATGACCTGTACCTCGAGAGTAGACAGAGCTGTGTGTACAAGCAAGCTTGGAGACAGCTCCGAGCTTGAATCCTTTACAATGTATATGTACATCGTTATTGTAATTAATAAATGCATACAGTCAACCTACTTAGGTCTACAAACTCTTCATGAAGACCTACTGAACGGTATCCAGAACCCTACTACAGTGCCCATTCGTAGAAAAGTGACAATTCATTCGTTTTCCAGAAAATAAAGTTTCACTAATGTTGCAGTTGTTTCTTTGGTAAAAGACATTGTGGCACAATGGTTAGCACTGCTGCCTCACAGCGCCAGGGACCCAGGGTTCGATTCCGGCCTTGGGTCACTGTCTGTGCTGAGTCTACACGTTCTTCCCATGTCTGCGTGGGTTTCCTCCGGGTGCTCCGGTTTCCTCCCACAGTCCAAAGATGTGCGGGTTAGGTGGATTGACCACGCTAAAGTGTCCTTCAGTGTCAAGTGGACTAGTAGGTTAAACACGTGGTGTTACAGGGGTAGGGCCCAGGTGGGATTGTTGTTGGCGCAGGCTCGATGGGCTGAATGGCCTCCTTCTGTGCTGTCGGGATTCTATGATTCGATGAAATTCTGACACTGACCTACAGTTTTTACCAGCCCCAATATGCTTCATTCATAGAATCATAGAACCCCTACAGTGCAGAAGGAGGCCATTCGGCCCATCGAGTCTGCACTGACAACAATCCCACCCAGGCCCTCTCCCCATAACCCCAAATACTTACCCTGCTAATCTCCTGACACTAGGGCCAATTTAGCATGGCCAATCAACCTAACCTGCACATCTTTGGACTGTGGGAGGAAACCGGAGCACCTGGAGGAAACTCACGTAGACACGGGGAGAATGTGCAAACTCCACGCAGACAGTCACCCGAGGCCAGAGTTGAACCCGGGTCCTTGGCGCTGCGAGGCAGCAGTGCTAACCACTGTGCCACCGTGCCACCCCTCACTGCTTTCTAATTCGGAGTTGCCTTACGAGGACAGGTTGAGCAGGTTAGGCCTCACTGGAATGAGGGATGAACTTACTGACACATGAGGGGACTTGAAAGAATATTTGCTGAAAGACTGTTTCTCATCATGGGGGATTCTAGACTTAGGGGACATCTTTATCAAAGATTTAGTTATCTTAAGATCGACTTCCATCAGGACCAAGGAGCAAATTAGGATAAATTTTGCAATCCACATAGTCCCAGAATAACAGTTCTTCCATTTATTAGGGAGGTGAGGAGAAATTTATTTTCTCAGAGGATTGTGAATCTTTGGAATTCTCTTCCTCGGGGAGCAGTGGAGGTGGGTCATTGAATATACTCAAGGCTGAGGTTGATTTTTGATTTACAAGGGAGGTCAAGGGTTAGGACGATTGGTGTTCAGGCCATATTGGGAGGAACCATGACCTCACTGAATGGTGGAGCAGGCTCAAAATGGCTGACTCCTGCTCCTATTTCCCATGTTCCCATGTTTCCCAGATGGATCCACAGAATACACTGTCCACAGAGGGGTCTGTCAGTGAGAGGTTCATCAAAAGCGGCAGCATGGTAGCACAGTGGTTAGCACTGCTGCTTCACAGCTCCAGGGACCTGGGTTCGAGGGGCGGCATGGTAGCACAGTGGTTAGCACTGCTGCTTCACAGCTCCAGGGACCTGGGTTCGAGGGGCGGCACGGTAGCACAGTGGTTAGCACTGCTGCTTCACAGCTCCAGGGACCTGGGTTCGAGGGGCGGCATGGTAGCACAGTGGTTAGCACTGCTGCTTCACAGCTCCAGGGACCCGGGTTCGATTCCCCGCTTGGGTCACTGTCTGTGTGGAGTTTGCACATTCTCCTCGTGTCTGCGTGGGTTTTCTCCGGGTGCTCCGGTTTCCTCCCACAGTCCAAAGATGTGCGGGTTAGGTTGATTGGCCATGCTAAAATTGCCCCTTAGTGTCCTGAGATGTGTAGGTTAGAGGGATTAGTGGATGGATATGGGGGTAGGGCCGGGGTGGGATTGTGGTCGGTGCAGTCTCGATGGGCCGAATGGCTTCTTCTGCACTGTAGGGTTTCTATGACTCTATCTATGACTCTAAAAGGACAGTGATATCCAAATTGGTCAGTTCGAAGCCTCCCTTATGTGCCCTTGAGATGGCGATGGTGAGTCAGCTTCTTGAACTGCTGCAGTCCTTGTGTTAGGTAGGCCATGGTGCCGTTAGGGAGGGAGGGCAGGATTCTCCAGTCCTGTCAATGGTTGGCGCCATGGCGGGTGATACAGGAAAATGTAAAGGAGGGTCAAAATTCGGTTCTCGGCCGGCGTAATAAAAATTTGCGGTTGTTTACTCCCTACTTTCATATCAGGATGGGGCGGATGTCCGGGGCAGGTGAGGACGGTAGGGAAGACAAGGCAGAGGCAAGAGAAGGGAAGAGGCAAGAGGGGAGAGGCGTGACTGTGGGGCTGGGGGACAACTATGTGGAGGAAAGGGTGCACGCAGTCACATGATAGGGGA
Source organism: Mustelus asterias (assembly GCF_964213995.1). Classification (NCBI taxonomy): domain Eukaryota; kingdom Metazoa; phylum Chordata; class Chondrichthyes; order Carcharhiniformes; family Triakidae; genus Mustelus; species Mustelus asterias. Next base: position 14,071,002 of record NC_135825.1, on the reverse strand, counting down.
GGTGGCCGGGGAAGGAGGGGTGGGGGGGGGGGGGTGGGTTGGGTGGTTAAATGCAGTCTGAGTTTTAAGTTTGTTTACTAGTGTCACAAGTAGGTTCACATTAACACTGCAATGAAGTTACTGTGAAAATCCCCGAGTCGCCACGCTCCGGCGCCTGTTTGGGTAACACTGAGGTAGAATTTAACATGGCCAATGCACCTAACCTAAAGCTAGTCTGGTAATGAAACCTCAGAACTACTATTTGTCAAGCTGATCCAATGACCCAGTTGTAACACGAGCTATGAAACAAGTTGTCGGGGAGGACTCTCAGGGCCTGTGGGTGGAGTAGTCCGCTGCACATGTCACAGAATCATAGAATCTACAGTGCAAAAGGAGGCCATTTGGCCCATCGAACCTACACCAACAACAATCCCAACCAGCTACTGTCCTATCCCCATAACCCCACATATTTACCCTCCTGACCCCCCCGACATTAAGGAGCAATTTAGCATGGCCAATCAACTTAGCCCACACATCTTTGGAGTGTGGGAGGAAACCGGAGTAGCTGGAGGAAACCCATGCAGACATGGGGAGAATGTGCAGTCTCCACACAGACAGTGACCCAAGGCCGGAATTGAACCCAGATCCCTGGCGCTGTGAGGCAGCAGTGCTAACCATTGTGCCACCGTGCCACCCCTGTGAGACATGTTAGGAACAGTCAAAAGGCAACTTTGGGAATGTGGTATCTGAACTCTTGTAACGCATTTGTGTGAGCGTATAAACACATTTTAAGACATGGTAAAATTGGTTTGCAAAGGCCCTTTGACCTTCCAGTGTCCAATGGAAAACCGCTAGGGTCCGAAGGAACCAATAGAAAAGGGGCCATGAGCCCAAAGGCATCTGCCGGATGGCCCTATGACCTCTAACCCTTGCAGCAGACACATTCAGTTTGTGATCTCACCACCCACCCCTCCTCTGGCCCCAACCCCCTCTGGCCCCACCCCCCTCGGGCCCCATCCCCCCCTAGCCCAACTCCTCTGGCCCACCCCCCTCTGGTCCCACCTCCTCCACTGGCCCCACCCCCCTCTGGCCCCACCTCCCTCTGTCCCCAAATCCTCCTCTGGCCCCACCTCTTCCTCTGGCCCCACCCCCCTCTGGCCCCACTCCCCTCTGGCCCCACCTCTTCCTCTGGCCCCATCCCCCTCTGGCCCCAATCCCCACCCCCCCCCCTGCCCCCAGCCCCACCCACCACCTCCCCCAATACCCCCAAAACTCAAAGCCCATTATTGCAAGTTTGGACTCCTGTATAATTTGGGGGATTCAGTCTGTCTGACAGTGCCCCGAGTGAAGTTTCTGCCACCCGGCAGAACTCATTGACATCTAAGCTCCTGTGTTAAAGCCCCGTGAAATGTGTGTGGGTTTTTTTGGGCGGGGTGTATTATCAAAGATCTGGAAGTTTATAGTAATGTGGCAAAGGAACTAAGTGAAGATGCAATGACTGGGATGATAGGACCGTGATAAAGCCAGCCGGGCTGCAAGGGCAGTGGGATTTGCAGCGATCTCCGGATCCTCGCAGTTGCAGGGTGCCATCGACTGCACTCATGTGACTTTAAAAGCTCCCTGGCAGCAGCCACTACAATTCATCAACCGGAAGGGGTTCCAGTCACTAAATGTGAAGCTGGTCTGCATCCACCAGTCTGTACAAGGTACCCTCGAATTCTCCCACGACTCATACCTCTTGTGTCATTCCCAGCTGCGACAGGTATTCGAGAGGCCTGAGCGATGTTGGCTCCTCAGCGACTCGGGCTGTCGGTTAAAAAATTGGCTGATGACGTTTTTTCAGCACTCACAAAGTGCCACAAGGTAATGGGTTGAAAGGCTATGGGTTGAAGGCAGGAAAGTGGGGATGAGGAGCATATCAGCCATGATCGAGTGGCGGAGCGGACTCAATGGGACGAATGGCCTAATTCTGCTCCTATATCTTATGAACTAGGAGAGATACAACGCTGCAACGCATTCTTTGATTGAGCAAACTATTGGCATCCTAAAGGTGCATTTCAGCTGTTTGGACAGGTCAGGCGGCGCACTCCAGTACTCTCCCCAGAGGGTCTCATGCATCATAATGGTTTGCTGTGCAAGGGGGGACATCTTGCCAGAGAGAGAAATGGAAGAGCTGCACATCCCCTCTGACGAGGAGGACGCGCCAGAGACCTGATCTGGATGAGGGCGAGAAAACACTGCCTCCAGAGGAAGAGGCCACAGCGCAGGCCAGTTAATGCAAGCATGTACAGGAGAGGCTTATAGCCAGCAGGTTCCAGGAGGATGACGACGAATAGCTGCTTTGATCTGTCCCTCTCCCATGCTGGGTCCATGTAACCACCTTCAGTGTGATCCCCACCAGGTGAATGCGCATCAATCTCTGAGTGAGTAGCTACACTAGAATCATAAGGACCTCATCAGTGGATGTAATACAGCCTCGCTTGGGAGTTCGTAGCCTCTCTGCAAAGGGAAAGTAACTGCCCAGGGCATTTAGTGAGCAAAGTTCAGATAGTGCAACATCTGCAAGCATCCCAGTAACACTCCACTGTTTACAGTAGCCTTCAAAAGGCAGGAGCAGCGCTGCAATCTTCATTACTCTCGAGGCAGTATTCCTGCATTTACACAAGACGCGTCAAGAACAAGAAGCTTCACTCAGAAGGCTATAAGACCATAAGACATAGGAGCAGAATTAGGCCACTCAGCCCATCGAGTCTGCTCCCCCATTCAATCATGGCTGATATTTTTCTCATCCCCATTCTCCTGCCTTTTCCCCATAACCCCTGATCCCCTTATTAATCAAGAACTTATTTATCTCTGTCTTAAAGGCACTCAATGACTTGGCCTCCACACCCTTCTGTGGCAAAAAGTTCCACAGATTCACCATTCTCTGGCTGAAGAAATTCCTTCTCATCTCTGTTTTAAAGGATCGTCCCTTTAGCCTGAGGTTGTGCCCTCTGGTTCTAGTTTTTCCTACTAATGGAAATTGGTTATCATTGGTTATCGACTTCACATCTCAAGTACATTGTGAATCCACCCTACGGTTTCTCCACAAACAATCGACCGTTCCTGCAAGACAAGTGTCTCTTCATCCTACGCAGTCCAGGGCATGACAAAGTCAACTATAACTCTCAGTGATGGATAAACACACCAGTTCAACTCAGCTCGCAGTGTACTGCGAAAGTTTCAGGAGATGCAGAGTCTGATATACATGAGGCACTCATGACCAGACATCCGTTCTCAGTCTCCCAGTATCCTGTGCTGTCTAGCCGTCGACTGAAAACACTGACACTCCATCTAGGCCTTAAGGAACCAACTCATTGAAAATGGAGAGCGCACACCCGATCTATCGCAGCCTCACTCTGATCCCATCTGAGGGCTCCACTTTTCCATACCAACAATTTTAATTATGTACACCAGGTATACCGATGCCATTGTGAGTGGCACGTTGCCATGTCAATTAACCAGGTGAGAGATGGCAGAGAATTAGTGTCACAAGATGATAGACACGCCTTCTGACCCTGAGCTACACTCTCCATGACAAGTGAACCTTCTGAGGCCTCTACACTCGCATCCTAGGCCCCATGCTTTAACTGTTTGGCAGGAAACAGAAGGAGATCAACATATCTCTCTGGGGTTCTTAGCTCTGAATCATTGAGGTTTACAGCATGGAAACAGGCCCTTTGGCCCAACTTGTCCATGCCGCCCTTTTTTTTAAAACCCCTAAGCCAATTGCCTGCATTTGGCCCATATCCTCCTCTATACCCATACCCATCTATACCCATCATGAAGGTGGAAAGGTGGAGGTTAACATTGGGGTGATATATATGCAGACTGAATTGAATTCAGTCCAGGGTATTACAAATAAAACTGAATTCCAGAGGTGAGAGGCAACATTTGGTTGGTTGTACAACCAATCAACATGAGTAAAGTCAATGGGAATTGGGGAAAACGCTCCACAGATTGGAGACATACCTCACACAACTGAGAGTGTTGGAGGTCAATAATCTCAATCTCAAGACATCCCTTCAGGAGTTTCTCAGTGTCTGTGCTCCAACCATCTTCAACTGCTCCATCAATGACCTGCCTTCCATCGTTAGGTCGGAAATGGGGATGTTCACTCAGAGTTGCACAATTTTCAGCACCATTCGTGACTCCTCAGGTACTGAAGAACTCTATGTGCTCAAGAAGCAAGACCTGGCCAGCATCCAAGTTTGGGCTGATAAGCGGCAAGTAATATTCGGGCCAAACAAGTACCAGGCAATGGCCACCTCCAACAAGAGAGAACCTGACCATCTTCCTTTGACATCTAACAGCATTACCATCGCTGAATCCCCCGCTATCAACATCCTCTGGGTTGACCAAAAACTGCACTCGACAAACCACTTCAATGCCCTGGTTAGAAGAACAGGTCAGAGACTGGGAATTCTGCGGTGGGAAATGCACCTTCTGACTGTCCCTGCCTCCCCCCCCCCCCCACCCCCCCCCCAACCCCCCTCCACTCCCCAGCAAAGCCTGTCCACCATTAAAAAGCATAAGTCAGGAGGCCTGGATGAATGAAGCTCCAACAACACTCAAGAAGCTTGTCAGCATCCAGAACAAAGCAGTCCATTAGATTTACACCCCATCTGCCATGTTAAACACTCATTCTGATGTATAGTGGTTGCAGTGTGTACCATCGACAAGATGCATTGCAGCAACTCGCCAAGATTCCCTTGACAGAACTTTCCAAACCGGTGACCTCTATCACCTGGAAGGACAAGGGCAGCAAATACGTGGGAACACCACCACCTGCAAGTCATACACCATCCTAGCCTGGAAGAATGTCACCATTCCTTCACTGTCACTGGATCAAAATCCTGGGACTCACTTACCTAGCAGCACTGTGGGTGTACCTACAGCACATGGACTGCCCCGGTTCAAGAAGGCAGCTCACAACCACCACTACCTCAAGGGCAATTAGGGATGGACAACATATGCTGGCCTTGATGGTAACACCCAAATCCTCTGAACAAAATCAAAATGATAATCATTATTAATGATATTCTTCAAGAGAAGGGTTAGAACGCCTGATAATTTAGTATAAGTTGATTATAACTCCAAACATCGTCTCAGCTGAGGTCACCTGGCATTCCTTGAGATTGTTTTCTATCCTTGGACTCCCGCCTCATCATTAATGTTTCATACGGCACATATTTTCCTTTTCTTAATCGATTCTGTGTGTTTTAGTTCGAGTCGGTCGGTGCAAACAGGATGAGGCAAGGCAAGTGTATTAATTTCCAGATCTCATTTAGATTTCATGGGCAGGTTTCCCAGTCCAATGACATCATGAAGGGGGAGCTAAGCTTATTTTCCATACTTAATTCCTGGCGGGGCCCCCAGAAATCTATTTGTATAGCATCTCTTTAAGGGCAATCCATTCTGGCAAACAGCCCTGAGAGGCTGCTGCCAACAACACCATCCAGAAATAATTCAGTAGTAAGTCACCAGACTCTTTCAGGCCTCCTTTGATTGAAAGGAGTGAGGGTAACCCTTTGCAAATCTCAACCCTAGATTTACCTGCTCTTTTTATCTTCTCACTCACAGTGGGTGCATGGGAGGCCCCAGCTATCCGCACATTAGCTTCCAGTAGGCACTCACTAGGCATCTGCAAGAGAAGATGGGACGCAGCATAATGAGCTTTCCTGTGCTGGGTGGCTGAGATAGACACAGAACGTAGAAAATAGAAATAGGAGTAGGCCATTCGGCCCTACAAGCCTGCTCCACCATTCATTTTGATCATGGCTGATCATCAAATTCAGAGAAGAATCACAGAATCCCTACAATGCAGAAGGAAGCCCACCAAGTCTGCACCGACCACAATCCCACCCAGGTCCTATTCTCGTATCCCCGCTTATTTACCCTGCTAATTACCCTGAAACTATGGTCAATCAACCTAACCCGCACATCTTTGGACTGTGGGAAGAAACCCGGAGGAAACCCACGCAGACACGAGGAGAACGTGCAAACTCCACACAGACAGTGACCCGAGGCCGGAATTGAACCCGGGTCCTTGGCACTGCGAAACAGCAGTGTTAACCACTGCGCCACTGTGCTGCCCTTAATACCTTGATCTCGCCTTCCTCCATATCCCTTGATCCCTTTAGTCCCTAGAGATATATCTAATTTCTTCTTGAAATCACACAACGCTTTGACCTCAACTACTTTGTGTTGTTGTAGGGAAAACTCCCTTGTACCAGTGCATTCAAGGAAGTCGAGTCTCAAGGCAATGTTCAAAGCGTTTTTCTTTATTGTACAATTACTGGGAACCCAGGGAGACCCCTGCAGCCAGCTTAGAAACAGTGCTTGGCCACGTTGATCTCAATAGCTATACATTTGCTCTGGATATTTATAGGAATCCAAATTCGAGCGGGAACATTTGCTCATACATTTTTACAATACTTATAAAGTGGCCTGTCTGGTCAGGAAGTTCCCTGAGAGACTTGTCAATTTGCATCTGTATGGTGTGTCTCCGTGTTAATGGGACTGCCTGTTCTTGCCCCGGTGTTTTAATGTGTTTCCCATTATCCTCTCGATGTGTCCCCTTATCTAAATCGATCTCTACTGTTTTGTGTCTGTATTCTATGCTTGCGAGATTAGGTGTTAATGTCATTTTGTCCTGCTGTGTGTAGGGGGATTTAATCTAATCTTTTATTCTTTTTATCCTAGTTTATTAAGTTTCTCTGCCTGCCTTGGCCATTTTATTCCTGTAATATTTTATTGACAGTCCGGTTATGCCATATAACCCACTCCAGGTCTTGACTCGCAGATATCCCGATCTTCGAGCCAAAGGCCGGTTTAAAATGCAGCTTCGTGCTGTTGCTGGGCAGAATAAGGATCTTTTGTCGGCTTTGAAATTAAAGGTCTCTCAGCTGTGCAGAGGGGGATTTAAACGAATGTCCATTCGGGTGTTCCCCTCTGCATTGTGGGCACGTTATGAATGGTGCCAATCAGTCCAATAAATGAATATGTTTAATGAGGTGAATATTGATGAGATAATAAAAATATGGCTTTTGGAAAATGGCCTACTTCAGTGTGGTAGTGAATTCCACACATTCACCACCCTCTGGATGAAGAAATTTCTCCTCACCTCAGTCCTAAAAGGTTAACCCTGATTTTCAAGCCATGACTCCTAGTTCTGGACTCCCCCATCATCGGGGAACATTCTTTCTGAATCTACCCTGTCCCTGATGTGGAAATCAGTCACCCCAGCCCCACAACACCCCTCCCCCGTGAAAACTGTATGAACCAGAGACTCTGGGGCTGAGATCTGATCTGTACCAGATAGTTGATTGTGCCCAATCATCCGATTGTAGCTTGCTGGTGAATTCAGACACTTCGAACAGATAAAAGGAAGCAAAGTTTGTCTTATTAAATTTCCATAAGTGTCTATTTCTCTACATTTTTAAGTAGATGGCCCCAAGCAACCCTAATTATTCAGGTAATCTCGGAGTAAGGGGTGGCCCATTTAAGACAGCGATAGGGAGGAATTTCTTTTCCCAGAGAATAGTGAATCTATGGAATTCTTTGTCACAGAGCTGTCGATATTCAAGGCTGAGATAGACAGATTCTTAATCAGTCTGGGAATCGAGGATTATGGGGATAAGGCGGGAAAGTGGAGTTGAGGATTGTCACATCAAATTAGTCATGATCTCATTGAATGGCAGAGCAGACTCGATGGGCTGAATGGCCTACTTCTGTTCCTATGTCTTATGGTCTTAAGGGCATTCAAAGCTTAAGTAGAAATTCTGAAGGGCACAATGTTACCAATTGGACTGAGATTTCACAGGGCGGAGGGTGGCACAGGTGAGTTCGCTAGATTAATAAATGTCTCTGACCCCAGAGTTTTATTTACTCTTTTAGCAAACGGTATTGATAATTGACAATTTCATCATTTTGTTCTCATCCACATTGCTTTGTAGATGATGCCAACTCTTGCTGTGCCACGTGTCTCCCATTGGACGGTATTTCACGAATGCTGGGCCGGGTCATCTCACTCGCAATGCCCAAATCTGGCTTCTCGAAACAACTGCCTTAATTTATCGCAGCAAGAGACCCCCAGGGTGGGGCAGAAGGAATGCTTCTGGGATATTTTCAAAGCATCCCTGAAGAGATCCACTGATCTCCCATGAGGGGCACAGACAGGATGGATAGGGAGCAGCTGTTCCCTTTAGTTGAAGGGTCAGTTACAAGGGGACACAAGTTAAAAGTGAGGAGTGGGAGGGGGGATTTGAGGAAAAACCTTTTTACCCAGAGGGTCCGGAATGCACCGCCTGGGAGGGTGGTGGAGGCGGAATGCCTCACATCCTTGAAAAAGTACCTGGATGAGTACTTGGAACGCCATAACATTCAAGGCTATGGGCCAAGTGAGATTGGGTGGGCAGGTCATAGAATCATAGAGTGCGGAAGGAGGCCATGCAGCCCATCAAGTCTGCATAGATTACAATCCCACCCAGGCCCTATCCCCACAACCCCATGCATTTACCATAGCTAGTCTCCCTGACACTAAGGGGCAATTTAGCATAGTCAATCTACCTAACCCGCACATCTTTGGACTGTGGGAGGAAACCGGAGCACCCAGAGGGAACCCATGCAGATACGGGGAGAACGTGCAAACTCCACACAATCAGTGACCAAAGAATCATAGAAATCATAGAAACCCTACAGTGCAGAAAGAGGCCATTTGGCCCATCGAGTCTGCACCGACCACAATCCCACCCAGGCCCTATCCCCATATCCCTACATATTTACCCACTAATCCCTCTAACCTACGCATCTCAGGACACTAAGGGCAATTTTTAGCATGGCCAATCACCCTAACCCGCACATCTTTGGACTGTGGGAGGAAACCGGAGCACCTGGAGGAAACCCACGCAGACACGAGGAGAATGTGCAAACTCCACACAGACAGTGACCCAAGCCGGGATTCGAACCCAGGTCCCAGGAGCTGTGAAGCAGCTGTGCTAAGCACTGTGCTACCATGCCGCCCACCTTTCATGCAGACTCGATGGGCCGAAGGGTCTCTTCTGCACTGTAGTATTCTGTGATTCTGTGAAATGCATGGGGTTACAGGGATAGGGCCTGGGTGGGATTGTTGTCAGTGCAGGATCGAAGGGCTGAATGGCCTCCTTCTGCCCTGTAGGATTCTATGATTCTCTGATTTATTGGGATCCCTGCCTGCCACCCCCCCAACACCCCCCGCCCTCCCCGCCCGATCTCCTGAAATGGGGAAAGAGCATTTGGCGGAAGGCACCGAGCACCTGGAGAGGCTTTGGCGGGAGTCTGCAGGGGGAAAGTCCAGGCAGCGGGATGGGTGTACAACTCCTCCCAGGGAACTCAGCTACTCACCCTTTCAAACAGCACCCGCTGTTGTTATTTAATCCATTCATGGGACATGGGCGTCGATGGCTGGCCAGCATCTATTGCCCATCCCTGGTTGGCCTTGTTCAGAGGGGAGTTGAGAGTCAACCACATTGCTGTAGCTCTGGGGTCACATGTAGGCCAGACCAGGTAAGGACGGCAGATTTCCTTTCCTAATGGACTTTGGTGTATATGGTACAGTCTGCTGACCACTCATCAGTCTATTAAGCCATCTTCAAACACACAGAACCAGGGGCAGGCAACCCATGATCTTGAGAGACTGTCTAAGAAGAGGAAGAAGCAATGTCCCTGTGCTGAGTGTTCTCCCCTATCCAGCTGCTTGTTCCCAATAGCCCATCCCAGATCGATAAATAGAAACAGAAAATGCTGGAAAAATCAGCAGGGCTGCCAGCATCTGTGGAGAGAGAAACAGAGTCCAATTCTTCATCCGAGCCATCTGTTGACCCCACCTCTGTCGACACTTCCCGTTGCCTTGGAAAAGCAGCCAGCATAAAGCAGCCGGAAAAGTCAATTTAATTCCAATCCCACTCAAGGCACAACTTTCTCCAAACGTTGCTAAGTAGTTAACGGGCAGCATGGTGGCACAGTGGTTAGCACAGCTGCCTCACAGCACCAGGGACCCAGGTTCAATTCCTGCCTTGGCTCACTGTCTGTGTGAGGTTTGCACGTTCTCCCCGTGTCTGTGTGGGTTTCCTCCGGGTACTCCGGTTTCCTCCTACAGTCCAAAGACGTGCTGGTCAGGTGCATTGGCTGGTTAGGCTAAATTCTCCCTCAGTGTACCCAAACAGGTGCCGGAGTGTGGCGACTAGGGGATTTTCACAGTAACTTCACTGAAGTGTTGATGTAAGCCAACTTGTAACTAATTGAAAGCGGAAGCCAAAGTTCTCTCTGAACACAAGAAGCGTGGACCTTTATACATCAAGGTTCCCAATACAAGTCATGAAGCAAAGTCCAGTTTACAGTCCTTGATCATAAATTATAGTTCCTTTAACAGCTTCTGATAGCCTCTAATCATAAACCAGAGTGTAACTGGTATCCTTGGGTCATAAAGCACAATTCACCTGGTAGTTGTAGTCAAGATGCAACCTCTGGTCCCCGCTCGTCCCGCGGCCTTTCCTTTGAAGTGACTGTGTGCGATTGCAGCTGTCCCAGTGGGAGTCCTCCTTCAAAACGGCCATTCTCACACTCCACCATTTGGTAGCTGCTTCCTTTGTTTAAATCATACACAAGCCTACGGAAAAAGTAAGACTTACAACCCTACATCTACATTTAACTGTCTGTTTTATCAGAATGATGTCAACAAGCAAGGGAACCATGAACAAATGGCTTATACTACTAAACGTTAAAGATGAAAGACATGAACAAATGGCTTATACTACTACTAGGAGCAGTATAAACAAAGGGGAGACTAGCCATAAGGAAGGGTTATGTTTGTGATACATTCCAGGTACAAAGTTCAACCTTTTAGGTACAAAATACATTGAGCACAAAAAACATTAACCCTTTCCCCTCTTCACTAATAAATAAACTTTAACTTTTCATAATCAAGGACTCCACGCACCCTGAACATTCTCTCTCCCACCTTCGACCATTGGGAAAAAGATACAAGAGTCTGAAAACATGCACCAACAGACTCAAGAACATCTTCTTCCCTGCTGCCATCAGACTTTTGAATGGTCCTATTAAATATTAAGTTGATCTTTCTCTTCACCCTACCTGTAACTGCAACATTATATTCTGCACCCTCTCCTTTCCTTCTCCCGTCTGTACTCTATGAATGGTATGTTTTGACTGCATAGTGCACAGGAAACAATACTTTTCACTGTATCCCATATATATGGCAAAAATAAATCAAATCAAATCAAAAGATAGAGAATGTTGGGCTGTTTGACTGTGGAAGGCATTGCAGTCAAGTTCATTCCAAACCCACACAAGATACAACTTTCTCCAGAAGTTGCTAAGTAGTTAATTATGGTAATTCCAGTTTTCCCACCCATCAGGGTGGAGTGGGAAGATGGATGTGTGACTAATTGAAGCATCACACCTCGACAGGATCCAACCAAAAAAGTCAGTGTGGACCCAGATTTAAATCCAGGATTGAGTACATTAGTTGCTCAGTACTGTACCCATGCATTTACACATTAAGCCAATATTTTTTAAAAATAGATTGAGATTAATAATTGGGTTCTTTTCACCAATGCCTTCTACACCCCCGTCAGACAAACAGATTAAACTGTTCATCTTCCAATTCATAGAATTCCTGCAGTGCAGAAGGAGGCTATTCGGCCTACCGAGTCTGCACCGACCACAATCCCACCCAGGCCCTACTCCTGTAACCCCACATATGTACACTGCTAATTCCCTGACACTCGGATCCATTTAACAGGTCAATCCACCTAACCCACACATCTGTGGTCTGTGGGAAGTAACCGGAGAACCCGGAGAAAACCCACGCAGATACGGGGAGAATATGCGAACTCCACACAGACAGTGAGCCAAGCCAGGAATTGAACCTGGGCCCCTGGCGTTGTGAGACAGCAGTGCGAACCACTGGGCCACCGTGCCACCCACCATTCATGCGTCGGTGCAGACTCGATGGTCCGAAGGGCCTCTTCTGCACTGTGGTATTCTGCGATTCTGTGAAATGCATGGGGTTACGGGGATATGGTCTGGGTGGGATTGTTGTTGGTGTTGACCTGATGGGCCGAATGGCCTCCTACTGCACTGTAGGATACTATGATTCTCTGATTCATTGAGATCCCTGCCCCCCCTCCCCCGCCCCCTCCCCCTCCCCCGCCCCCCCTCCCCCACCCCCGCCCCCCCTTCCCCCGACCCCCCTCCAATCCCACTCAAGGCACAACTTTCTCCAAACGTTGCTAAGTAGTTAACGGGCAGCACGGTGGCACAGTGGTTAGCACAGCTGCCTCACAACACCAGGGACCCAGGTTCAATTCCTGCCTTGGCTCACTGTCTGTGTGGGGTTTGCACGTTCTCTCCATGTCTGCATGGGTTTCCTCCGGGTACTCCGGTTTCCTCCTACAGTCCAAAGACGTGCTGGTCAAGTGCATTGGCTGGTTAGGCTAAATTCTCCCTCAGTGTACCCAAACAGGTGCCGGAGTGTGGCGACTAGGGGATTTTCACAGTAACTTCACTGAAGTGTTGATGTAAGCCAGCTTGTAACTAATTGAAAGCGGAAACCAAAGTTCTCTCTGAACACAAGAAGCGTGGACCTTTATACATCAGGGTTCCCAATACAAGTCATGAAGCAAAGTCCAGTTTACAGTCCTTGATCATAAATTATAGTTCCTTTAACAGCTTCTAATAGTCTCTAATCATAAACCAGAGTGTAACTGGTATCCTTGGGTCATAAAGCACAATTCACCTGGTAGTTGTAGTCAAGATGCAACCTCTGGTCCCCCTGCTCTTCCTGCGGCCTTTCCTTTGAAGTGACTGTGTGCGATTGCAGCTGTCCCAGTGGGAGTCCTCCTTCAAAACGGCCATTCTCGCACTCCACCATTTGGTAGCTGCTTCCTTTGTTTAAATCATACACAAGCCTACGGAAAAAGTAAGACTTACAACCCTACATCTACATTTAACTGTCTGTTTTATCAGAATGATGTCAACAAGCAAGGGAACCATGAACAAATGGCTTATACTACTAAACGTTAAAGATGAAAGACATGAACAAATGGCTTATACTACTACTAGGAGCAGTATAAACAAAGGGGAGACTAGCCATAAGGAAGGGTTATGTTTGTGATACATTCCAGGTACAAAGTTCAACCTTTTAGGTACAAAATACATTGAGCACAAAAAACATTAACCCTTTCCCCTCTTCACTAATAAATAAACTTTAACTTTTCATAATCAAGGACTCCACGCACCCTGAACATTCTCTCTCCCACCTTCGACCATTGGGAAAAAGATACAAGAGTCTGAAAACATGCACCAACAGACTCAAGAACATCTTCTTCCCTGCTGCCATCAGACTTTTGAATGGTCCTATTAAATATTAAGTTGATCTTTCTCTTCACCCTACCTGTAACTGCAACATTATATTCTGCACCCTCTCCTTTCCTTCTCCCGTCTGTACTCTATGAATGGTATGTTTTGACTGCATAGTGCACAGGAAACAATACTTTTCACTGTATCCCATATATATGGCAAAAATAAATCAAATCAAATCAAAAGATAGAGAATGTTGGACTGTTTGACTGTGGAAGGCATGAGTCAAGTTCATTCCAAACCCACTCAAGACTCAACTTTCTCCAGAAGTTGCTAAGTAGTTAATTATGGAAATTCTGGTTTCCGCACCCATCAGGGTGGAGTGGGAAGATGGGTGTGTGACTAATTGAAGCATCACACCTCGACAGGATCCAACCAAAAAAGTCAGTGTGGACCCAAATTTAAATCCAGGATTGAGTACATTAGTTGCTCAGTACCGTATTCATGCATTTACACATTAAGCCAATATATTTTTTAAATAGATTAAGATTAAGAATTGGGTTCTTTTCACCAATGCCTTCTACACCCCCGTCAGATAAACAGATTAAACTGTTCATCTTCCAATTCATAGAATTCCTGCAGTGCAGATGGAGGCTATTCGGCCCATCGGGTCTGTACCGACCACAATCCCACCCAGGCCCCACTCCTGTAACCCCACATATTTACCCTGCTAATCCCCCTGACACTCAGATCAATTTAACAGGCCAATCCACCTAACCCACACATCTTTGGTCTGTGGGAGGAAACCTGAGCACAGGGAGGAAATCCACGCAGATACGGGGAGAACATGCGAACTCCACACAGACAGTGAGCCAAGCCAGGAATCGAACCTGGGCCCTTGGCGCTGTGAGACAGCAGTGCTAACCACTGTGCCACCGTGCCGCCCACCTTTCATGCGTCGGTGCAGACTCAATGGGCCGAAGGGCCTCTTCTGCACTGTAGTATTCTGTGATTCTGTGAAATACATGGGGTTATGGGGATAGAGCCTGGGTGGGATTGTTGTTGGTGTTGATCTGATGGGCCGAATGGCCTCCTACTGCACTGTAGGATTCTATGATTCTCTGATTCATTGGGATCCCTCCCCCTCACCCATTCCTCCGAAATGGGGAAAGAGCATTTGGCGGAAGGCCCCATGCACCTGGAGAGGCTTTGGCGGAAGTCTGCAGGGGGAAAGTCCAGGCAGCGGGATGGGTGTACAACTCCTCCCAGGGAACTCAGCTACTCACCCTTTCAAACAGCGCCCGCTGTTGTTTTTTAATTCATTCATGGGACATGGGCGTCACTGACTGGCCAGCATTTATTGCCCATCCCTGGTTGGCCTTGTTCAGAGGGGAGTTCAAAGTCAATCACATTGCTGTGGATCCGGGGTCACATGTAGGCCAGACCAGGTAAGGACGACAGATTTCCTTTCCTAAAGGACTTTGGTGTATATGGTACAGTCTGCTGACCACTTATCGGTCTATTAAGCCATCTTCAAACTCAGAACCAGGGGCAGGCGACCCATGATCTTGAGAGACTGTCTAAGAAGAGGAAGAAGCAATGTCCCTGTGCTGAGTGTTCTCCCCTATCCAGCTGCTTGTTCCCAATAGCCCATCCCAGATCGAGAAATAGAAACAGAAAATGCTGGAAAAATCAGCAGGGCTGCCAGCATCTGTGGAGAGAGAAACAGAGTCCAATTCTTCATCCGAGCCATCTGTTGATCCCACCTCTGTCGACACTTCCCGTTGCCTTGGAAAAGCAGCCAGCATAAAGCAGCCGGAAAAGTCAATTTAATTCCAATCCCACTCAAGGCACAACTTTCTCCAAACGTTGCTAAGTAGTTAACGGGCAGCAAGGTGGCACAGTGGTTAGCACAGCTGCCTCACAACACCAGGGACCCAGGTTCAATTCCTGCCTTGGCTCACTGTCTGTGTGGGGTTTGCACGTTCTCCCCGTGTCTGCATGGTTTTCCTCCGGGTGCTCCGGTTTCCTCCTACAGTCCAAAGACGTGCTGGTCAGGTGCATTGGCTGGTTAGGCTAAAATCTCCCTCAGTGTACCCAAACAGGTGCCGGAGTGTGGCGACTAGGGGATTTTCACAGTAACTTCACTGAAGTGTTGATGTAAGCCAGCTTGTAACTAATAAATATACTTTAACTTTTCATAATCAAGGACTCCACGCACCCCAAACATTCTCTCTCCCACCTTCGACCATTGGGAAAAAGATACAAGAGTCTGAAAACATGCACCAACAGACTCAAGAACATCTTCTTCCCTGCTGCCATCAGACTTTTGAATGGTCCTATTAAATATTAAGTTGATCTTTCTCTTCACCCTACCTGTAACTGCAACATTATATTCTGCACCCTCTCCTTTCCTTCTCCCGTCTGTACTCTATGAATGGTATGTTTTGACTGCATAGTGCACAGGAAACAATACTTTTCACTGTATCCCATATATATGGCAAAAATAAATCAAATCAAATCAAAAGATAGAGAATGTTGGGCTGTTTGACTGTGGAAGGCATGAGTCAAGTTCATTCCAAACCCACTCAAGACTCAACTTTCTCCAGAAGTTGCTAAGTAGTTAATTATGGTAATTCCAGTTTTCCCACCCATCAGGGTGGAGTGGGAAGATGGGTGTGTGACTAATTGAAGCATCACACCTCGACAGGATCCAACCAAAAAAGTCAGTGTGGACCCAGATTTAAATCCAGGATTGAGTACATTAGTTGCTCAGTACTGTACCCATGCATTTACACATTAAGCCAATATTTGTTAAAAATAGGTTGAGTTTAATAATTGGGTTGTTTTCACCAATGCCTTCTACACCCCCATCAGACAAACAGATTAAACTGCTCACCATCGAATTCATAGAATCATAGAATCCAAAAAAGTACAGAAGGAGGCCATTCTGTCCATCATGTCTCCACCGACCACAATCCCACCCAGGCTCCACTCCTGTAACCCCACATATTTACCCTGCTAATCCCCTGACACTAGGTCAATTTAGTATGGCCAATCCATCTAACCCACACATCTTTGGACTGTGGGAGGTAACCGGAACACCTGGAGGGAATCCATGCAGACACGGGTAGAAGGTACAAACTCCACACAAACAGTCACCCAAGGCAGGAATTGAACCCGGGTCCCTGGCACTGTGAGGCAGCAGTGTTAACCACTGTGCCGCCATACCACCTGGATTTGGAAATCACTCATCACTATTGTTTGGTCTTTCCGTACCTAATGGCGCATTAAAGCAGACTTTCGTATGTTCCGACACCTCTCCAAAGTGGGAGATTGCGGACAGCACGGCGGCACAGTGGTTAGCATTGTTGCCTCACAATGCCAGGGAGCTGGGTTTGATGCCCGGCTTGACTCTGTGGGAATTTTATGATTCTTCCAGGTGAGGATTGAAATCCTGCCTACTGCCAATCAATGCTCGTCTGAGCATAATAACGGCTGTGGGAGCTGGCAGGAATGCATTCCCGGAACTCTCCGGATGACGGGTGCTTGACTTCCTGAAAATTCAGGCGTTGGAGTTCCAAAAACATGTCACAATTTTCTTCAAGCCTGATCCTTATTTTTCACAAATGAAATGCAAAAAATGAATTCCATCTGGTCCCTCATCGCCAGCTTTCCGTTGTTTGTCATGCTGAGGGAGGGTTAGCA
Organism: Mustelus asterias; assembly: GCF_964213995.1. Taxonomy (NCBI): domain Eukaryota; kingdom Metazoa; phylum Chordata; class Chondrichthyes; order Carcharhiniformes; family Triakidae; genus Mustelus; species Mustelus asterias. The sequence continues at coordinate 14,053,914 of NC_135825.1, read as the reverse complement.
TGTGGACCTCCAGCGGCCCACCTTGAACTAATTAACGTTAATCCCAAACCCCCCCCCACCCCCACCTCCCCCCCCCCACCCCACACCCCACCACCCACCACCCGAGAGCATGTCAGAGAGGGCTCTACATGAAGAAAGATGGCAGAACTATTTCTATCGCAGACAAGAGACCCATGAAATCAGTTTTACACACAGGCATCAAACTGTAAAATTCACCCCTTTAAATTCACATCCGCACTAACTGCAATTCCACTTCATCTATTCTTTCAGAGAGAAACAAGTCCAGCTCCTGCAGCAACAAAAAATGTTTAGTTTGAGCTTTAATTAGCCTGTCTAGACCTCCCAACAATTGCAAGAACTATTCCGCCACAAAATTACACATGCTTAATTGACGGGGGGTTGTTTGATGATTTTGCCCAAGGGCGTTGCAGCAAAGTAATTCCATTCAGTGATAAATCACAATTCTGAGTTAGCAGCTGACTCAATATTCAGGTCAGGGGAGACTTCAGGGGTTCATACAGTAAATAATCCCACGGAAATCATGAAATACAGCTTTGTCCTCAAAATTAGAAGTCTCACAACACCAGGTTAAAGTCCAACACCATCCTGATATCATCCTGTATAAGCCCCAAAAGTATGCAATCAAAATAATCAGTCAAAATCAAAGTGGGTGGCACAGTGGTTAACACTGCTGCCTCACAGCGCCAGGGACCCGGGTTCAATTCTGGCCTTGGGTCACTGTCTGTGTGGAGTTTGCACATTCTCCCCGTGTCTGCGTGGGTTTCCTCCGGGTGCTCCAGTTTCCTCCCACAGTCCAAAGATGTGCAGGTTAGGTGGATTGGCCATGCTCAATTGCCCCTTAGTGTTTGAAGATTTGTATATTAGGGGGATTTGCGGGGTAAATAAGTGGGTTTACAGGGATACAGTAAGAAGTCTCACAACACCAGATTAAAGTCCAGCAAGTTTATTTGGAATCACAAGCTTTCAGAGTGCTGCTGCTTCCTCAGGTGAGATTCAGCGCTCTGAAAGCTCATGATTCCAAATAAATCTGTTGGACTTTAACCTGGTGTTGTAAGACTTCTTACTGTGCCGACAGGAAGGGAACACTCCTGCCTGGTAATTGTTGCGCGGTGTTTATCCATTGTCGTAGTGTCTGCATGGTCTCGTTGGTCCAACCTCTTGGACTTTAACCTGGTGTTGTGAGACTTCTTACTGTGCCCACCCCTGTCCAACGCCAGCACCTCCACATCCTCAATATTAACCTTCAAAGTGTTATGCAAATTAACATGCGAATGAGTGATGAAATCACTTGTTTTCAATGATCTCCCTGGTTATGATGACGTGAAAGGATTTTAATTTTTCCTTTATGAAATCCTACAACATTTGAAAAGTAAAACTGACGAAGTATTCACGCAAGGGCATGAGTTCTGGTCACTGGGTAACGGAACCAAGAACAGATTCCTTTATAATTCATTTGTAAACGAGGCATATTTTAAGAGTACAAAGTCTTTGCAACCAGGGCATTGAAGTTGGGAAGTTATGTTGCAGTTGTACAGAGCGTTAGTGAGGCCGCACCTAGAATATTGCATTCAGTTTTGGTCACCTTGCTATAGGAAATATGTTATTAAACTGGAGAGAGTGCATAAGAGATTTACAAGGATGTTGCCAAGACTTAAGGGACTGAGTTATAGGGAGATATTGGACAAGCTAGGACTTTTCTCTTTGGAGTGCAGGAGACTGAGGAGTGATCTTATAGATGTGTATAAGATCATGAGAGGCATGGATAGGTAAATGCACTTTTTCCCAGGATTGGGGAATCGAGAACTAGAGGTAGGTTTAAGTTAAGAGGGGAAAGAATTAATGGGAACCTGAGGAGCAACTTTTTTACACAGAGGGCGGTACGTATGTGGAATGCGCTTCCGGAGGAAGTGGTTGAGGCAGGGACAATTTAGCACGGCCAATCCACCTAACACGCACATCTTAGGCCTGTGGGAGGAAACCGGAGCACCCGGAGGAAACCCACGCAGACACGGGGAGAACGTGCAGACTCCGCACAGACAAGGCCGGAATCGAACCCGGGTTCCTGGCGCTGTGAGGCAGCAGTGCTAACCACTGTGCCACCGCGCCACCCACATATACGCAGCGGCACTTCCATGGTGGTTGCAGGGGGAGGGAGACGGGAACAGGATAAGCACCTGGAATGAGGGTAACTGTTTCGCTGATGAATAAGCACTGGTATGAGAGAATCGGGGCAGACAAGAGAGACACAAAAAGGTTCCTGTTGAGTTTATGAGCCTTGCTTTCCAGTATGTTGATCCTATGGGGTGTTTGCACCGATGAGTAAGCAGTTGGTTGAATAGTTATTATAACATCTTGCTGCAATGTTAAGGTACTGTGTATACTGAATGTAACAATGTTTTCAGCATCCAATCATGTACACCTTGCTGTTTATGATGTATGAATTAGCTGTGACATATCCACAAATGTTGCCATTAATGCAGTGGCGGACAGCTCGCAAGTGATTACATTTTCTGCCTTATTTTCTCAGGTTGGGTCTTTCTGGTCTCTCTTGCGGGGCCTTAAATTAGATTCAGTAGGATTTTGAATTTGTTTTTTGGAGGAAGGAATGGATTCAAGCCCGCCCTGTCCACTCTGAGCACTGGCTTTGTAACTTTAAGGATGGAGTAAATATTTTTTTTTTTAAGTAATTTTCTGTGATTTAAGTATTCACCTGCCTATACATAGACATCTCCCGTTAGACTGTTTCTACCCAGCTGTCAAACAGAAAAGGAAAGGTGATTTAAAGTAACAAGCAGGGGCAAAATGAGGAGAATATTTCTTCCGCAGCGAGTTGTTATGATCTGGAATGCACTTCTCGACAGGTTGGTGGAGGCAGATTCAACAGCAACTTTCGAAGGGAACTGGATAAATTCATGAAAGGGAAAAAAAATCTGTGGGATGGTGGGAAAAGGGGCTGGGAAATGAGACTAATTGGACCGCACTTTCAAAGTGCTAGCACGGACATGAGGGGCCAAGTGGCTTCCCTCACTGATGCATTATTCGATGATTCCGTCAAAGTCATTCTGAAGTGCTAAAGCAAACCCTGATATCATCCCGTATAAGCCTCAAAAGTATGCAATCAAACTAGGTCAAAATCAAAGTGGGTGGCACACTGGTTAGCACTGCTGCCTCACAGCACAAGTGACCCGGGTTCAATTCCGGCCTCGGATGACTGTGAGCTTGCACATTCTCCCCGTGTCTGCGTGGGTTTCCTCCGGGTGCTCCGGTTTCTTCCCACAGTCCAAAAATGTGCAGGTTAAGTGGATTGACCATGCTAAATTAGCTCTTAGTGTCCGAAAATGTGCAGATTATGTGGATTGGCTGTGTTAAATTGTCCCTTAGTGTCCAAAAATGAGCAGATTATGTGGATTAGCTGTGCTAAATTGCCCATTAGTGTCCAAAAATATGCAGGTTAAGTGGATTGGCCATGCTAAATTGCCCCTTAGTGTCCAAAGATGGGCAGATTAGGTGGATTGGCCGTGTTTTGGACCCGGGTTCAATTCTGGCCTTGGGTCACTGTCTGTGTGGAGTCTGCACGTTCTCCCCGTGTCAGCGTGGGTTTCCTCCGGGTGCTCCGGTTTCCTCCCACACTCCAAAGATATGCAGGTGAGGTGGATTGGCCATGCTAAATTGCCCCTCAATGTCCGAAGATTTGTAGGTTAGGGGGATTAGTGGGGTAAATAATTGGGTTTACAGGGATAGGAAGGGGCCTGGGTAAGATACTCAGAGTCAGTGCAGACTCGATGCGCTGAAGGGGCCTCTTCTGCTCTGCAAGGTTTCTGTGAGTGATCCACATGCCCTGCCGCTGCGACCATTTTACTTCCTTTAAGGAATAAGGCAATTTCCTCGGAGCCACACACCTTCTGCTGCTGTAGCTAAAACTCTCTTTGTTTGGTTAGCTGAGATTTCCAGTGAAGTTACGACAGCAGAGCAGGAGCAGCTCAGATGACCTTTATCCAGTGTTTATAACAGGAGGTTAACATTTCTGTAATATGTGGAGAGATAGTTCAGAGTATGTCAATGATAATGTATAGGCAAAAAGCAGTGGGGGGAGGAGAAAGAAAGTGACAGAATTGGGGGGGAGCAATAGGGAGGAATCTTAAGGGAATCTTTGAAAAAGAAAAACTGCATTTATATAACGCCTTTCACAACCTCAGAATTTCCCAAAAACCTTTCAACACAGTGCGATTGTAGCCACTTTTACAATGTAAGAAATACAGTGGACAATTTGCACCCGGCAAACTCACGCAAACGGCAACTGGAACCTGAGGATAAAATCAGTTTCATCGCTATTGATTAAGGGATAAATATTGGCCAGAACCCTTGGGATAACTCCCCTGCTACTCTTTCAACTTGTTCCATGGGATCTTTTACACCCACCTTAGAAAGCACTGTGGCAACTGCTTCCTCACAGGGCCAGGGACCTGGATTCGATTCCGGCCTCGGTGACTGTTGCACGTTCTTCCCACATCTGTGTGGGTTTCCTCTGGGTGCTCCGGTTTCCTACCACAGTACAAAGATGTGCAGGTTAGGTTGATTGGCCATGTCTAAAGATGTGTGTAGGTTTGGTAGATTAGCCATGGTGAATGTGTGGGGTTAAGGGGATGGGGAGCAGGGGGCTAGGCCCAGCTGGGATGCTCTTTTAGAGAGTTGGTGCAGACTCGATGGGCTGAAAAGTCACTGTAGATAAAAACGCGCACGGGCCTTCAAGTTAATGCTGCAACTGAACCTGCAACTGTGCAACATCCCCTTCAGTACTGGCACCGGCCATATCAGCTTCGATTCTTGGGCTTACATCTGGGATAGGGTTTGAGAAGGTCCAAAGATGTGTGGGTTAGGTGGACTGGCCAAGCTAAATTGCCCCTCGTGTCAGGGGATTAGCAGGGTAACTATGTGGGGTTACGGAAATAGGACCTTGGTGAGATTGTGGTCGGTGCAGGCTCGATGAACTGAATGGCCTCCTTCTGCACTGTACGATTCTAAGGTAAGGGTGCAGCAGCAGAAGGGGCAGCCACTGATGTTTCTGTGTACGGATCAGGGAACGAGAGAAAGGCTGGTGTGTGTAGGGTCATAGGTTATGGGGCAAGGCATGGGAGAAAAGCCATGTGAGAAGGACAGAAATAGAGGGTGGAATTTTACAGCCATTCCGGCCAGCTGGACTTTCCAGTCCTGTTGAAGTCAGTGGGCTTTTGAATATCTCAGCACATCACGATGGAATCAGAAAGTTCCAACCAGGTTCTCAGTTACATGGGAAGCCCATGCCGCTCACAATAATAAGCTTAACCTGCTTACTGAATGTATGATTAAGCATCAGTCTCCTTTCGTAAGCAAATAGTCTTTTTAATTCGACATAAAGAAAGAAAAGTGATCATGTACAAACTAAAAAAATGCCTTGTACATCAGGATGAGTCACTGGTGCCAGAGTTGGAAACAATATTTTTGAATAACTGGTTGATCTACTTTGGCTGCAGTTTCACGACGGAAAAACACAAACAGTAACCAAAGAGATTAAACAAAAACAAGCTATAAGACTTAGAACTTATATGACAAATAAGGATGAATATTCAATGTAGGCAGATTAATATGATAGTGTTGCTATGGTGCATTGCTTGGCAACTCTTGAGAGAGAAACTTGGATGAACTGTATGGTACAATGATTAATTATATTAAATATCATCATTTTAAATCTATTACTGAAAATATTATGGTATGCAGACATTTGAACATGTTTGGAACCCAAACAATCCAAATATTTCTTTGTCTCCAGGAGCTGCATTTAACTAATTAGTTGCTCACCACGTCTTGTAAGAGTTTGAAGAGACAGAAAATGCAACCTACAAAGGGTGAGAATCACATAGAATGGGCTGAATATTATTTATGGGACACATCTGCAGGCACTGGGCACTGCCGGCATACCGGCTGCATTTAGATGGCGCCTGCAGTGCAGCAAAACATCTGAAACTGCATAGAATCATAGAATCCCTGCCGTGCAGAAGCAGACCATTTGGCCCATCACGTTTGCAGAGACAACAATTCCACCCAGACCCAATCCCCGTAACCCCACGTATTTACGCTGCTAGTCCCCCTGACACTAAGGGTCAAGTCAGCATGGCCAATCAACCTAACCCGCAGATCTTTGGAGTGTGGGAGGAAAGTGGAGCACCCGGTGGAAAGCCACGCAGACACGGGGATCCTAGCTGACAAAGCTTTTTTTAAATGAGGATGGGGGAGTTTCTGACTGGCCCAACATTGATTGCCCATCCCTGAGGGCATTTAAGAGACCACATTTTGCTCTGAATCTGGAGTCACATGGAGGACGGACCAGGTAAGGATGGCAGATTTCCTTCCCTAAAGGACAGTAGTAAACAAAACAGGTTTTTACAATTGTTTCATGATTATCAGTAGAATTTTGATTCCAGGTTTTTATTGAATTCGAAGTTCACGCTCTACCGTGGTGGGATTTGAACCCAGGTTCCATAGATCATTACTATAGGTCTCCAGATTACTAGTCTAGCAACAATACCACTACTCCACAGCCTCTTGATACCAACCAACAAAGGAGATATTAAGACAAGGCCTTTTGGATAAGATCAAGTCCAAGATAGGGTGCAATGCCTTATCTTGTCAGCTTGGAGCCTTGTTTGTCTTTCTTGTGGGGACCATGAACTGGATTCAATTTGAATTTGAATTTGATTTTTGGAGCAAGCAAGGAGATGGATTTGGGTCCGCCCGGTCCACTCTGAGCATTGGCTTTGTAACTTTAGGAATGGAGTAAAACATTAAATAAATAAAAAATTAAGACAACTTAAAGGGGGAGAGGGAGATGGAGAAGCTTCAGGAGGGAGGGAATTCTGGAGTCTAGCATCCAGACAGCTGAAAGAACAGCTGCCGACGGTGGGAGGAAGACAGTGCGAGAAGCACAAGAGAAAGCAGAATGGGAGGAAGGCAGAGTTGGCAAACGCTTGCGAGAACTGCAGGAGATTGCAGAGTGAGGCAAGGTCAAAAGTGGTGGGATTATGAATCCGTCTGGTTCAGTGATCAGGAAGCAAGTTTGGTGTCCCTCTCTGTCTGGCCCAGCATGCTACTCCTGACTCACAGCTGTGTAGTTGACTCTTAACTGTCCTCTCAAATGGCACTCAGTTCAAGGGAAAATGGGATGGGCAATGAATGCTGACCTTGCTGGCAATGCAAACATCCCACAAACGAGTTTTTAAAAAACTCTTAATCAGCATGGTGGCATTTTTACTTTTACTCATTTGTGGGACATGGGTGTCGCTGGCTGGGCCAGCATTTATTACCCATTCCTAGTTGCCCGAGGGCAGTTGAGAGTCAACCACATTGTTGTGGCTCTGGAGTCACATGTAGGCCAGTCCAGGTAAGGACGGCAGATTTCCTTCCCTAAAGGACATTAGTGAACCAGATGGGTTTTTCCGACAATGGTTTCGTGGTCATCAGTAGATTATTAATTCCAGATTTTATTTTATTGAATTCAAATTCTACAATCTGCTAAGGCAGGATTCGAACCTGGGTTCACGGAACATTAGCAAAAGTCCTGGATTAATAGTCTAGCTATAATACCACTAGGCCATCGCCTCCCCAGCATGGGTCAGGGTGCACAGGCAGGATGGGTGAGCAGGGTTTGGTGGTATGTACTGTCAGGGTGAGTGTAAGGGTGCAGGCAAAAATAGGATTTAAATTAAACTGGAGAAAATTAAGGAGAGGCTAGCAGACAGAGGATGAAATATTTCTTGGAACTGACACAGGAAGTCACTTCTCAAACAAAGAATGATCAACACGGATGTTTGGACAATGCAAGCTTTCAGACTGTAATTGTTGAGTCAGGGAAACAGTGTCAGAGCTGGTGCAGGAAGCTCCGATACAATGTCAACCCTCATCCTAACTGAATGGCAGAGCAGACTGGATTATTCCCGTTTCTACATTCCAAACCCCCGGATAGAGCAGTGAACTCTGAAACTCATTAAGGAAAAAGGTGGATGCCATGGTAAATTAGAAAGACTTGCATTTACATGGCACCTTTCACAACCTCACACCTCCCCAATTCCAGCCAATGCAGTGCTTTTGGAGTGTTGCACTGTGGGAAGTGTGTCAGGCAATTGGCGCACAGCAAGATCCCACTAGCTCGCCGTGGGCCAGCGACCAAATCATCCATTTTTATTGCTTTTGCGATGTTGGCTGAGGGACAAATATTGATGTGGAGATGCCGGCGTTGGACTGGGGTAAACACAGTAAGAGGTTTAACAACACCAGGTTAAAGTCGATCCTCTCCACTTGGAGCCGGCAGTTTGCGGTGTCGATGGTAGTCATGATGTGGAGATGCCGGCGTTGGACTGGGGTAAACACAGTAAGAAGTTTAACAACACCAGGTTAAAGACTTTAACCTAGTGTTGTTAAACTTCTTACTGGATAAATATTGACCAGAACACCAGGGATGAACTTCCTTCCCCCAATAAACCTCAACCCGCTGGCTATCCCCTTTCAGGCAGGAGACTTTCATACATTCATAACATCCACACAGTGCAGAAGAGGCCATTCGGTCCACTGAGTCTGCACTGACTCTCTGACAGGGTATCTTACCCAAGCCCTCTTCCCCTGCCCTATCCCTGTAACCCCACACATTTCCCATGGCCAATTCACCTAATCTGCACATTTTTGGACACTAAGGGGCAATTAAGCATGGCCAATCCACTTAAACTGCACATCCTTGGACACTAAGGGGCAATTTAATACAGCCAATCCACCTAATCTGTGCATCGTTGGACAATAAGGGGCAATTTAATATGGCCAATCCACCTAACCTGCACATCTTTGGACACGAGGGCAAAATTTAGTATGGTCAATCCACCTAAACTGCACATTTCTGGACTGTGGGAGGAAACCGGAGCACCCGAAGGAAACCCACACAGACACGGGGAGAACGTGCAAACTTTGACAGCACCCCCCCCCCCACCTCCCCCCTACCACACCCCACCCACCCTAGCCAGGACAGACGGTATAACATCTGGTCCGAAAGGTGGTCACCACCGACAGTGTGGCATTCCAGTGGGGGTGCCCGCCTTGATTTGTGTGTCTGTTCTTGGGGTGGGCGGGACGGAGGCAGATGGATGGAATAGCCTCCCTGGTAATGAACCAGGCTGAACACTGAACTCTTTAGGCTGACAGCAGGGACTACATAGAGTTCCCACCCAGCACTGCAATGTTCACAGGCTGACTGGCAGGCTGCTGCTGTGTGTGTGTGAGAGAGAGTTTGCTGCTGCACTGAGCATTACTGAGGATTACTCCTGCAGGAACAGTGAGGATTTCTCTTGCCGGAACATTGGGGATTTCTCTGGCTGCTCCAAGTGTTTTTATTTTGGCAAGGGGGGATGAAGGACACTAAGAGGAAAGTTAAAGCCGCTCTGATACTCATGCTGCTCCTTGTGTCTGTGTTTCTAATCTTCCTGAGCGCCCTGCTGATCCGGACTTACACCCTCAGGCCGGCCGACTCCTCCGGCAGTGTGGGCACCGCGGGCACCGCCGCCAACTTCACCCCGGGGGAGAGGACGCAGCTCCTGAGCAACCTGCAAGATTCCCTCCGCATCGTCACCGTGTCCCGCAGCGCCGGGGAGCTGGACAGCGGCGCCCTGCAGGAGTTCGCAGCCTTCCTGCCCAAAGGTAACAGCCCATTCGTTCAGCAGCAGCTCGCCTGCAACTGGGGGGACCAAACACAACCCTGCTGATCCCCTGGATAGATCCCTGCTGATCCCCCTGGATAGATCCCTGCTGATCCCCCTGGATAGATCCCTGCTGATCCCCCTGGATAGATCCCTGCTGATCCCCCTGAATAGATCCCTGCTCATCTCCCTGAACAGATCCCTGCTGATCCCCCTGGATAGATCCCTGCTGATCCCCCTGGATAGATCTCTGCTGATCTCCCTGGATAGATCCCTGCTGATCACCCTGAATAGATCCCTGCTCATCTCCCTGAACAGATCCCTGCTGATCCCCTGGATAGATCCCTGCTGATCCCCCTGGATAGATCCCTGCTGTTCCCCCTGGATAGATCCCTGCTGATCCCCTGGATAGATCCCTGCTGGTCCCCCTGGATAGATCCCTGCTGGTCCCCCTGGATAGATCCCTGCTGATCCCCCTGGATAGATCCAAGTGATCCAAGAGAAACAAGTGATTGGGAAAAATTTAAGAAACAACAAAGAGAGACTAAGAAAGCGATAAAGAAAGGAAGGATAGACTATGAAGCTAGGCTAGCAATTAATATAAAAAATGATAGTAAAAGTTTTTATAAATATATAAAAAGGAATAGAGTGGCTAGAGTGAATGTTGGACCCTTGGAGGACGAGAGGGGGGAGTTAATAGTGGGAAATGAGGATATGGCTGAGTCTTTAAATAAGTTTTTTGTGTCGGTCTTCACGGTGGAGGACACAAATAGTTTGCCAAATATTAACGATAGAGGGTTGGCAGCAGGAGAAATACTTAATACAATTAATGTTACCAGAGAGGCAGTGCTGGGTAGACTAATGGGACTGAAGGTGGATAAGTCCCCGGGTCCGGATGGAATGCATCCCAGGGTATTGAAAGAAATGTCAGAGGTAATAGTGGATGCGTTAGTGATTATTTATCAAAACTCGTTGCATTCTGGGGTAGTGCCGGTTGATTGGAAAACGGCTAATGTTACGCCGCTGTTTAAAAAAGGAAGGAGACAAAAGGCGGGTAACTATAGGCCGGTCAGCTTAACGTCTGTAGTAGGGAAAATGCTGGAATCCATTATTAAAGAGGAGATAGCAGGGCATCTGGATAGAAATGGTTCGATCAATCAGACGCAGCATGGATTCATGAGGGGAAAGTCGTGCTTGACGAACATGTTGGATTTTTATGAAGATGTGACTAGGGCGGTTGATGGAGGAGAACCGGTGGATGCGGTGTTTTTGGATTTCCAAAAGGCGTTTGATAAGGTGCCCCATAAAAGGCTACTGAAGAAGATTAGGGCACACGGAGTTGGGGGTAGTGTGTTAAAGTGGATTGGGGACTGGCTATCCGACAGGAAGCAAAGAGTCGGAATAAATGGGTGTTTTTCCGGTTGGAGGAAGGTAACTAGTGGCGTGCCGCAGGGATCGGTACTCGGGCCGCAACTATTTACCATTTATATAGATGATCTGGAGGAGGGGACGGAGTGTAGGGTAACGAAGTTTGCAGACGACACAAAGATAAGTGGAAAAGTGAATCGTGTGGAGGACGGAGAAGATCTGCAGAGAGATTTGGACAGGCTGAGTGAGTGGGCGAGGATATGGCAAATGGAGTATAACGTTGAGAAATGCGAGGTTATACACTTTGGAGGAAATAATAACAAATGGGATTACTATCTCAATGGAAACAAATTAAAACATGCTACCGTGCAAAGGGACCTGGGGGTCCTTGTGCATGAGACGCAAAAGCCCAGTCTGCAGGTACAACAGGTGATCAAGAAGGCAAATGGGATGTTGGCCTATATTGCGAAGGGGATAGAATATAAAAGCAGGGATGTCTTGATGCACCTGTACAGGGCATTGGTGAGGCCGCAGCTGGAATACTGTGTGCAGTATTGGTCCCCTTATATGAGGAAGGATATATTGGCATTGGAGGGAGTGCAGAGAAGGTTCACCAGGTTGATACCTGAGATGAGGGGTTTGGATTATGAGGAGAGGCTGAGGAGATTGGGTTTGTACTCGTTGGAGTTTAGAAGGATGAGGGGGGATCTTATGGAGACTTATAAGATAATGCGGGGGCTGGATAGGGTGGAGGCGGAGAGATTCTTTCCACTTAGTAAGGAAGTTAAAACTAGAGGACACAGCCTCAAAATAAAGGGGGGTCGGTTTAAGACAGAGTTGAGGAGGAACTTCTTCTCCCAGAGGGTGGTGAATCTCTGGAATTCTCTGCCCACTGAGGTGGTGGAGGCTACCTCGCTGAATATGTTTAAAGCGCGGATGGATGGATTCCTGATCGGTAAGGGAATTAAGGGTTATGGGGATCAGGCGGGTAAGTGGTACTGATCCACGTCAGATCAGCCATGATCTTATTGAATGGCGGGGCAGGCTCGAGGGGCTAGATGGCCTACTCCTGCTCCTATTTCTTATGTTCTTATGTTCTTATGATCCCTGCTGATCCTCCTGGATAGATCCCTGCTGATCCCCCGGATACATCCCTGCTGATCCCCCTGGATACATCCCTGCTGATCCCCCTGGATAGATCTCTGCTGATCCCCTGGATAGATCCCTGCTGATCCCCCTGGATAGATCCCTGCTGATCCCCTGGATACATCCCTGCTGATCCCCCTGGATAGATCCTTGCTGATCCCCCTGAATACATCCCTGCTGATTCCCTGGATAGATCCCTGCTGACCGCCCCCCCCCCCCAATTGATCCCTGCCGATCCCCCTGGATAGATCCCTGCTGATCCCCAGGATAGATCCATGCTGATCCCCCTAGATACATCCCTGCTCATCCCCCTGGATAGATCCCTGCTCATCCCCCTGGATAGATCCCTGCTGATCCCCCTGGATACATCCCTGCTGATCCCCCTGGATCGATCCCTGCTGATCCCAAATAGATCCCTGCTCATCTCCCTGAACAGATCCGTGCTCATCCCCTGGATAGATCCCTGCTGATCCTCCTGGATAGATCCCTGCTGATTCCCCTGGCTAGAACCCTGCCAATCCCCCTGGATAGATCCCTGCTGGTCCCCCTGGATAGATCCCTGCTGATCCCCCTGGATAGATCCCTGCTGATCCCCCCAATTGATCCCTGCCGATCCCCCTGGATAGATCCCTGCTGATCCCCAGGATAGATCCATGCTGATCCCCCTGGATACATCCCTGCTGATCTCCCTGGATAGATCCCTTCTCATCCCCCTGGATAGATCCCTGCTGATCCCCCTGGATACATCCCTGCTGATCCCCCTGGATAGAGCCCTGCTGATCCCAAATAGATCCCTGCTCATCTCCCTGAACAGATCCGTGCTCATCCCCTGGATAGATCCCTGCTGATCCTCCTGGATAGATCCCTGCTGATTCCCCTGGCTAGAACCCTGCCGATCCCCCTGGATAGATCCCTGCTGGTCCCCCTGGATAGATCCCTGCTGATCCCCCTGGATAGATCCCTGCTGATCCCCCTGGATAGATCCCTGCTGACCCCCTGGATACATCCCTGCTGATCCCCCTCGATTGATCCCTGCTGATCCCCCTGGATACATCCCTGCTGATCCCCCTGGATAGATTCCTGCTGATCCCCCTGGATAGATCCATGCTGATCCCCCTAGATAGATCCCTGCTGATCCCCTGGATAGATCCCTGCTGATCCCCTGGATAGATCCCTGCTGATCCCCTGGATACATCCCTGCTGGTCCCCTGGATAGATTCCTGCTGGTCCCCTGGATAGATCTCTGCTGGTCCCCTGCACAGATCCCTGCTGGTCCCCTGGATACATCCCTGCTGATCCCCTGGATAGATCCCTGCTGATCTCAAATAGATCCCTGCTTATCTCCCTGAACAGATCCCTGCTCACCCCCTGGATAGATCCCTGCTGATCTCAAATAGATCCCTGCTTATCTCCCTGAACAGATTCCTGCTCACCCCCTGGATAGATCCCTGCTGAATCCCCACCCTGAATACTGATCCCCCTGAATAGATGTCTATAAATTCCCCACCCCTACTGATTCACCTGAATATATCCCTGCTTGTCCCCTGAATGGATCCCTATTACCCCTAATTAGATCCCTACTGATCCCCCTGAATAGATCACTACTGAACACCCCAATAGATCCCTACTCATCCCTCTGAATACATCCCCACTGAACCCCCACCCTGAATAGATCCCCATCTATACCCATGAATAGATCCCCGTCGATCCCCTTGAATAGATCCCCACTGATCCCCCTGAATAGATTCCTGCTGATCCACCTGAATATATTCCTGCTGGTCCCCTGAACAGATCCCTACTGGTCCCCTGAACAGATCCTCATTGATCCCCCTGAATAAATCTCTACTGGTCCCCTGAACAGATCCCCATTGATTCCCCCAAACAGATCTCTACCAATCCCCCTGAATAGACCCCGACTGATCCCCTGAATAGATCCTTAATGATCCCCCACCCTGAATAGATCCCTATTGAACCACCACCTTGTGACACCATCTATCTTATAATTGAGAATAACTGATCAGGATTAAACACATCCCGACTGATCCCCTTGTCCCCCCTGCCCCCCCCCCCCCAACTCAACCCCACCCCCACTGACTGCAAACCAGAGAATTTATTTTAAAGTTTTCATTTGAGGGTTAATTAAACAAAACACAGGCAACAAAATTCCAATGAATCCGATATATATTGATTTGGTCAAGTTTGCATGAAAAATCTCTCTCTCTGCACCTTTTCCCTCCTGCTGTGGGGGTTGGGGGAGGTGGGGGGTTCTTGAGAATGTGGTAATGTAGTTAATGTGCTTTACAGCCAGGTATTCAGGTATTACAATGTTGTGGGGGCGGGCTGGGGGGTGATGGTGCGCAGTCACTGAAGGGCTGGCTTTGCAATGGAAAGAGCTGCACCCACACATTTGTCTGCAGATGTGTCTCTCTCCCACCCTCCCCATCCGCCGCCACCCCCCCTCCCCCCCCCCCCCCCCCCCCCCCCCCACCCCCTCCACAGTCTCTCGTCATGGTCCCCACTCGCAAAGCGGAGGGTATTTTGTGAGGGGCACTGGGAGGAAACTTAGATTGGGGCTCCTTCGATCAGCTGCAAGTGGTGAAACTCATGAATGAGTGTTCAGGTCAGCATTTAAAGTAGGGTAGGAATTGCATGTCACCCACACTTGTGATGTATCCTGTTTATAACAAACACTTTAAGTATTTGATTACGTTAGGGCATTGTGGTTGAAATATCATGCTCAGGAATATACTTGATTGAGTTCCAGCTGCAAATATGAATGTGCAGAATTACAACTCCAGTCATAGAGGTTTACAGCACGGAAACAGGCCCTTCGGCCCAACTTTTCTGTGCTGCCCCTTTTTTAAACCCCTAAGCTAGTCCCAATTGCCCGCATTTGGCCCATATCCCTCTATACCCATCTTACCCATGTAGAACATAAAACATAGAACAGTACAGCACAGTACAGGCCCTTCGGCCCTCCGAAACCAAGATCAAGCTATCCCACTCCCTATCATTCTGGTGTGCTCCATGTGCCTATCACAGAAGGCAGTCTATTCCACACCCCAACCACTCTCTGAGTAAAGAACCTTCCTCGGACATCCTTCCTGTATCTCCCACCATGAGCCTTATAGTTATGCCCCCTAGTAATAGCTACATCCATCCGAGGAAATAGTCTCTGAACATCCACTCTATCTATCCCCTTCATCATCTTATAAACCTTTATTAAGTCGCCTCTCATCCTCCTCCGCTCTAAAGAGAAAAGCCCTAGCTCCCTCAACCTTTCCTCAGAAGACCTACCCTCCAAACCAGGCAGCACCTTGGTAAATCTCCTCTGCACTCTTTCCAATGCTTCCACATCCTTCTTATAGTGAGGTGACCAGAACTGCACACAATATTCCAAATGTGGTCTCACCAAGGTCCTGTACAGTTGCAGCATAACCCCACGGCTCTTAAACTCAAACCCCCTGTTAATAAATGCTAACACACATTAGGCCTTCTTCACGGCTCTATCCACTTGAGTGGCAACCTTCAGAGATCTGTGGATATGAACCCCAAGATCTCTCTGTTCCTCCACATTCCTCAGAACCCTGCCGTTGACCCTGTAATCCACATTCAAATTTGTCCTACCAAAATGAATCATCTCGCACTTATCAGGGTTAAACTCCATCTGCCATTTTTTGGCCCAACTCTGCATCCTATCAATGTCTCTTTGCAGCCTACAACAGCCCTCCGCCTCATCCACTACTCCACCAATCTTGGTGTCATCAGCAAATTTACTGACCAACCCTTCAGCCCCCTCCTCCAAGTCATTGATAAAAATCACAAATAGCAGAGGACCCAACGCTGATTCCTGTGGTACACCACTGGTAACTGGTCCCCAGTCTGAAAATTTTCCATCCACCACCACCCTCTGTTTTCTATGAGATAGCCAGTTTCTTATCCAATCAGCCAAATCTCCCTCTATCCCACACCTCCTTACCTTCTTCATGAGCCGACCATGGGGAACCTTATCAAACGCCTTACTAAAATCCATGTATACGACATCAACTGCTCTACCTTCATCTACACACTTAGTTACCTCCTCAAAGAATTCAATCAAATTTGTGAGGCAAGACTTACCCTTCACGAATCCATGTTGACTATCCCGGATTAAGCTGCATCTTTCCAAACGGTCATAAATCCTATCCCTCAGGACCTTTTCCATTAACTTACCAACCACCGAAGTAAGACTAACTGGCCTATAATTACCAGGGTCATTCCTATTTCCTTTCTTGAACAGAGGAACAACATTCGCCACTCTCCAGTCCTCTGGCACTATCCCGTGGACAGTGAGGACCCAAAGATCAAAGCCAAAGGCTCTGCAATCTCATCCCTTGCCTCCCAAAGAATCCTAGGATATATCCCATCTGGCCCAGGGGACTTATCGACCCTCAGATTTTTCAAAATTGCTAATACATCTTCTCTCAGCACATCTACCTCCTCCAGCCTATCAGCCTGTATCACACTCTCATCCTCAAATTTCCTGTGCTACCCTGAGGTATCGCAATGAACCACTCAGCATGACTAGTACAAGTAAAACCCATGCCTCCTCTCTCCTTCAACAACCCCCCTCACCCATACATAAGTGAGCCTTATATGGGTGGCACAGTGGTTAGCACTGCTGCCTCACAGCTCCAGGGACCTGGGTTCAATTCCCAGCGTCGGTCACTGTGTGTGTGGAGTTTGCACATTCTCCCCGTGTCTGCGTGGGTTTCCTCTGGGTGCTCCGGTTTCCTCCCATAGTCCAAAGACATGCTGGGTCGGTGGATTGGCCATGCTAAATTGCCCCTTAGTGTTCTGGGATGTGTAGGTTAGAGGGATTGGCGGGTTAATTATGTGGGGTTACAGGAAAAGGGCCTAGGTGGGATTGTTGTTGGTGCAGACTTGATAGACCAAATGGCATCCTTCTAGGGATTCTAGGATTCAATTTCCAATCAGCCCTCACATCACCGCATTTTTTTTTCCCTGCTGAAATGACCACTCTCTGATTAACTTTCACTGCCATTCCCAGCTCCCACCTGTTGCTGTTACCCAAAGCCTCCACCAAATTGTTGCATGTGGTACAGCAGCAGTATTCATAGAATCATAGAATCCCTCCAGTGCAGAGCCTGCACCAACAACAATCCCACCCAGGCCCTATTGCTGTAATCCTACATATTTATCCTGTTAGTCTCCCTGACACTAAGGGGCAATTGAGCAAGACCAATCAACCTAACCCGCACATCTTTGGAGCGTGGGAGGAAACCAGAGCACTCGGAGGAAACCCACGCAGACACAGGGAGACTGTGCAAAGTCCACACAGACAGTGAGCCGAGGCTGGAATTGAAACCGGGCCCCTGGCGCTATAAGGCAGCAGCGCTAACCACTGTGCCACCGTGCTGCCCGCGTTATCCCATTGAAAGGAGACAAAAATATCAAAAAATACAAGAATTTCTTAGAACTGTGGGTGTGCACGGTGCTGCATAGACTCACAGATGGGACAGGAGAAAATGCCTGTGGGAGAGACCATAGGAATGATCTTACGGGAGGAGAAATCATGTTCAGTTGGTAACATTTGGTTAGGTGCATCGACCGTGCTAAACTCTTCCTCAGTGTACCCGAACAGGCGCCAGAGTGTGGCGACTAGGGGATTTTCACAGTAACTTCATTGCAGTGTTAATGTCAGCCTATTTGTGACATGGATAAAAAAATAACCTTGAGAAAAACCCACGGACTCTGCCCATGTACGAGAGCCTGACAATGCCAAGAATTATTCTATTACAATTTTAAAGTTAATTTAACAGAACAATCATTCTAACAGTTATTCTCGTTTTACCCCGATAGAAATTTGAATCCAGTGCTTGACTATTTACATGTATTTGAAAAGCTCATGCTAATTTGAAACGCCTGACACCACCTCATGAGGCAATGTGGTTGAATGTTCTGCACGAACATCTCTGAATTATACATACGGCAGACCTTGCATCGTGCTACTGGTAATGTTTAAGCAAACATGTAATTGAGCATTGCTTCAAGCAAACATGTAGTTGAGCATTGCTGGCACTGCAGCTTCATCAAGTGCATCACAGCTGCTTTAATACATGGAAGGCGTAGCCCTTATTGGCAAGCTGGTCGAGAGGTGACATGGGGATAGAGAGAGAGGTTATAGACATGAACAAAGTCAATAGGGAAACAATGAGCAAAAACAATTAGCCTTATGTACTTTACTTGTTTGTCTATCTAAAGTTTTAAAGTCTATTTATTTGTGTCACAAGTAGGCTTATATTAACACTACAATGAAGTTACTGTGAAAATCCCTGAGTTGCCACACTCCGGCGCCTGTTTGGGTGCACTGAGGGAGAATTTAGCATGGCCAGTGCACCTGACTAGCACGTCTTTCAGACTGTGGGAGGAAACCTACGCAGACACAGGGAGAACGTGCAGACTCTGCACAGACAGTGACCCAAGCCAGGAATTGAACCCGAGGTCCTGGTACTGTGAGGCAGCAGTGCTGCCATGGCAGACGATAAAGGTTCCATAAATGAACTCTAATATGTGACTGGATGCTGGTAGACTTGTGTTCATGTCTTAAAAAAAGGTTTATTTATTAGTCACAAGTAGGCTTACATTAACACTACAATGAGGTTATTGTGAAAATCCCCTAGTCACCACACACCGGCGCCTGTTCGGGTACACTGATGGAGAATTTAGCATGACCAATGCACCTAACCAGCACATCTTTCAGACTGTGGAAGAAAACCGGAGCACCCGGAGGAAACCCACGCAGATACAGGGAGAACATGCAGACTCTGCACAGACAGTGATCCAAGCCGGGAATTGAACCTGGGTCCCTGGCGCTGTGAGGCAGCAGTGCTGACCATTATGCTACTGCCAATTATATAGTTAAGTTTAAGGGTGAACAGGTGATGGATATTGATTGATTAATTGTCTTTGAACGCATGGGGAAAGGGAGACTAGTAATTAGGAGGAAGAGATCTTACCTGGCAGAGGTGAAACCATGATCAGGCAGGGTACGAGGCTAGCCCATTGCACTGGGAGCGTGCTGACGCCTGCGATCATGGTTTGCCTAAGCTAGTGTAGAGTAAAGGCTAAGGGTAGCCAATGAAGTTAAATCGAGGCTTTACCAAATTCAACATTTCAAAGCCATGGTCCTTTTGGCTCAGGTGAAGCGTTAGATCAAGCCCGGGAGGGGGTGCAATGCCTCATCCTGTCAGCTTGGATCTGGTTTGATCGAGCCCAAGATGGGATGCAATGTCTTGACTTGTCAGCTTGGATCTAGTTGGTCCCTCGCGTGGGGACCATGATTGGACTTCATTTGAATTGGCTTTTTTTGATCAGAAATAAGGTGCCGAAAGGTGCCAATAAAAAAAGTTGATCTCCCAGGATGAGGCTAAAAGAAAGAGACCCATAATGCTGCATCTTGTGAATATACCTACTATCAAAGAAGAAATCTGTGTCTTGTTTCAAATTTCACCAGCTGGCTTGAATCCTTCTAATGTTTCAACAGAAAATGGTAAAGGTGAAAGTAGAAACTAAGACAAATATTTGTCCAGTCTGAAGTTTGAAATCTGAGTTACTTTTGAGAAGAATGACTGAAGCAAAGTGAATCGTGTCAAGTTATGATTTCGCATTAATGTTCTCTGAATCTGACTGAACCTTATGCAGGAGTGAAGTTGATATGTACACATGGGTTACACCCATGCTGAAGGCCTTAAAACAATTGTGTCCTAACAAAAGCAGGATTGGGTGTAAAGTATTTTCGGAGCTAGAGGCTCATCAGTTTGGCATTCACATTTATGGATAAATTTATAAGGAAGATGACATATTAGATGCATATAAGTCATGGTCAGACTTTGAGAGATTTAGAAAGATGAAGGAGGGATATATGATGGAATTTAACACACTGTGTACAAGATTATAGAAAGTCTATTTGGGAATTCTTGACCAAAGGTGAAGGATTTAACGCCCGCAGCATTTTGGGACTGTTGAGCTATGGGTTGAAGGCGTCAATGCAACCTGGACAATTAGGGTTGTTTTCTCTGGAGCGCCGAAGACTGAGGGGAGACCTGATAGAAGTCCATAAAATTCTGAGAGGCATAGATAGGGTTGAAGGTCAGAATCTTTTCCCAGAGTTGAAATGTCTAATACTAGGGGGCATGCACTTAAGATGGGAGGGGGAAAGTTCAAAGGAGATGTGAGGGGCAAGTTTCTTGCACAGAAATGGTAGGTGGCTGGAACGCACTGCCAGGGGTGGTGGTGGAGGCAGATACGAAAGGGGCGTTTAAGGGGCTTATAGAAAAGCACACGAATATGCAATGAATAGAGGGATGTGGACCAAGGGCAGGCAGAAGGGATTAGTTAAATTTGGCGTCATGTTTGGCACATCATCGTGGGCCAGAGGGCCTGTTCCTGTGCTGTGCTGTTCCATGTTCTAAATGTTCGATTTCTAACAAGAAATGAGAATGGAGAACTTTTGGCAGATCCAGCAGTCGGTCGGAATGAAGTACTAACAACAAAAGAATGAGCCCCTGGAATTCCCGGGGAATTATTAACTGGGGTTTCAGTTGTGATTTGAAATATCGTGAGCTAAGTTGTCCAAGATGGAGCAACAGGGTCCTTGAGGGCGACGCACAACTTGGAAGGTTCAGAAGGGGAGATGATATTCCTCAGTGTGAGGGAATTGTCCTGGTCATAAGTAGCTTCGGTCTGGTAATGAGTGAACCTGTTGGACTTTAACCTGGTGTTGTTAGACTTCTTAATGAGTGAACTAGTCATGGACTCATTTAATTGCACTGTCTTGAACAGTGGTTGCACATCCACAGTTTGTGGAACGGATTGATTGAAATGTTATTTCATGCTGTTAATACTGTATATGTTATTTATACTGATATACTCAGTATTAAGGACTGAAGAAAAGGAGTATGAAACTTCTACTTGCTTCAGGTTCGGGGATTGCAACTCTTCCTAAGTTTTAAGTTTATTTATTAGTGTCACAAGTAGGCTAACATCAACACTGCAATGAAGTTACTGTGAAAATCCTCTAGTCGCCACATTCCAGTGCCTGTTCGGGTACATTGAGGGAGAATTTAGCACGGTCAGTGCTCCTAACCAGCACGTCTTTCAGATTATGGGAGGACACCAGAGCATCCGGAGGAAACCCATGCAGGTCACTGAAAAGAGTGGTGATTCCATGCAGAATAGCTGGGGTCAGCCACTTTATTAGTATAAATGTAATATCAACCCTGGCTGCCAAACAAGTCATCCATGAAGAAGGCACAAATGAATCTGGACATGGAACATGATAAAGCATTTGTCTTTGGAAAGTCGGTAGATTTATAATTTACCCAAGCCGAATGGCCGCCTCCTGCGCTGTCAGGATGCTATGATTCTATGAAATGGTTGGGAGGGTGTGTGGGGGGCGCGGGGGGGGGGGGGGGGGGGGGGGTGTGGGGTGGGGGGGGAGAGGGGGGGGGGGTGTGGGGTGGGGGGGGGAGAGGTGGAGGGGGAGGCAAGAGTCCGTATCAATTGGTCTCTGAGAGCAATCCAGAAATACTCCTCCCTACCCTGGAAGGAACAACAATTAGTTCCACCTTTACTGCGCGCGTGGTTGCCCTACGCGCGAGGGGAAGGACATTCATCATGGCACAATTCTCAGGAAATATTCGACAAGCCTGACAGCATCAGAGACCAGCTTTAATCCTGGGGATTTGGTATATTATTAATGGGAGGGTCAGAAAGCGTGGCATAGTCTGGGTAAAATGACAGAGTGTGATGGGAGAAAGCAATTCTCCAACATGGCAGTCAAGCTATTAGGGTACGTTCTCCTAGTTAATCCCGCTGCCTCGGAAAAGCAGCCAGCGTAATGAAACACCTCACGCACCCTGGACATTCTTTCTTCAACCTTCTTCCATCGGGAAAAAGATACAAAAGTCTGGGGACTCAACTCAAGTACAGCTTCTTCCCTGCTGCCATCAGACTTTTTGAATGGACCTACCTCACATTAAGTTGATCTTTCTCTACACCCTAGCTATGGGGGCGGCACGGTAGCACAGTGGTTAGCACTGCTGCTTCACAGCTCCAGGGTCCCGGGTTCGATTCCCGGCTCGGGTCACTGTCTGTGTGGAGTTTGCACATTCTCCTCGTGTCTGCTTGGGTTTCCTCCGGGTGCTCCGGTTTCCTCCCACAGTCCAAAGATGTGCGGGTTAGGTTGATTGGCCAGGTTAAAAATTGTCCCTTAGAGTCCTGGGATGCGTAGGTTATAGGGATTAGTGGGTAAAATGTGTGGGGGTAGGGCCTGGGTGGGATTGTGGTCGGTGCAGACTCGATGGGCCGAATGGCCTCCTTCTGCACTGTAGGGTTTCTATGTGAGTGTAACACTACATTCTGCACTCTCCCCTTTCCTTCTCTATGTACGGTATGCTTTGTCTGTATAGTGCGCAAGAAGCATTACTTTTCACTGTATACTAATATATATGACAATAATAAATCAAATCAAATCAAAAATTTGACAGTTTTGAGGAGCAGAACACAGTGGATAATGGGATGGACAATGACTGCGGAAGCAATAGCGAGGCAGAGGACAACTGCTGAAAGTTGGTACGAGGGTGAAATATATCCCTGAAGGATCCAGTGAATAGAGAGATGGAACAATTGTCAGGAATGCAGGAATAGCCACCAGCAGAATTCAAACATTGGCTAAATGGGCAAGAGATGGACTGGAAAAATGATGTGAAAATTTGGAAAACTAATAAACGCCGTGCACATTCTCATGGCGGGTCTGGAAGTGACTCTGATCCTAGGAAAAGTACTGGCAACTTAACCTCTGCATGTGGGAGAGAGAGGTCATGTAGCAGTAGCCCAGAGTGAGATGGGAGATCAAATAGAGGCCATAGTTTGCAAACAAGAGCTTTGAGAACAAATTGCTCTTTCTCGTGCCGTTCCCAAATGACTGGGAGGTTTTGGTGGCCACAACTAATTAGAAGATAAATTGATAAGAGATGTAAAACTAAAGAGTTGGATAGTTAGAAAGAATTTGATGTCTATTGTGAAGTGCCAGATAGGGGTGAAACAGCCTTACCATGCTGTTGAATGTGTACAGAAAATGTACTGCCTGATGGCACATATGAGGCTAAAGAGATACTCGTGACTTTCAAAGGGACACTTGGTGATCAAGAAGTTAGAATTGGCTCCTCCGCTGCCAAAAAATGGATCTTGAAGATTTCATTACCTCTCTCAGCCACTTATTCTTGGGAATTTACGTCCATCGATATAAAAGTCATATTTTGCAAGGTGACAAATATCAAAGGGAAGCGTTTTTGAAACCACCTAAAAAAGCGAGCTGTGTAGAAAGAAAACTGGAAATTAGAATCCCGACAATGCAGAATGGGGCCATTCGACCCATCGAGTCTGCACTGGCTTCCAGTCAGAGCATCTCACCCCACATCTTACCACACATTTACCCCGTTAATGCCCCTAACCTACTCATCTTGGGACACTAAGGGGGCAATTTAACACAGTGAATCCACCTAATCTAGGGTGGCAGCACTGCTGCCTCACGGCACCAGGGACCCGGGGTTCAATTCCAGCCTCGGCTCACTGTCTGTGTGGAGTTTGCACGTTCTCCCCGTGTCTGCGTGGGTTTCCTCCGGGTACTCTGGTTTCCTCCCACAGTCTAAAAGACGTGCTGATTAGGTGCATTGACCGTGCTAAATTCTCGATCGGTGTAGCTGAACAGGTGACAGAATGTGGGGGGGGGGGGGATTTTCACAGTAACTTCATCGCAGTATTAATGTAAGCCTACTTGCGACTAATAAATAAACTTTACTTTAACCCGCACGTCTTGGGAGTGTGGGAGGAAAGCGGAGCGCCCTGAGGAAACCCACGCAGACAATGTGCAAACTCCACACAGACAGTGACCCGAGGCCAGAACTGAACCCGGGTCCCTGGCGCTGTGAGGCAGCAGTGCTAACCGCTGTGTCACCATGCCAACCCTAATTAATTAAAGAAATGTATTTCTAGATTGAGATCAAGGTTATATTAATTTTGCTGAAAGTAGATTGTTCCTGTCTGAAAAACAGTCTCTGCAATGTTCTGCTGGTCTTAAAAAGAGAAACTTGATACACATCAGTGATTGTCCCCGGGGTAGTGCTGCGGAATTTAAGCAATTTGTGACAGGTATGATAAAAGGGAAATTCAAGATTAGAACTCAGGCTTTTGGGGCCTTTAACTATGTAGGGTTAGAAATTAATCATCAAAGTAGGTATGGAACCAATATTAATATCTGGAAAGTGTTAACCAGATGAATGGGCCAGGCCCTTGCAGACAGATGATTTTGCTTCCAAAGAAGAACCCAAGAAGCTTGATTGGGGTGGCACGGTGGCACAGTGATTAGCGCTGCTGCCTCACGGCTCCAGTGACCCGGGTTCAATTCCCGACCTCGGATCACTGTCTGTGTGGAATTTGCACATTCTCCCCATGTCTGTGTGGGTTTCCTCCGGGTACTCTGGTTTCCTCCCAGAGTTGTTTGGCAGCCAGGGTTGATATTACATTTATACTAATAAAGTGGCTGACCCCAGCTATTCTGCATGGAATCACCACTCTTTTCAGTGACCTGCATGGGTTTCCTCCGGATGCTCTGGTGTCCTCCCATAATCTGAAAGACGTGCTGGTTAGGAGCATTGACCGTGCTAAATCCTCCCTCAGTGTACCCGAACAGTCCAAAGATGTGCGAGTTAGGTTGATTGGCCAGGTTAAAAATTGCCCCTTAGAGTCCTGAGATGTGTAGGTTAGAGGGATTAGCGGGTAAATATGTGGGGGTAGAGCCTGGGTGGGATTGTGGTCGGTGCAGACTCGATGGGCCGAATGGCCTCCTTCTGCACTGTAGGGTTCCTATGATTCCTCCCACAGTCCGAAGACGTGCGGGTTAGGTTGACTGGCCATGCTAAATTGCCCCTTAGTGTCAGGGAGACTAGTTAGGGTGAATGCCTGGAATTACAGTGAGGTAGGGCCTGGGTGGGACTGTGGTCGGTGCAGGCTCGATGGCTTCCTTCTGAACTGTAGGGATTCAATGATTCTATGAACAGTTAAACTATGCACCAAGCCAAGACCAGATGCCAACAATGACATATTGGAACACATTAGTATGATGGAAAATGCTACAGTCAAGGAGGTTTTGAGAGCAAATAAATCGTTAAGGAAACTAAATTCAGAGAAATATGCACTCTGATTTCCAGCCTTGGGTGATTCAGAAGATATGAAGTTGGCCAGATGTTTCGTGCTGTTTCCTGGGGGATTGTATGTTTCACAATTATTGCCTGAGGTTGCAGCCCCCCTTTTTTTTTGCAATTTGAAGGGAATGCCCTTCAGCGTTTGGTCGCACTTCAGCCCCACGCTCCTAAACTCCGGCCACCCGGTGGCGGGGGTGGGGGCGGGTGGGGGGGTGGGGGTGCGGAACCTCCTCGTAAGCCTGCTCCTGAGCCTGGCCAGGTTGGCCATTGACAAGTCCAGGCAGCGGGGCGGTCGAGAGGGCTGTCTGACCCCACTTTCCACCCCTCTGCCGCGGCTATATTCACAGCCGGGTGGCTTTGGCAAGGGAGCCCACTGTGCCCACCAGCACGCTTCAGGCCTTCCATGCCCGGTGGGCACTGCCGGGGCTAGGGGTGCATCATCACCTCCATTTTTGGTTTAGTTAGTTAAGTTTCCTTTGAGGTTTTGTTTTAGTCACAGTGCCCCATCAGGGGCTGTCACCGCCCCTGCACCCCCCCCCCCCCCTCAATATTGCTTAATTAATTGATATTATGTTTAATTGAAGGAGCATTAATATAGACTGCTGGGCCACTGGGGTTTGTAGTGAGGCAACAGAAGCCTGTGTCCATATCCAAGAAACCCACGTTGATACATAACCAGCTCCCGTCCTCATACAATGAGCCTGTGACTGTACACAACAAACCTATATCATGCATCAACCATACGGAACTGGTATATAGACCCACTTCACTTTCACTAAACCTTCTTTACCAGGATGTTGCCCGGTATGGAGGGCATTAGCTTTGAGGAGAGGTTGGCGAAACTTGGTTTGTCCTCACTGGAACGACGGAGGTTGAGGGGTGCCCCGATAGAAGGTTATGAGGGGCATGGACAGAGTGGGTAGCCAGAAGCTTTTCCTCAGGGTTGACGAGTCAATTACTAGGGGGCGTAGGTTTAAGATGCGAGACGCAACGTTTAAAGGAGATGTACGAGGCAAGTCTTTTTTACACGGAGGGTGGTGGGTGCCTGGAACTCGCTGTCTGGGGAGGTAGTGGAAGCAGATACGATAGTGAGTTTTAAGGGGCGTCTGGACAAATACATGAATAGGATTAGAATAGAGGGATATGGTCCCCGGAAGGTTAGGGGGTTTTAGTTCAATCGGGCAGCATGGTCGGTGCAGACTTGGAGGGCCGAAGGGCCTGTTTCTGTGCTGTAATTTTCTTTGTTCTTTGTTCTTGTCATCATTTTAACACTGTAGGGCTGTCTAGAAGACCTCATCTTTCTTGCAAGGTTGACTAGTTTCTGAAGCTGGTAGGTATGGGGAAGTTTTATAGATTGTACCTTCCCCTTATTAAATCCCACAGGCCCACAGGATGGAACATTTCATTTCAGCCTAGCTCGCATGCTGCGCAGTTCTAACTGTTCCACTTGACAAGGGGCAAATTCGTGAGAGAAAATCAACAAAATGTTTTGATGAATTGTCATCCTTTTGACTCAAATTGTTGAACTACAAGGTCAAGCAGCAAAATATAAGTTAAAAGAGGTAACAATTACATTTCCTGCACTCTGATTAGACTGTTGTGGTAATCGGACACCAAGTTCCGGTTGTGTGAAATAAGAGAAACGTTGCATAGGCTTTGGAGGCAGTGAGTGCAGAGAAGCAGGGCGAGCTACTCCCCAGAGTCCTCTCCCTGGGTTATGTGGAAAAGATGGAGAGACTGGTGTTAGGGCGGGGCAGGAATTGGGGGGTGGGTGGAGGGGCAGGAGAAAGGATTAGGGAGGGGCGTTGGCACCTCATTTTGCATGTTTTTGGGCCTAAAACAACTTTCACATTGCAACCTCCTACCCAATTAGACCCCGTGACGAATGTTGTGGTTCTTAAATCACTGACATCAAGACCTGCCAAATATATATAGTATAAATCGTGGTATTAATCATGTTCTATTTTCTGTCTTTAGCTCTGACGAAGGGTCATCCCAACTTGAAACATTGGATCTATTCTGTGGCACTGTGGTTAGCACTGCTGCCTCACAGCGCCAGGGACCCAAGTTGAATTCCTGGCCATGGGTCACTGTCTGTGCAGAGTCTGCACATTCTCTCCGTGTCTGTGCGGGTTTCCTCCATGTGATCCTGTTCCTCCTACAGTCCGAAAGACGTGTTGGTTAGGTGCATTGGCCAGGCTAAATTCTCCCCAGTGTACCCGAACAGGTGCCGGTGTGTGGCGACTCGGGGATTTTCACAGCAACTTCATTGCAGTGTTAATGTAAGCCTACTTGTGACACTAATAAATAAACTTAAGCTTAAACTATTCTCTCTCCTCAGATGCTTTCAGACCTGCTGAGCTTTTCCAGATTTCAGATTCCAGATCCGCAGTGTTTTGCTTTTATCCAAATAAAGGTAGTTTATTGCCAGACTCAGCAGCTACATGTAGTGTTTGTGCTGTGCCCGAGATCCCGGGGATTGCTCCCATGCTCCCGCAACGTGACCTCTTATGTAGCTGTGCCATCGCGTTCTCAAGTGACCGCTCGGTCTGTACAAGTGGGTTGGAAGCGGCTGCCTTCTTGGAAGAGGCATTCGCCATTAGGGCCCACAAGCCAGAATTTAACACCATCTGCGGCACGAGATGTAAAGTCCATTCCGTTGTATTCGGTCTTGAGCAGTCAATCAGAAATTCTTAAACGGGGCAGTGGAGATGGGGCATGAGAGAGCCGCAGAACATTTTAAAAGCCATGTGCCATGTTGAAGGCAGTGAGTGTAGAGCGCCAAGGCGGCATGGTGGCACAGTGGTTAGCACTGCTGCCTCACAGCGCCGGGGTCCCGGGTTCAATTCCCGGCTTGGGTCACTGTCTGTGTGGAGTTTGCACGTTCGCCCCGGATCTGCGTAGGCTTCCTCCGGGTGCTCCGGTTTCCTCCCACAGTCCAACGATGTGCGGGTCAGTTAGATTGGCCATGCTAAAATTGTCCCTGAGTGTCAGGGGGACTCGCTAGGCTAAACGCATGGGGTTATGGAGATAGGCCCTGGGTGGGATTGTGGTCGATGCAGCCTCAATGGGCTGAATGGGCTCCTTCTGCACTGTGGGGATTCTATGAATCTATGATTCCTGTGGATCCAAGAGGAGCTGGTGTTCTCTTTTTAACTCCACAGAAACATTTGGGCGGGGTGGAGGGTCGGGGGCGGGCGGGGGCAAGGCAGGTGGGGAGGGGGCCAGGCAGGTGGGGAGCTGGGGGGGACACATGCCCACAACTTCCAACCTTTGCTCACCACCCCACCCACTTTGTCTTAGACCTCCCCCTCCGCCCCGCCACAACCTACCTGCAGACCCTGCTCAACCCTCCTCCAGGCCCCAACCGATAAGTAGCAAAAGTCTCGGAATAATTTCTGAGACAATGCGATGCTTCTTAGTTTGGTGACGGGACGGAACCTCGCTGAATGGGAAACATGTTGTAACGGGCCAAAGGATTTTGTCTGCTTGTAATTATTATTTGTGTGCGGGGAAGCGGTGCAGATGTTCGCTGATACTTTTTGAAGCGTCTGACTTGATCATTTTCCAAAGGAAAATCCATTTCAATTTGATATTTCTATTTCCGAACTATGTGCTGTTTAAAAGAAAAATACTCTTTCAAGGTGACACAGCTGAGAAAACAGCTCTTGCTGTGGTTTGTCATGTCTAAATACATGCTAAAATTGACGTTGTTGCTTTTGCTCCCAGTTCCTCTAGTGTCTCCCATTAAAGAATAGCAAAAGCATTGAATGTATAAGAGACTTTGAAGTATAATTGCTATGCTGTACAATCTGAGGGTTATACAGTCTACAGTTAACAATATGAGTGCAGGCAGTCCTCACACTCTCTCAGCACCATTAGCAAGTTGAAACTTTGTAAGCTGAAACCTTGTGAGACAGAACCAATTTCCCCATTGGAACAATGGTATAAATGGAGGATTGGTTCCTGAACCAAGGCTGGAAATCACTCATGGGGCACACGGCAGTGTTAAATGCTCTCAACTCTTTGCCCCATCGAGTCGCTGAGGCGACAGTTGGTACCTGCATGCCTCAGCCTCGGTTATTATGGGCAGCATGGTGGCACCGTGGTCAGCACTGCTGCCTCACAGCTCCAGGGACCTGGGTTCAATCCCCGGCTTGGGTCACTGTCCGTGCGGAGTTTGCACATTCTCCCCGTGTCTGCGTGGGTTTCCTCCGAGTGCTCCGGTTTCCTCCCACACTCCAAGGATATGCAGATTAGGTTGATTGGCCATATTAAATTGCCCCTTAGTGTCCCGGGATGCATAGGTTACAGGGATTAGCGGGGTAAATATGTGGGGTGATAGGAATAGGGCCTGGGTGGGATTGTTATCGGTGCAGACTCAATGGGCCAAATGGCCTCCCTCTGCATTGTAGGGTTTCTATGATTCTATGATAATGAATACATAGATCGTTGTCAGTTGACTGTTTAACCTTGAACCTCTGTGAGTCTGAGCGCTCATAAAATGCAACTTTTTTAATTCATTCGTGGGACATGGGTGTCGCTGGCTGGCCAGCATTTATTGCCCATCCCTAGTTGCCCTTGGAGGGCAGTTGAGAGTCAACCACATTGCTGTGGCTCTGGAGTCACATGTAGGCCAGACCAGGTAAGGACGGCAGATTTCCTTCCCTAAAGAACATTAGTGAACCAGTCTGGTTTTCCCAACAATCGACAATGGTTTCACAGTCACCAGTAGATTCTTAATTCCAGATTTTATTTTATTGAATTCAAATTCCACCAGCTGCCGTGGTGGGATTCGAACCCAGGTCCCCAGAACATTAGCTGAGTTTCTGGATTGATAGTCTAGCGATAATACCACTAGGCCATCGCCTCACCTTAATAAGTGTATAAATGCATTCAAATCGTGATCGAGAATGAAGAAAAGAACAAAGACAATTACAGCACAGGAACAGGTCCTTCGGCCCTCCAGGCCTGCGCCGGTCTTGCTGCCCAACTGAACTAAAAAGAACAAAGAAAAGTACAGCCAAAATGACAGCCAAAAACTTTTAACAGAATTAAAAAACCTGTTTCCCCCAATCCTAATGAAGACAGTTCAGCCCATCCAGTTGTACCAATGGGTGATACAGGACATCAAAGCACATGTATGTACATGTAGTTGTGGCGTCGTAAAGTTGAAACCGATATTGTAAAAATGAAATAGACTGTCAATTCATTAACATTGTAAGTGCTGGTTGTTATAACCTGAAAGTCATGAAGCTGAGAGCTGCCTGTATTAATGAAGAGTTACTGGATCATAGAATCCCTACAGTGCAGGAGAAGGCCATTTGGCCCATCGAGTCTGCACCGACCACAATCCGACCCAGGCCCTACCCCCATATCCCCACATATTTACCCTGCTAATCCCCCTGACAGTAAGGGGCAATTTAGCATGGCCAATCCACCTAACCTGTACATCTTTGAACTGATGATCAATATCCGCTGGAGGTCACTGACGTATTGCTTTCTTAAAGAAGGCCGCTTAATATTGAGACAAAGTAAGTCTGAAGGCCAATTAAAGGGGGCGGAAAAAGTTGCTCTGACAGGTCACTTGAATGTTGGCAATATGTTTTCACGTAAATCGGTGCTCCTCACGCAGTAATGCAAAGTCAATTCTCTTCATTATTTCTCTAGCATGTCTGTCTGTCGCATGAGGACAGCTGGGCCAGGAGCCAAAGATGACTTAGACGCCCATCAGACAGTGAGCCGCCCAGAGGTCACTAATGGATCCTGACTGAACGGCGGAGGGGGGGGGGGGGGGGGGGGGGAGGAGGGGGGGGGGGGGGGGGAGGGGGGGGGGGAGGAGCGGGGGGGGGGGGGGGAGCAGTGGTGGGAGGGATTGGGCAAGCCATGCTTCACAATGTCTCTCCCTTCTCTCCCCACATTTAACTCCTTCTCACAGCCCATCTCTATCCATACTATAGTCGCCTCCCTTTATTCCCCCCTCAGTTTAAAGTTTATTTATTAGTCACAAGTAAAGCTTACATTAACACTGCAATGAAGTTACTGTGAAATTCCCCCAGTCGCCACAGTCCGGCGCCTGTTTTGGTGAATGCATCTAACCAGCACGTCTTTCAGACTGTGGGAGGAAACCGGAGCACCCGGAGGAAACCCACGCAGACACGGGGAGAACGTGAAAACTCCGCACAGACAGTGACCCAAGCCAGGAATCGAACCCGGGTCCCTGGCGCTGTGAGGCAGCAGTGCTAATCACTGTGCTACCGTGCTGCCCAAATGTCAGCTTCTCTCCTCCTCTGAGAAATCTCCGTGAAAAGGTGCCATGCGAAGACATTACTGTCCATGCACTTCATATTGCGTTGCAATTGCGTGACATGCTCTGCACTCATGCCAATGTTCCACAGCCTCGGCACTTTTCCCAGTCAACATCCTACACCAGAAAGGCAGCTGGGCTGTCGGATTTAATGAAGGATGTGTGGAAACCATATAAATAGCTCTCGCCCAAGAGCAGAGGCTAAAGAAGATTAAAATGCAACATGGGAAATGTCAGCAGGTGGGGTGAATAACTTGTCTTGAAACTGTTGCCTGAAGCTTTCCTTATTGCCTCAGTGTCACTAGTTGACTGAATTTACCAAAATTGGACCGAGAAATGAGGAAGCTTACTTACAGTAAATTGTCCAAATTCTGCCGCCTTCATATTAATTGCATCAGTGAGTCAAATCTTCACACTCGAGGGACGTGTTAACTGCGTCGCTAATTTTACTTGGAATTTGCAAAAGGATTCTGATTTCAAGACAAACAACTTCCCGTAACTGAACTGAAAGTGGCCTTTTAAAAATGAGCCATTGCAAAATATTCATTGGGCGGGATTTTCCAGCCTCGCTAATCCCGAAACCGTAAAGTCCCGCCTGAGGTCAAAGGACCTTTCCATGGTTCCCCCTCCCCCTCTCCTCCCCCCAACGCCCCCCCCCCCCCCCCCCCCTCGCCACACCACCCGCTCCGATTCCCAAGGTGGGCGGGATGGTAAGATTCCAGCCACCTTTTCAACTTAGAGCCAAACAGCCACCTCCATGAGCTCTTGTTTGGGATGAATAAGAGTGCAAAGCTGTTGTTTCTTAATGTTACATATTGATGGAAGTTTAATCGTGGAAAGTCATTTCACAACGATTCCTCACCTTACCTTGTTTCAATCAAAACAATGGCCAGGGTTTTCCGCTCTCGTTTGGGTCGGGCGGCGAGAGCGGAAAGTCTCGCGAGGAGGTCCAAGTTGCGTTTTCTGTCGACATAAAAGCAGGAAGTCATCGTTCCCCCACCACCCCCCTGTCCCCCCACCCCTCCCATTCCCCCACCCACCCCCACTCCCCACTGTGAGTGACTGAGTGGCGTTTCTCACCGTCCAACGTCGTAAACCTCATTGGAATGAAATAAATTAGGGGAGGCGATGGCTTAGTGCTGTTATCGCTAGACTATTAATCCAGAAGCTCAGCTAATATTCTGGGGACCCGGGTTCGAATCCCGCCACGGCAGATGGTGGAATTTGAATTTGATAAAAAGTATCTGGAATTAGGAATCTACTGATGACTGTGCAACTATTGTCGATTGTCGGAAAAACCCATCTGGTTCCTTTAGGGAAGGAAATCTGCCGTCCTTACCTGGTCTGGCCTACATGTGACTCCAGAGCCACAGCAATGTGGTTGACTCTCACCTGCTCTTGGGCAACTAGGGATGGGCAATAAATGCTGGCCCAGCCAGCGATGCCCATGCCCTTTGAATGAATTAAAAAAGAATGATCAGGCCCATACACCGGAATTGTAGTCCCACGTCAAAAAATGCGTCCATAGTGGCCTGATGTCAGAACAGTGCAGTGTACAAGTGGTCTCGGAAGGTGTACAGCTGGCAAGTGGTAGTCTGAGGGGAGCTCAGAGGTGAGCACAGCACATGGGTGGGGAGAGGATCATGCCAGTGTGATGCCAGGGTAATACAAGGGGGTACGAGGGTGATGCTGGGGGTGGGGAGGGGGGGTGGTGGGGTGAAGATGCTTCTTGGTTTGTTGGTTGTGTGCTGAAGCGGCCTTTAAATGTGACACCTTGACCATCGAAGTTGATGGCAATACATCACAGAACGCCTTACTAAGCGCCGCATTATATAGCGTGAAAAGTTGCCATTGCTGTTTTATCCACCTGAGATTGGACTTTGTCAATACAGGAGAAAATCTCACCCAATAGCCAATCTTTTTCTCAGTATAGAATTCCTACAATGAAGAAGGAAACCATTCGGCCCATCGAATATGCACCAACAACAATCCCATCCAGACACTACTAGTGGAACTCCACATATGGGCGGCACGGTGACACAGTGGTTAGCACTGCTGCCTCACAACACCAGGGACTTAACTTCGATTCCCTCCTTGGGTCACTGTCTGTGTAGAGTTTGTATGTTCTTTCCATGTCTGCATGGGTTTCCTCAAGGTGCTCCGGTTTCTTCCCACAGTCCAAAAGACATGCCGGTTAGGTGCATTGGCCATGCTAAATTCTCCTTCAGTGTACCCGAACAGGCGCCGGAGTGTGGTGACTAGGGGATTTTCGCAGTAACTTCATTGCAGTGTTAATGTAAGCCTACTTGTAATTAATAAATAACCTTTTTTTAAACTTTTGCTCATCCCCCTGACACTAAGGGGCAATTTAGCATGGCCAATTTAGCATGGCACATCTTTGAAATATTATTGATTCTGTTGGAACTTCAGAAGGAACTTAATCTTAATACACTTAAGGGGCGGCACAGTGGTTCGCACTTCTGCTTCACAGCGCCAGGGACTCGGGTTCGATTCCGGGCTTGGGTCACTGCCTGTGTGGAGTTTGCATGTTCTCCCCGTGTCTGCGTGGGTCCCCTCCGGGTGCTCCGGTTTCCTCCCACATTCTGAAAGACCTGCTGGTTAGGTGCATTGAACCGAACCGGCGCCGGACTGTGGTGACTCGGGGAATTTCACAGTAACTTCATTGTAGTGTTAATGTAAGCCTTGCTTGTGACTAACAAATAAACTTTATACCCTAACATTTATACACTTTAAAAGCTTTTATTTATAGAGGCATGCATTACACATCACTGAGCTCCAGTCTAACACACAATTTTAGCCTGCTCCAATGTAGATGAGTACAGAGGAGTCACCCAGAAATACTCATCACTTGAGCAGAATTAAACACCCAATTAAAATATCATTAACATGTTCAACGTTAAACTAATTACACTGCGACTGAACCTTGGAAAAGGGTTTAAATCCTTCCTCCCAGATCACGTAGCGTACACTTATCCAAAGTCTGTTCTGATAAGGCATTCTAAAGCTACAGTGTGGAATTTAATGTAGCGTTCACAGCTGTAACATGATAGTCTAAACTTGCATTCCATCTCATCTTGATTCTGGATTTCGTGCCTTAGCAGAGTTTCAATCTATTTGTTTTCGCAACTGATTATTCATATCTACATTGCAGCAGCAAGAAGCAAATATTTAACTCTGAAGTGAGAGGAGCAAAGCAGACCTCTGAAGTCCAATTCTCCCAAAATATTTGGCTGCGATGTTACCACCGTTCATGCCGGCAGGGTTTTCCCATCCCGCTGCAGTGAACAGGAGATTTGGCGCCAGATTCTCCCGCCCTCGCTGCGGCGGGAGCGTGGCGTGAACGGCAGGTATAATCGCACCCAAAGTATCAAATCCAGCGGGAAAATCGATGGGAATTCTGCCGGGTGGGCCGGTGCAATCCAGATTGCAATCCACCCGCACTTAGGCCGGGATTCTCCGACCTCGCCCGCAGCTCGGATTCTCCGCTCCCGCTGAAGTGAATGGAGATTTGGATGAGCGCCAGATTCTTTGTTCTCGCTGGCAGTCGGAGACCGGAGAATTCCGGCCTTAGTCATTACTTTGGAGCTCGGGCAGATTCCCAGCAGCAAAGAGACGTGCCGGATCGAAAGGGACCGGCTTCTCAGAGATCGGGGCGTCCTTTAAAAAGGGATGCCAATCCCAATCTACCCAATCCCTTATGAGAGATTGGTGCCTTTATATCATCATAAAACTACAATGCTATGTCACTTGAGGATCATTAAAGGTTGATTGTGAAGCATACGTGGCACCAAGTTCAAGGTACCTTAGTAGAGAGAACTACTCTACGAAGTGCGGCACGGTGGCACAGTGGCTAGCACTGCTGTCTCACAGCGCCAGGAACCTGGGTTCGATCCCTGGCTTGGGTCACTGCCTGTGTGGAGTTTCCACGTTCTCCCCGTGTCTGCGTGGGTTTCCTCCGGGTGCTCCGGTTTCCTCCCACAGTCTGAAAGACCTGCTGGTTAGGTGCATTGACCCGTACAGGCACCGGGGAATTTCACAGTAACTTCATTGCAGTGTTAATGTAAGCCTTATTTTGACAATAACACATTAAAAAAACTTTAGGAAAGAGGTGTTTTTGGATTGGTTTCTGAATACTGTACGGTTTAGCCATGTCTACAGCTGAAGCTTTGCAGTATGGGAAAGACATCTTTCTAAACGGTTAATTGATATCAATGCTTGATTCAGTTGGGATTGCAACTTTGCGATCCAGAAACTGCAGGGGATGGAAATATTTCTGCTTTCGTTATTCCGACAATCCAACAAATTAACTTTGTTTGGAATCCGTGCCCTTCCTGCCATTCCCTGCGGATGTGCGTCAGTGCAACTGCCTCAAAATGGGAGTGAATCCCCATTGGCTGTGTTTTACATTGAGCGAGATGGATCATGTGCAGAGCGGCTGTATGGCTCACGCGCATGCACACACACACGCACAAACATGCGTGGACACACATGTACACATGCATATACACACACACATACACATGCGCGTACACGCATATATATGCAGAACGGCTGTATGGCTGCATGCACAAGCACGCACACACGTGTGCACACACATGTGCACACGCAAACACACACATGCGCGCACACATATACATGCAGGCATGCACACACATGCATGCATGCACACATGCATGTACGCACACACGCATGCATGCACACATGTGCACACAGATGCATGCGCGCACATACACACACTCGCATGTACATGTGCACACACACATACTCACACACGCACGCATACTCACACATGCACACACACACAAGGGATATTCCATATCATGTGGCCTCCACATCATGTTGCAAAATCAGTCTCCTGGGGTTGGGTGGGGAGCTTCATCCTTCTCTTTCTGCTTCTAGCTGGATACAACATGTGTTTCCCCTGGCCGTGTCATTGTGAAACTTTTTGCTAAATTACAACTGTAATCAGAGCCAGCAATTGATAAAACTGACGCAGAAAGGCTGGAAAGGAAATGGACTTGAGGGAACAATAAACAAGCCACAGATTTCCCAGCATCAGATGTACGTCCCAGCTACCTTATTTCAACAAGTGATTGTGAATTTTGGGTTTGCCCTCCCAAGCACCATTCTCGAGGGCCTGGTTAACAGAACCTTGTTTATTTTTAACAAGAATATGAGCAGCTTTTCCCGATGCTTCCCGCCAGTGGGATATTCCAGTCCAACTGAAGGCGAACCCCTGCGGCAGGTTCCCAAAGTGCCGTAGATATCGGTGGGACCAGAAGATCCTGCCACTGGCCAATGTGGCGGGGCCACCTCCACCGCATGAGGAAGGTGAAAAATCCCTCTCCTAAAAGAACGTCACAACACATTCCAAGATGTACATCACAGTGCAATGGTATTCCAAGTTTCCATGTGGATCATGATGCACTCTGAGGTGCTTCAATATAATTGTGATACGTGTAATATTCACTGCATACTTTCCATGTGAGTCATACGGACTGAGGGGTTCTATACAATTTGTAGCCTTGGTGTACTGTTGCTGACAGGTCTTAGGCAGTGATCTTTCCCCCCTGAGCCTCTTCATTCTTGATTGACGCCAGAGCAAGGCAACTTCTTGCAAGCTATGCCCAGCATACCTTCTAATTCTATCTTTTACTCTCGTTCTATGCTTCTAAAACTTAAATGGGATCAGCGGTTTTGGGGAAAAGGCAGGAGAATGGGGATGAGAAAAATATCAGCCATGATTGAATGGCGGAGCAGACTCGATGGGCCGAGTGGCCTAATTCTGCTCCTATGTCTTATGGTCTATGGTCTTAATTCTAACTCTTTTAAACTCTCTAACAATGCTCGAATTCAATCTCTTACAGATTTGGTGCTTCCCTGCTGCCATCAGACTTTTGATTGGATCTTTCTCTACACCCTAGCTGTGACCTTAACTCTACACTCTGCACTCTCTCCTTTCCTTCTCCATGTACGGTATGCTTTGTCTGTACAGCGCGCAAGAAACAATACTTTTCACTGTATACTAATACATGTGACAATAATAGATCAGATCAAATCAAATCATTAATGGAGTTAATGGAGCCTCGATTTCTTTTAAATTTTATTCCTTTCTCAGGGTTACAAAGCCATGCTCAGAGCGGACGGGGCCATCCATCTCCTTGCTTGTTCCAAAAAACAATTCAAATTCAAATTGGACCCAATTCGTGGCCCCCAGAAAAAAGACATACTAGATCCAAGCTGACAAGGACGGGTGTTACACCCGATCCCGGGCTTGACCTTAACCAAAAGGTCGAGAGGCCTTGATTGTCGGGATAGCCTGTCTTATGAAAGAATGAAAAAGGAAAGAATTGCATTGATATGGTGAGCACAGGACATCTTAAAATACCTCACAGCCAGTGAAGTGTGGTTCAAAAAACAAACAAAGAACAATACAACACAGGAACAGGCCCTTCGGCCCTCCAAGCCCGTGCTGCTCCCTGGTCCAAACTAGACCATTCTTTTGTATCCCTCCATTCCCACTCCGTTCATGTGGCTATCTAGATAAGTCTTAAACGTTCCCAGTGTGTCCGCCTCCACCACATTGCCCGGCAGCGCATTCCAGGCCCCCACCACCCTCTGCGTAAAATACGTCCTTCTGATATCCGTGTTAAACCTCCCCCCCTCACCTTGAACCTATGACCCCTCGTGAACGTCACCACCGACCTAGGAAAAAGCTTCCCACCGTTCACCCTATCTATGCCTTTCATAATTTTATACACCTCTATTAGGTCACCCCTCATCCTCCATCTTTCCAGTGAGAACAACCCCAGTTTACCCAATCTCTCCTCATAACTAAGCCCTTCCATACCAGGCAACATCCTGGTAAACCTCCTCTGCACTCTCTCTAAAGCCTCCACGTCCTTCTGGTAGTGTGGCGACCAGAACTGGGCGCAGTATTCCAAATGCGGCCAAACCAACGTTCTATACAACTGCAACACCAGACGCCAACTTTTCTACTCTATGCCCCGTCCTATAAAGGCAAGCAAGCCATATGCCTTATTCACTACCTTCTCCACCTGTGACGTCACCTTCAAGGATCTGTGGACTTGCACACCCTGGTCCCTCTGCGTATCTACACTCTTTATAGACTGTTGCATTGTGGGGGGAAAAAGCCCACCATAAGCTTCCACCGACAGTGGTGTGTTGATGACTAGATAATCTGTCATTGTGATGATGCTGAACAAGGGATGAATATTGGCCCAGTCACAGGGTATAAATCTAGGGGGGCCTTGTGGCACAGTGGTGGCACCCTTACCTCTGGACCTGAAGCTCCTGGTTTGAGCCCAACACCAGGACTTGTTGGCCACGGAAAGAGTGTTTGACACCTTTCCACAAGCTGATAATCAGCTCGGGAATCCTCCCCCACTCTTCCCCAAACAGGGAAAAAAAACAGTGCGGGTGTCAAGATCTGCTTTTAAAAAAATCTCCACGACAAAAGAGTGCAAGATCTTTTACATTGTCAGTTGTTATAAAGACCCATCTGGTTCACTAATGTCCTTTAGGGAAGGAAATCTGCCGGCCTTACCCGGTCTGGCCTACATGTGACTCCAGGGCCACAGCAATGTGGTTGACTCTCAACTGCCCTCCAAAATGGCCTAGCAAGCCACACAGTTTCAAGGGCGACTAGGGATGGCTGGCCAGCCAGCGATGCCCATGACCCACGGATGAATAAAAAGAAACCTCCTGCTGAGAGAGCAGACAGGGCATCAGTTTGACATCCCATCCAAATCCAGCATCCTTCATCGTTCAGCGCTCCGTCAATACTGGAATGTTAGGCCTGATGTACGTTTTTCCCGCTGGGAGTTGTGCCTTGTGCCTCAGGCACAGAAGCATCACCAACTGAATTGCTGTGGTTGTTTTCATTAGAGGAGAGAAGACTGAGGGGGGGGGGGGGGGGGGGGGGCGACCTGATCGAGGTGTACAGGATTATGAGAGACATGGACAGAGTGGATGAGGAGCAGCCACTCCCTTTAGCTGAAGGGTCAGTCACGAGGGGATATAGGTTCAAGGTGAGGGGCGGGAGGTTTTGGGGGAGATGTGAGGGGAAACTTTTTTACCCAGAGGGTGGTGAAGGTCTGGAATGTGCTGCCTGGGGGGGGTGGTAGAGGCAGGTGTGGTAAACCACTGTTAGCTTATTGCCTGTGTGTGTGACATGCCTGGACACATCCCTACCCAAGACTCCTCCCCCCCCTTGGTCCAGGTATAAAGGCGACTGCTCCCCACCCCCCTGCCTCAGTCTGGACCAGTTCATCGGCATGGGTGTGCTCCAAGTCTTTTGCTAATAAAAGCCTATTTGTTCTTGCATACAAACTAGTCTTTGCTCAATTGATGGTGCATCAGCAGGTTCCCTCAAATCCTTTAAAAAGTATCTGGATGAGCGCTTAGGCACGTCACAACATTCAGGGCTCTGGGCTAAGTGCTGGCAAATGGGATTAGGTGGGAGTTCAGGTGTTTCTAATGTGTCGGTACAGACTTGATGGACCGAAGGGTCTCTTCTGCACTGTATGTTTCTATGAATGCAGCATTTAGTACTATATATATACATAATACAATTATGTGTGTTAGATATGAAATTAAATTGGTAGCATTACTTTCTGTATCCTTTTCTCGCAGAGAGTTTGTTTTTGTATAAATATAAGATATTGGGCCGGTGGTACAGTGGTTAGCTCTGCTGCCTCACAGCGCCAGGGACCTGGATTCAAGTCCGGCCTTGGGTGACTGTCTGTGTGGCGTTTGCACGTTCTCCCCGTGTCTGCATAGGTTTCCTCCGGGTGTTCCGGTTTCCTCCCACAGTCCAAAGATGTGCGAGATGTACAGTGTAGAAGGAGGCCATTCAGCCCATCGAGTCTGCATCGACAACAATCCCACCCCAGACCCTTTCCCCACAACCTTATTTACCCCATTAATCCCTCTAACCTG
Organism: Mustelus asterias; assembly: GCF_964213995.1. Classification (NCBI taxonomy): domain Eukaryota; kingdom Metazoa; phylum Chordata; class Chondrichthyes; order Carcharhiniformes; family Triakidae; genus Mustelus; species Mustelus asterias. The sequence continues at coordinate 14,013,115 of NC_135825.1, read as the reverse complement.
CACATCCCAGCACACTAAGGGGCAATTTAGCATGGCCAATCAACCTAACCTGCACATCTTTGGAGTGTGGGAGGAAACCGGACGAAACCCCACGCAGACACGGGGAGAACATGCAGACTCCGCGCAGACAGTGACCGGGGATCGAACTTGGGTCCTTGGCGCTGTGAGGCAGCAGTGCTAACCACTGCACACTATTGTTGTATTGTTGAGTTCCTGAACATACGTTTAACGGAATCCTTTTTCCTGTGCCAAGGGGCACACTCAATTCACCAAGATGTTTGTAGTTAGCAGGTCCAGCCTTTCTAAAAACCGGCATCAAGTAATTGCCCGATTGCATGACCAATTTCTTATTTCTTCGCAGTATTCCCCACAGTATTCTCCTCGAAGATTGTGCAGCACGAAGTTATCGCTAACTACAGTCACTTGTTCACCGTCCGTGGGTCAAACGACAGTCTCCAGCCGTACATGCTGACTGCCCACCTCGATGTGGTTCCTGCCACGCCCGAAGAGTGGGAGGTGCCACCGTTTGCAGCGGAGAAGCGGGACGGCTATTTGTACGGACGCGGAGCCCTGGATGATAAATCGTCCGTCATGGTATTGTTGCTGGAAACTCTTGTTGGATACAGCTCACATGGTCTGGAATATTTTTAAAACGAGTTGCCTGATTCAGCTCTGTGGAATGCAGCACTGTGCATGACCAATCTGTAATGTCAGTCCGCAGAATTTTCCAACGTGGAATGTTGGAGAACTCCACGTCATTTTTTTTGTGTCAGAAAAATAGCCGCCTGAGCTTGCCAGTTTGACGGACTCTCTTTTAAAATGAACGCACATTGTGCTGAACCCTTACCAACGCACAACAGGCAGATTGAAAACAATGCGATGCGGCCGGGTCAATACTTCCCTTGCAGCAACTGTTCTGCAATCTTTCCCCGACAAAGCTTTGCCTGTCCGTGATGTGAATTTGATTTTTCCATCAGACAATCAATCATGGAATCCCTGCAGTGCAGAAGGAGGCCATTCGACCCCATCGAGTCTGCACCGACCAGAATCCCACCCAGCCCCTAAATCCCGTAACCCCACATATTTACCCTGCTAATCCCCCTGACACTAAGGGGCAATTTTAGCACGGCCGATCCACCTAACCCGCACACCTTGCGGACTGTGGGAGGAAACCCGGAGCACCCGGAGGAAACCCACGCAGAGACGGGGAGAATGTGCAAACTCCACACAGACAGTGACCCAAGCCGGGAATCGAACCCGGGCCCCTGGCGCTGTGAGGCAGCAGTGCTAACCACCGTGCCGCCCCAGACCTGGAGTAACATGCCTGAATTAAGAAAGGGGGAGTGATGCGCGATTAAATCACTCGGGAGGCTAGATCGTACCCGAGAAATAAAGGCTTTTATTACTAACAAGAATGGAGCATACTATATACAATACAATCCCAGACTAAAGGGTCACCAGGCAGTGCAGTGACCTTTATACTCCTCCAGGTAGGCGGAGCCAACTGGAGTGTACCACAGAACAATACCAACAGGTAGAACACCCCAACCCTAACACCAACAGTGACAACAGTAACATATCTACAAGTACCCATAGTGGTAACCATCTATGGCTCAATGTCAGCCAGACTAGCATCAAATTCGGGTGTCTGCCTGATATCAGTTTCTGCAGCGTGCTATCAGTCACTCTGCAGGAGCTGTGAAGCAGCTTGTTTACCACATCAGTCGTTAGTTTGCTTGAGAGTCAACCTTATTGAGACATCTAAGCTGGAATTTTACCATCCCCCCCTTCTGCCCCGAGAATCAGAGAGGGCGAGGGGTGGACCATGGAAACCGGAAAATCCCACCTGAGGTTAACGAACCTTTCCAAGGTCCGCACCTCACCCGCTCCAATTCTGGTGGTGGGCGGGACGGTAACATTGTAGGGTTTTTCCTGATGCATAATGCTTAATCCTCATGACTCAAGCGTGGTCTGAAATCTATTTAAGGGAAATTTTCCAGGGATGGACAGCTGAACATTCCGGGGTACAAGTGTTTTAGGCGAGACAGAAGAGGGGCCAAAAAAGGTGGGGGAGTAGCGATATTAGTTAGGGAGCATGTTACCGCGGTGCAGAGGGTAGACAACTTAGAGGGGTCATGTGCTGAGTCACCGTGGGTGGAACTCAGAAACAGGAAGGGTGCAGTCATTATGCTGGGGGTGTACTACAGACCACCCAACAGCCCACGGGAAGTGGAGGAAAGGATATGTCAGGAGATTCTGGATAGGTGCAGAAAAAATAGGGTTGTTGTAGTGGGGGACTTTAATTTCCCTGGTACAGACTGGAAAGTGCTTAGAGCTGGGGTTCCGGGCGGGGAGGAATTTGTAAAATGCATACTGGAAGGTTCTTTGGAACAGTATGTAGATAGCCCGACTAGAGAGGGGGCTATACTGGACCTAGTTCTGGGAAATGAGCCCGGTCAGGTCGTCAAAGTTTCGGTAGGGGAACATGTGGCAAATAGTGACCACAACTCTGTTAACTTTAGGATAGTAATGGGCAAGGATGAGTGCTGTCCTACGGGCAGGGTGCTAAATTGGGGGAAGGCTGACTATAGCCGGATTAGACAGGAATTGGTGGACGTTGATTGGGAGAGGATGTTCGAGGGCAAGTTTGCGTCTGGCATGTGGGAGTCTTTTAAGGAACAATTGATAAGGCTGCAGGATAGGCATGTGCCTGTGAAAAGGAAAGATAGGAAAGGTAGGATTCAAGAGCCGTGGATAACCAGGGAAATTGAGGATCTGATTAAAATGAAAAGGGAGGTGTACGCTAAGTCCAGGCAACAGAAAACAGATGGAGCTCTGGAGGAATACAGAGATACAGAGAGAGGAGGAAAGAACTCAAATGGGAAGTTAGAAGGGCAAAAAGAGGTCACGAGATGTTCTTGGCAGGCAGGATTAAGGAGAATCCTAAGGCATTCTATTCATACGTTAGGAACAAAAGAGTTGTCAGGGAGAAAATCGGACCTCTCAGGGACAAAGGAGGGGAATTATGCTTAGAAACCAAGGGAATAGGGGAGATCCTAAATGAATACTTTGCATTGGTATTCACGAAGGAGAGGGACATGTTAATCGGGAGTGTCTCGGAGGGAGGTGTTGACCCGTTAGAGAAAATCTCCATTACAAGGGAGGAGGTGTTAGGTTTTTTAGGGAACATTAAAACTGACAAAGCCCCAGGGCCTGATGACATCTATCCTAGACTGCTCAGGGAGATGAGAGATGAAATTGCTGGGCCGCTGACGGAAATCTTTGTCGCTTCTTTGGACACAGATTAGGTCCCTGAGGATTGGAGGATAGCGAATATGGTCCCGTTGTTTAAGAAGGGTAGCAGGGATAACCCGGGAAGTTATAGGCCGGTGAGCTTGACGTCCGTGGTAGGGAAGTTGTTGGAGAGGATTCTTAGAGACAGGATGTATGTGCATTTAGAACGGAACAATCTCATTAGTGACAGACAGCATGGTTTTGTAAGAGGGAGGTCGTGCCTTACAAATTTGGTGGAGTTTTTTGAGGAAGTGACAAAAACGGTTGACGAAGGAAGGGCCATGGATGTCGTCTATATGGATTTCAGTAAGGCATTTGACAAAATCCCACATGGCAGGTTGGTTAAGAAGGTTAAGGCTCATGGGATACAAGGAGAAGTGGCTAGATGGGTGGAGAACTGGCTTGTCCAGAGGAGACAGAGGGTAGCGGTCAAAGGGTCTTTTTCCGGCTAGAGGTCTGTGACCAGTGGTGTTCCGCAGGGCTCTGTACTGGGACCTCTGCTATTTGTGATATATATAAATGATTTGGAAGAAGGTGTAACTGGTGTTATCAGCAAGTTTGCGGATGACACGAAGATGGCTGGACTTGCGGATAGCGATGAGCATTGTCAGGCAATACAGCAGGATATAGATAGGCTGGAAAATTGGGCGGAGAGGTGGCAGATGGAATTTAATCCGAATAAATGTGAAGTGATGCATTTTGGAAGAGATCATGTAGGGAGGAGTTATACAATAAATGGCAGAGTCAACAAGAGTATAGAATCACAGAGGGACCTAGGTGTGCAAGTCCACAAATCCTTGAAGGTGGCAGCACAGGTGGAGGAGGTGGTGAAGAAGGCATATGGTATGCTTGCCTTTATAGGATGGGGTATAGAGTATAAAAGCTGGAGTCTGATGATGCAGCTGTATAGAACGCTGGTTAGGCCACATTTGGAGTACTGCATCCAGTTCTGGTCGCCGCACTACCAGAAGGACGTGGAGGCGTTAGAGAGAATGCAGAGAAGGTTTACCAGGATGTTGCCTGGTATGGAGGGTCTTGGCTATGAGGGGAGATTGGGTAAACTGGGGTTGTTCTCCCTGGAAAGACGGAGAATGAGGGGAGATCTAATAGAGGTGTACAAGATTATGAAGGGGATAGATAGGGTGAACAGTGGGAAGCTTTTTCCCAGGTCGGAGGTGACGATCACGAGGGGTCACGGCCTCAAGGTGAGAAGGGCAAAGTATAACTCAGATATTAGAGGGACGTTTTTTACACAGAGGGTGGTGGGGGCCTGGAATGCGCTGCCAAGTAGGGTGGTGGAGGCAGACACGCTGACATCGTTTAAGACTTACCTGGATAGTCACATGAGCAGCCTGGGAATGGAGGGATACAAATGAATGGTCTAGTTGGACCAAGGAGTGGCACAGGCTTGGAGGGCCGAAGGGCCTGTTTCCTGTGCTGTACTGTTCTTTGTTCTTTGTTGGGAACCAGAGGTCGCATAAGATAATTGACAAAAACAATATCGAGGTGAGATGGGGAGGTTTTTTTTTATCACAGCGAGTTGATATGATCTAGAATGCACTGTCTAAAAAGGTGATGGAAGCAGATTCAATACTAAGTTTCAAAGTGTGCAGATGTGAAGGAGAAAGAGCAGGTGGGTGGGACTGATTGGATATGTTCCTTTCAAAACCTGGCAATGACATGCTGAAAGCTACGTTTTCTTCTCCCTAGGGAATTCTCCAAGGCCTTGAATTCCTGCTGAAACGGGACTACAAACCTTGTCGATCGTTCTACATTGGAATTGGCCATGATGAAGAGGTAACTCAAAGCCAAGTGAAGAACCGAGGTGCCGCTACACTGTGCAAGCTGCCCTTTTATTATTCATGTGGCTGTAACAAATATTTTGGCTTTTTACTTTGTGATGAGCAAGAGGTTCTACTTTAAAGATGGTTTTTGTTTAATTCTGAGCGGGGAAAAGTTGCCAATGCTGAAAATCTTGACGTTTAAACAGCCATCAACATCGAATAGGGAAAGGAGGGGTTGGCGATTCAGGTATAGACCTTTCACCGGAACTGAAAGATAAGCTATCTCTCCCAGTAGGGTACCCCAGCAGAAACCCCAAAGTGTGTTATGAAGCCCGACTAGACCCCAACAGTTTTTCTATTTTGGCATTGGTGTGACGATACGGTGTTTCACTCCTGTGATGACTTCAGCCAGGCTACTGAAGTGGGCTTGCTAGCGTATGAACTGCCTGATGAGTCCTAATTGATGGTTAAATCAGGGAGCCTCATGCTCCCTATTTAAAGCAGGTGTGTCAGACTCCCAGCCTGCATTCAGCAGGGAGCAACTGGAGAGCTGGCTGTGTGCAGGTGTATGGTGTAAATAAAGTAACTTGGTGACGGGACCTTCGCCTCCGTGGAGTTATTGCAACTCCACGTGTGATTCTAGTGACACACCAGGAAACTTTTATCAAAACTGAATTTATTTAACAATTAGTGTAACTAATGAATTAGCTTAACTTTTGCCAATTGAAATACTTAAACATGACAAGATACAATTCTTAACTGCTAACCCATCTCTATTAGTTCCAATTTAAGCAATATTCCCCTTGTAGACTTAAACTCCTCTTCAAAACTAGTTGGCAAACAACACAGGCATACGTGTTTTTACTTGTTAATAGTCCTAGCACCTGTGAACACTTTTGGAGAGACAGAGAGAACCATTCTTCTGACACTCAAACACCAGCCTGCAGAGAGAGAGAGAGATAGACAGGCAGAGAGACACCTGTCTGCCGACACTCAACAGCAGCCTCCAGAGAGAGAGAGAGAGACACCTCTTGCTTCTTTTAGGATCAGGCAGAAAACTGATTGTTTTTCCCTGTAAGCTTTCCTCCCATTAACACTTGACTCTGTCTTTTGTCAATCAAGCAAATCAAACCTTACTCTGAAAGCTCGGGTGAAAAATATAAATAAACAAAAATGCTTCAACTCAGATTAAAACAAACACCCTATTATCTAAAGCCAATTATTCTGCATTCTCAGCATGGAGCTGCCTGGTTTACAGACAAATCAGCACCATGTAACTCAGAGCTGAATTTTAAACATGCCCCTCACAAGAAACATTTCTTAAAGGCACAGTATCATCATACTTCCAACAAAGGAAACAGCACAAGGACATAAGAAATAGGAGTTGGAGATGACCATATGGCCCCATCTAACCTGCTCTGCCATTCAGAGGGTTCATGGCTGATCTTGGGCTTCAACTCCACTTTCCTGCCCACCCTCAATATCCTTTGATTACCTGAGAGTCCAAAATTATTTCTATCTCAGCCTTAAATGTATTCAATGATAGACGTCCATAACCGCCTGGGGTGGAGAATTCCAAATATTCACAACACTTTGAGTGAAGAAAGTCCTCCTTATCTCAGTGCGAAATGATCGCCCCCCCCCCCCACCCCCCCATCCTGAAACTGTGTCCCCCTCATTCGAGACTCCCCAGTCAGGGGAGACAACATGTCACTATCTACCCTGGCAAGCCCCTTCCTAATCTTGAATGTTTCTCTCAGGTCACCTCTCATTCTTCTAAACTCCGAAGTACATGAACCCACTTTACTCAGCCTCTCATCAGAGGACAACCCTCTCTTCCCAGGGACCAAACTTTTCTTTTATTTATTCGTGGGACACGGGCGTCGCTGGCTGGGCCAGCATTTATTGCCCACCCCTAGTTGCCCTTAGAGAGCAGTTGAGAGTCAACCACATTACTGCGTCTCTGGAGTCATATGTAGGCCAGACCAGGTAAGGATGACAGATTTCTTTCCCTAAAGGACATGAATGAACCAGATGGGTTTTTCCAACAATCAACGATGATTTCATGGTCATCGTTAGACTTTTCCATGTTTTTTATTGAATTAAAATTCCACCATCTGCCAGGATGGGATTTGAACCCGAGTCCCAGAACATTAGCTGAGTTTCTGGATTAATAGTCTAGTGATGATACCACTCGGCCATCACCTCCCCATCTAGTGAACCTTCGCTGCACTGCCTCCAATTCCAGTACATGCTTCCCTCACTATAGAAACCAGAATTGCACACAGAATTCTAGGTGTGATCTGACCAATGCCCTTTAGGAAGACTTCTTTTTGCTTGTACTCCAATCACCTTGGAGAGGAGGTCAACATGCCATTTGCCTTCCTAAATGTTTGCTGTACTCACATGCTAACTTTTTATGTCCTTTGTGTGAGTACAGCCAAGTCTCTCTGCACATTTGTGAGATTCAAGCCTTTTAAAATATTCAGCGTTTCTATTCTTGTGACCAAAGTGAATAACCTCAAACTTGCTTACATTATACTTTATCTGCCACCTTGTAACCGACTCACTTATTCTGTCCATATCAACTTGCAGCCTCTTTGTGTCTTTCTCACACCTTGCATTTCCATCTAGTTTTGTAACATCAGCAAGCGTAGGAGCAAAGGAAGTAGGAGCAGGAGGAGGCCATTCAGCCCTTCTAGCTTGCTGCATCACTCATTATGATTAGTCTGATCCCGCCTTCCCCCCCATCCCCCATCCTTTGATCCCCTTCACCCCAAGCGCTATATCTAGCTCTTTCTTGAAAACATGCAATGTTTTGGCCTCAACTGCTTCCTGAGGTAATGAATTCCTCAGGCTCACCACTCGCTGGGTTAAGATATTTCTCCTCATCTCAGTCCTAAAATGTTTACCTCCTATCCTTCGGCAACGATCCCTGGTTTTGAACACCCCCACCATTGCCGTAGTTTAACCATACCCCTCATAAGAAAACATGACATGAATATATGTACATGAATTGTAAACAACTCAACTTTGATGAGCGACACGTTAGAAGAAAGAGAGATGGGGAAAGGCTGTTATTAGACTCTCTGACTACTTTTCTACGGTAGTCATGATGTGGAGATGCCGGCGTTGGACTGGGGTAAACACAGTAAGAAGTTTAACAACACCAGGTTAAAGTCCAACAGGTTTATTTGGTAGCAAAAGCTTTTGCTATCAAATAAACCTGTTGGACTTTAACCTGGTGTTGTTAAACTTCTTACTTTTCTACGTCCAGTTAAGTGCTGCTTTGTCCTGGATGTTGAGCTTCTTGAGTGTTTGTTGCAGCAGCACTCATCCAAGCAAGTGGACCACATTCCATCACACTCCTGACTTGTGCTTTGTAGATGGTGGACAGGCCTTGGGGAGTCAGGCGGAGAGTTACTCGCCACATAATACCTAGCCTTTGATCTGCTCATTGTAACCACAGTATTTATTTGGCTAGTCCAATTCAGTTTCTGGTCAATGGTAACCCTCAGGATGTTGATAGTGGAGGATTTAGCAATGGTAATGCCATTGAATGTCATGGGGAGATAATTAGATTCTCCTTGGTTGGAGTTGGTAATTGCCTGGCACTTGTGTGGTGTGAATGTTACTTGCCATTTATCAGCCCAAGCCTGATTGCTGCATATTGACATGGAATGCTTCAGTATCTGAGAAGCCAAAACAGTGTTGATCATATAAAAAGATCACTTCTTTGAGGCAATGAAAAGGCTCAAAGAGCATGAATGTAGATGTGTGTTAGCTTGGCTCTGTACGCCCATGCTTCTAAATCTAAAGCTGTTGTTCAAGTGTTGCGACAGAATTGACTATGCAATCTTGGCTGTGGTTAGCACTGCTGCCACACATCGCCAGGGACTCGGGTTCAGTTCAAGCCTTGGGTGACTTTCTGTGTGAAGTTTGCACATTCTCCCCTTGTCTGCGTGGGTTTCTCCGGGTGCTCCGGTTTCCTCCCACACTCTAAAGGTGTGCAGATTAGGTGGATTGGCCATGCTAAATTGTCCCTTAGTGTCTCAAGGTTAGAGGGATTAGCCATGGGAGGGGTTCGGGTAGGGGGTGGGCCTGGGATGCTCTGTTGGAGGGTCAGTGCAGGCTCGATGGGTTGAATGGCCTCTTTCTGCACTGTAGGGATCCTGTGTTTCTATGATTCAGTGCAGTACGGAAGGAGAGCTGTAAATGTCGTAGGTGTCATGTTTTGGGTTATATAGAGACTCGACTTGATAGATGTAAGTAAAGTTTTTAATAGATTCGCTCATGAAGCTAATGTCACTGGTACAAAAGATAACTTTATTAAGACCAGGGGCCAATGAGAGAAATTATTTCGAGGGTCACAGATACAGAATTATCAGCAAAAGATCAACACGGTTATACATTTTCTTTATCAAATTACCCGCCTTCTCTTGGCATAAAATCAAATGATTCTGAAAACACACAAGTCAACAATAAATGCTGTCACATATTTCAGCCAGTCAGCAATTCTAAACAAAAAGTTTATTTATTAGTCACAGATAGGCTTACATTAACACTGCAATGAAGTCACTGTGAAAAATCCCGTCGTCGCCACATTCCGGCACCTGTTCGGGTACACTGAGGGAGAATTTAGCATGGCCAATTCACCTAACCAGCACGTCTTTCGGACTGTGGGAGGAAACCACAGCACCCAGAAGAAACCCACGCAGACGCAGGAAGAACGTGCAAACTCTGAACAGTCACCCAAGCCAGGAATCGAACCCAGGTCCCTGGCGCTGTGAGGCAGCAGTGCGAACCACTGTGCCATGTCCTTCAGTGCTTCTATGTCCCAAGTCTGGACCTGAACTCCTCTGTTGGCAAAACCTCAATTTCCCCGTTACCATGACTCCCAGGAAGGTTATTCTCATGAGTTCGAATTCAGTTCATTGCAAATGCAGACAACAATTGATACCTCGCATCTGGGAAACTTGCCAGCTGAACTACAGTTGAAATATATTTTAAATGTTTCATTTCTCTGCCCTTGAACTAAATTAGTTTCCATGAGGTCTTTCAAGAACACCAGTGTTATACAGCTTTAATTTAACCACCTTCCAAGCATTACAGTTTAATGAGACAAACAAGGACAGTAATTCAATTATTTCTTTATTTAACACTTCTAGTACCAACTCAAACATAAACAGTTCCAACTCTTTACTGAACTTTAACTCTAACTGAACATCAACTTTCAACTGGACTGTAACTCTTAAACTGCATATTAACTCTAACTGAACTTCAATTTTAATTATTTAACTGAAAATAGATACTACTGAGTTTAGGAAAACCTTGGCCAAGAAATATCCTCGATGTAGAATCTGCCTTCTTCTTCTCCGAAGTATCCTTCAGGGTACAAGGTCTTATTGCGATGGCTGTTCTCTTGGAGTTATCGCTGCCAAACAAAGAACTCACGTGTCTTTTATCCACAATTCTCCACTTGCGTCCGGAAGATTCTCTGTCATCCGGCCAGCTGTGTCACCAGAAACTGATCACATGGCTTGAACATCCAGTGAAATTACTTTTGAATGAAGCCATGATGCTTAGCTCATTTGACATGTCCCCACACATAGCAGCCATAAAAATCAGAGCCACACTGTCTCGGTTAACGTAAACAATTTCCCTGATCTGACCAACACAGGAAGCTTCAGATCACAGCTCCCAGACAGAGCCTCTTTACGACATCCCATAGTGGTAACCATCTATGGTTCACCACATGACCTGCATCTGGTTTTAATCTATAAGTTAACCAAAATTCCCAGCATGCTTGGCTCTCAGCCAGAATAGCCATTTTAAAGCCACTATTGCCATTATTGTTGTTAAATCATTGTTGTAGCCGTTCTTTCCCTATCCACACCAGTGAACCTTTTTACCTAAACTATAATTCCCAGTGACTTCTGCTTCTTGGCTGAAATGGCCAATTTTACACTTAAAAGATGCTTCGGAGAAATTTATTAAATCATCTGCTGCATTAGCATGTACTAAATAACTTGCCCTGTTAGCTTCATAAGTCCATTTTGAAGTCATTAACCCTTACTAGTAATCTTGTTTTAAAGTTTATTTGTGAATGTCACAAGTTGGCTTACATTAACACTGCAATGAAGTTACTGTGAAAATCCCCTAGTCGCCACGCTCTGGCGCCTGTTTGGATAACAATGAGGGAGAATTTAACCTGGCCAATGCACCCAACCAGCACGTCTTTCCTGCTGTGGGAGGAAACCGGTACACCCAGAGGAAATCCATGCAGACACGGGGAGAACGGACAAACAGACAGTGACCCAGGTGCCTGGTACTGTGAGGCAGCAGTGCTAACCACTGTGCCACCATGCCGCCCCAAGCCTTAACATCTAAAAATTAAGAAAAATGTGAAATAATCGCTTTCAGTAGGATCGTGGGACTTCTTGAAGAAGGAGAAGGTTCTCCTCGTGTCCTGGCCAATACCTCTCCTTTAGGTGTGGTGTTTAAAAGATTTGGAAAATATATTTCTCAGGAGTTCCTGTCTGTTCCCTCCTTTCCTGCCTTGCTTTGAGTGTGAAGGGCAGTGAAGTATTTGTGGCTTCATTGAGTCTGAGGTCTTCATACTTTCAGATTAGATGTGGATCTTGTGGAGGCTTTGGAGAGGATTCAGAAAAGATTTACCAGGATGTTGCCTGGTATGGAGGGCAATAGCTATGAGGAGAGGTTGGAGAAACTTGGTTTGTTCTCACTGGAACGACGGAGGTTGAGGGGTGACCTGATAGAAGTCTACAAGATTATGAGAGGCATGGACAGAGTGGATAGTCAGATGCTTTTTTCCCAGGGTGAAAGAGTCAATTACTAGGGGGCACAGGTTTAAGGTGTGAGGGGCAAGGTTTAAAGGAGATGCACGAGGCAGATTTTTTTACACAGAGGGTGCCTGGAACTCGTTGCCGGGTGAGGTAGTGGAAGTGGATATGGTAGTGACTAACTTGCCCTGTTAGCTTCATAAGTCCATTTTGAAGTCATTAACCCTTACTAGTAATCTTGTTTTAAAGTTTATTTATGAATGTCACATGTCGGCTTACATTAACACTGCAATGAAGTTTCTGTGAAAATCCCCTAGTCGCCACACTCTGGCGCCTGTTTGGATAACAATGAGGGAGAATTTAACATGGCCAATGCCACACCTAACCAGCACGTCTTTCCTGCTGTGGGAGGAAACCGGTGCACCCAGAGGAAACCCACGCAGACACGGGGAGAACGTCTTGACAAATACATGAATAGGATGGGAATAGAGGGATATGGTCCCCGGAAGAGTAGGGGGTTTTAGTTCAGTCGGGCGGCCTAGTTGGTGCAGGCTTGGAGGGCCGCAGGGCCTGTTCCTGTGCTGTAATTTTCTTTGTTCTTTGTTCTTGTGATGTCATTAAATAGCAGCTTTTCAGGAGGAAGAACTGAGAGCAATTGTGCCTCAGGAACTTCGAGGAAGTAGCCTTTACCAGAACCATAGAATCCCTACTGTGCAGAATGAGACCATGCAGCTTATCGAGTCTGCACCGACCCTCCGACAGAGCATCCCAGGTCCACCCCCCTGCCCTAGCCCGTAACACCACACTTTTACCATGGGTAATGCCCCTAATCTACAAATCTTGGGACACTAAGGGGCAATTTAGCATGGCCAATCCATCTTAACTGCACATCCTTGGACCATGGGAGGAAACCATAGCACCCAAAGGAAACCCTTGCAGAAACAGGCTTCCTCGCACACTCCAAAGATGGACGGGTTAGGTTGATTGACCGTGCTAAATTGCCCCTTAGCGTCAGGGGGACTAGCAGGAGTGGAGTTACGGGGATAGGGTGGGATTGTTGTCAGTGCAGGCTTGATGGGCTGAATGGCCTCCTTCTGCACTGTAGAGATTCTATTGTATTCTAATCCCCTTGGCACTAAAGGACAATTTAGCATGGCCAATTGTCCTAACCCGGACATCTTTGGAGTGTGGGAGGAAACTGGAGCACCCAGAGGAAACGCACACAGACACGGGGAGAATGTGCAAACTCCACACAGACAGTGACCTGAGGCTGGAATCGAACCCAGGTCCCTGGTGCTGTGAGGCAGCTGTGCTAACCACTGTGCCACCGTGCCGCACTACTCTACAAATACTCTCCAACTTTCCTACCCAATGCAGGAGGCGGGGTGGTTTCAAAATCAATTTGCATATAAAACTTAGCTCTATGATCCCGGAACAAAGTGCAGAAGGCAGTTCAAAACTCCTTATCATGCACTATAGATCAACTCTGTCTAAACTGTTGTGGCTCACTGCCACCTTATCAGTTGTTCTCAGCCTGTGTTTGAATTTCACAAGGCGGTAACCCAATATAACTGCCATGCATGTTTCGGTTTGTGTCTCTAACAAGCACAGGTCTATTGGTGTTTGATGAAACTCAACTTTGACAAGTAACTAAAAAGTTTATTTTATTAGAATCACAAGTAAGCTTACGTGAACACTGCAATGAAGTTACTGTGAAAATCCCCTAGTCGCCACACTCTGGCTGTACACTGTGGGAGAGTTTTAGCGTGGCCAATGCACCTAACCAGCATGTCTTTCAGACTGTGGGAGAAAACCAGAGCACCCAGAGGAAACCCACGCAGACACGGGGAGAATGTGCAAACTCCACACAGACAGTGATCCAAGCCAGGAATTGAACCCAGGTCCCTGATGCTGTGAGGCAGCAGTGCTAACCACTGTGCCACAAAAGAAATGTATAGTCACTCAATAGCATAGAACCCTCAATATTGCTGAAAAGAGTGGGATTTGACAAAACCCTTTGCCTTGCTCTCACCATTCTCCGCAAAGAAAGGAATATACGCAAACTTTTTTTGAATTGACTGAGAACTTTGGGAGCCTGTAGTTCCCTCTTGCTTTCTCCGCGGCAATACCTCAGCCAATCAGAGTTGACTTGCTAACCAATCGATGGGGTGAACCAAGCCAAGGTGCTTCACAGGAGCTTACCAGCACCAAGTGTGGCACTGATCGACATCAGGAGATGTTGGGTCGGGTGAGTAAAGAGCTTGGTCAAAGAGGTGGGTATCAACAAGTGTCTTCAAGGAGGAAAGCAAGGTACAGAGGTGTAGAGAGGAAATTCCAGAGCAAGGGGGCCTAACCCCCAAACCACATGGACCAGTGGTTCAGGAAAGCGGCTCACCACCCCTTCTCAAGGACAATTAGGGATGGATATTAAATAGCGACACACACATTTTTGATTTGATTTGATTTATTATTGTCACATGTATTCGTATGCAATGAAAAGTATTGTTTTTTGCATGCCATACAAAGCATACCATTCATAGAGAAGGAAAGAAGAGAGTGCAGAATGTAGTGTTACAGTCACTCCCTTATCCAAGATGGCGCCGGAGCGAGGTGACTTCTTGCAAGCTGTGCCCAGCATACCTTCTAATTCTGTCTTTTACTCTCGTTCTATGCTTCTAAAGCTTCATTCTAACTCTTTTAAACTCGATCTTTCTCTACATCCTATGACTGTAACACTACATTCTGCACTCTCCCGTTTCCTTCTCTATGAACGGTATGTTTTGTCTGTATAGCGCGCAAGGAACAATACTTTTCACTGAATGTTAATACATGTGACAATAATAAACCAAATCAAATCAAAATGGGTGTCGAGAAAGATCAACTTAATGTGAGGTAGGTCCATTCTAGAGTCTGACAGCAGCAGGGAAGAAGCTGTTCTTGAGTCGGCAAACATCCCATGAACAAATAAAAAATTACAATTTCAAAACGTTTATTTTTTAAAGTTTATTTATTAGTCACAAGTAAGGCTTACATTAATACCGCAATGAAGTTACTGTGAAATTCCCCCAGTCGCCACATTCCGGCACCCGTTTGGGTCAATACACCCTAACCAGCACGTCTTTCAGACTGTGGGAGGAAACCGGAGCACCCGGAGGAAACCCATGCAGACATGGGGAGAATGTGCAAACTCCACACAAACAGTGACCCAAGCCGGGAATCGAATCCAGGTCCCTGGTGCTGTGAGGCAGCGGTGCCAACCACTGTATCATTGGCAGTAAAGGCAAGACCAAAGGTTTTTAGTTACTCTTTCACGGGATGTGGGCGCTGATGGCAAGGCCAGCACTTGTTGCCCATCCACAATTGCCCCTGAAGTGAGTGGCTTGCTGGGCCATTTGATAGGGCAGTTGAGAGTCAACCACATTGCTGTAGGCCTGGAGTCACAGGTAGGCCAGACCAGGTAAGGACGGCGGATTTCTTTCCCTAAAGGACATTAGTGAACCAGATGGGCTTTTACAACAATCGACAAATGGTTTCATTTCCAACCTAGCGCACACCAACCCCACCCAACCATACCTGTTGCTGCCAGGGAACCTGCAGGAGGGGGAGACTTCGGTGGGACCGGAAGGCCAGCGGGAAGGGCCAGAATGTCCCGCCAGTAATCATTATCACTGAGACTAGCTTTTAATTCTGAGGTGAAAGATGGTGTTTCAACACAAGCCTTTCTTTCTTTCCTATGTATAGGTTGGAGGAAACAATGGAGCCAGGAACATCGCAGCAGTCCTGCAGTCCAGAGGGGTAAAGCTCTCCTACCTACTGGATGAAGGCTCAGCTTTACTCAACGGAGTCATGCCAGGGCTGGACAAACCTGTTGCGCTGTAAGTACCTCAGCCTCCCATGTTCAAACAACATCCCTTTCCGTCATTTGCCAAAAGTTGTTCCCTTACATGAGCAGCTGATACCTAATGAAACACAGAATGTAGAATTCCTTGGCATCCAATGAGCTTGTAATTAGACCCTTTCCCGATGAACCTGGAGAAGGAAAGGCCTGGAACGCATGATAGTCTGAATAGCTTTTCCAGCTTAAAATCCACAATTTTTCTCTTGTACAAGGCTGTAAATATATACAGAAGTAAAATTTAGTTGCTTGTGAAGGAGCTGACATGGCCACATTTAATGTCCATTCCTATCAGGCATATTTATTCATCACAAAGCCTTTTCTAACTGGATGGAATCACCATTTGTTATTCCGGTCGCTCTGATATTGGAAAGTGTTACAGTTAGGAATGCAGTTACATAAGTTGATCATAGAATCCCTACTGTACAGAAGGAAGCCATTTGGCCCATCGAGTCTGTAGCAACCACATCCCACCCAGGCCCTATTCCCATAACCCTACACATTTACCCTGCTAATCCCCCTGACACTCGGGTCAATTTAACATGGCCAATCAACCTGACCTGCATATCTTTGGACTGTGGGAGGAAACCGGAGCACCCAGAGGAAACCCACGCAGACACGGGGAGAAAGTGCAAACTCCACACAGACAGTGACCCGAGGTCGGAATTGAACCCGGGTCCCTGGCGCTGTGAGGCACCAGTGCTAACCACTGTGGCACCATGCCGCTCCATGACTTGGGACCAAAGGTAAAGTTGCTAAATTTGCTGATGACACAAAGATAGGTAGGAAAGTAAGCTGTGAAGAGGACATAAGGAGGCTACAAAGTGAGACACAGATAGGTGAAGTGAGTGAGCAAAGATTTCGCAAATGGAGTAAAATGTGGGCAAATGTAAAATTCTCCATTTTGGCATCAAGAATAAAAAAGAGGCATTTTTTTTCATTCATTAGTGGGACATGGGCATCGCTGGCTAGGCCAGCATTTATTGCCCATCCCTAGTTGCCCTTGAGAAGATGGTGGTGAGCTTCCTGCAGTCCGCATGCTGTGGGTTGACCCACAATGCCGTTGGGGAGGGAATTCCAGGATTTTGACCCAGCGACTGCGAAGGAACGGCGATATATTTCCAAGTCAGGATGGTGAGTGGCTTGGAGGGGAACTTGCTGCTGCCCTTGCCCTTCTAGCTGGTGAGAGATTGCAGAGCTCCGAGATTCAGAAGGATCTGGGTGCCCGAGTGCATGAATCACAAAAGGCTAGAATGCAGGTCCAGCAGATAATTAGGAAAGCTAATAATAATGTTATTGTTTATTGCGAGAGAAATTGAATATAAAAGTCGAGAAGTTATGCTTCCATTGTACAGGACACTAATGAGACCACAGTTGGAGAACTGTGTACAGTATTGGTCACCTTATTTAAGGAAGGATGTTAGCAGCAGTTCAGAGCAGGTTTACTGGACTATCAGCAGGAATGGGTGGGTTGTAATGTGAGAAAAGGTTGGAGAGATCAGATTTGTATCCACTGGAGTTTAGAAATGTAAGAAGTGACTTGATCGAAACCTTTAGGATCCAGAGAGGTATTGACATGGTGGATGAATCTAGAACTCGGGGTCGCTGTTTGAAAATAAGGGGTTGCCATTTAAGACAGAGATGAAGAGAAAAGTTCTCTCTCCAAGGGACGTGAGTCTTTGGAACTCCCTTCCTCAGAAGACAGTGGAAGCAAATTCTTTGAATACTTTTAAGGCAGAGCGAGATAGGTGAAAGGTTATCAGGGTGGGCAATTTCCACACACAGACCGTGACCCAAGGCCGGAATTGAACCCAGGTCCCTGGCACTGAGGCAGCAGTGCCACCGTTGCCGCCCACCTTGTGTCACTCTTTCAGCGGGAAGTTCGAATTTATTTTTCAAATTATCGGCCTTCGCAGGGATTAGTCACAAAATAACAATTCCACCCAGCCCCTATCCCCACAACCCCACGCATTTACCCCGCTGATCCCTCTAACCTACACATCCCGGGACACTAAGGGGCAATTTAGCATGACCAATCCACCTAAGCGGCACATCTTTGGACTGTGGGAGGAAACCGGAGCACCCGGAGGAGACCTACGCAGACACGGGGGAGAACGTGCAAACTCCACACAGTCACCCGAAGCCAGGAATCGAACCCAGGTCCCTGGTGTTGTGAGGCAGCAGTGCTAACCACTGTGCCACCGTGCCGCACCCAGCCGTAGCAGGAAGGACCTCGAACCTCGGATATCCCGAACAGCAAGTCCTTTGAGAAAAAAACCTGCAGAACCTTCGAGAGAAATGTCCCGACATCGTACGCACAGCAGCTTGGCAACCAGTCAGCAAGTCTTTTTGATGTCAACTGAGTGTAAATAGCAGCTTGGGCCATGGGAATCTGTAATGAGTTATGGAAACAAAGGTTAGAAGCCCAATAATAGCATTTTTAAATAGCTGGCTTAACGGCCATCTTCCTGCTGTGGTGGAGACTTTAACTGCGCCCAGTTCCACATCAGTTATGTACATGCACCAGTTGTGCTTTTATAACTCCTTACACTCCACATGTTAGTCTTCAAAGTGTGGAGTTTGTCTGTGCCTTCAGCCACAGCCTGGAATCACAGGAATGCCTTGGGATGTGTTTCACACATTAATGGGCGAGGTATCTCCACATTATTGTCGAATGTGCAGAACAAGAAAGCATCATTGTAGCCCCAAAGTTCAAAAAAATAATTGGCAGATAAACGTTTCCACTTTGAGCCAGTCTCGAGCTATGCAGGGTTTATTAATACTGGCAAGTCTTCAAACACACAGATACATACCACAAAGTCAACTGCAGATGTTAGGTGGTGAATCATATTGGAGGGGCTCACAATGTAGACAGTAGGCTAAAGTTACCATCTCACTTCAATGCAGCTAAACTTGTGGTAAAAGCTGCTTTATGTGTCTATAATTAAAATGCCTCCCCACCCCACCAGGTCAAATGTACAAGGAGCTACGACATTTGGAAGATTCTTGAAATAACTTCTCAGGGGCCAGTGTCCCTTCACCAGGGTCCCTTTATTTATAAACTCAATTCCACTCCTAAAAGTGCTTCAGATACAGAGTCAGAATCCAGAATGTCAGTAGCCCTGAGGCTCTCCGATATATACAGAATTATAGAATGCCCGCAGTGCAGAAGGAGGCCATTCAGCCCATCGAGCCTGCACCAACAACAATCCCACCCAGGTACCATCCCCGTAACCCCGCATATTTACCCTCCTAGTCCCCCTGACATTAAGGGTCAATTTAGCATGGCCAATCCACCTGACCTGCACGTATTTGGACTGTGGGAGGAAACCGGAGCACCCAGAGGAAACCCACGCGGACAGGGGGAGAATGTCCATGCAGTCACCCGAGGCTAGAATTGAACCTGGTTCCCTGGCGCTGTGAGAAGCAGTGCTAACAGCTATTATATATATATATATATATAGGTGAAACTCCCTGATTGGACAGGCAACCATTAACTCAATCAGGGAGCTCATACTCCAACAGGCTAACCTCATGGGCCTTATTGAGGTCATTGCAATTCTGCTGCTGCATTTTGCTCTTTGAGTGTTGGTGTACAAACAAAAGAATGGACATCTGTAATGAGCAAAATTCCCAGCTTTGTGCCATCTGAAAGTAATCATAGTCACATCCACACCGTTCCCTCCAGAATAGCTCAGCCTTGTATCAGAACAAGCTTTGGGTGTTCTTCATGTCCCATCCTACAGAAAGAATGTTGCCAAAGTGTCAACTGTGGTCAAATGATATGTCGAGCCCCATGATCTCCACCTTCAGTATCCCAGCCATGTACCACGACGGCATTGCAGGATAGACACTTCAGGTCTCTGCAGTGTGTGCACCAAGGGAAACATTCTCTGAATTTCCACAGGGATCTACAGATTTATCTCCATAACTTTGGTGGAAGAGCTGGTGAAACCCCCTCTCCCAAGGAAATTTCAGGTGATGGACTTCATTGGAGACCCTGTCTGGCTAAAAGCCTATGTATACTGCTGCAGCACATCTAATGCCCACCGCATTATGCTAAAATGGAACACTGGTATGTCACAGGTGGCAAGGTGGCACAGTGGTTAGCACTGCTGCCTCACACTGCCAGGAACCTGGGTTCAATTCCCGGCTTGGGTCACTGTCTGTGTGGAGTTCGCACATTATCACTGTGTCTGCGTGAGTTTCCTCCGGATGCTCCTGTTTCCTCCCACAGTCCAAAGATGTGCAGGTTAGGTGCATTGGCCATGTTAAATTCTCCCTTAGTGTACCCGAACAGGCACTGGAGTGTGGCGACTAGAGGATTTTCACAGTAACTTCATTGCAGTGTGAATGTAACCCTACTTGTGACTAGCAAATAAACTTTTACTTTCTGTGAGGATTGAATGAACCATAGAATCCCCACTACGCAGAAAGAGGCCATACAGCCCATCAAAGCCTTACCGGCTCTCTGAAAGAGCATCCCACCCAGGCCCTTCTCCTCGCCCTATCCCAGTAACTCCATGCATTGCTCCGTTTTTGTGTCAATGTTCATTATTCCCAAAGCCCAGTGGACGATATCGTTGATTCTGTAGCAGCCCAGGTATAGCTCACACCTCAGGTAAGGGCAGATAAAGGCAGGTAAAGTACAGGTGGCAGAGTCGGAAAAACGAGGCGCACTTGGAGATGTCAGGCTTAAGCTGCATACCCAGCACTTGGATCTTCTGGTGGCCTCATGGGACTCTTAATGCCAGCTGACAAACCCTCTCCAAGATGGGATATCTTTGAACATGCATAGAAACCCGCTGGGTAGGGGGGAATCCCAAATCTATGTCATAGCACAATACCCTCCAGATGCCCCCCCGCCCATCATGCCACCATCGCCTTGCCAGAGAGGGCATGCAGGGTCAGCCCAAAATATAGCATCCTGGGTTGAAGTCACTTAACCTTAAAGACACTCCTTAAAACCTCCCTGTGCGATGAGGCTTTTGGACACCATTTCCAGTATCTCCCCTGTGGCTCAGTGTGAAGTTTTGCTTGATAACATTCCTCCAAAATGCCTAGGGTTGTTTTGCTGGGTCAAAGGCACCATATCAATGCAAAATGTTGCTGTAGGTGACACATAACCAAATGTTTTCCTTGTCTTGTGTTTAAAATTGATGCAATGCACTGAATTTTAAGTTTCAAATGTGTCTATTTCTCTCCAGCATAGCTACCTCTGAAAAGGGATATGCGACCATTAGCCTGAATGTGAGCTTGGGCACCGGACATTCTTCCATGCCACCGAAGGAGACCAGCATTGGAATCTTGGCAGCTGCAGTGTCCAAGTGAGTGAGGGACTGGTGCATGGCACTAAATCACTTCCTTCTCTTTCAATAGCTTTGCTACAGTTGGGGGTCGGATTAGCTCAGTTGGCTGGACTGCTGGTTAGTAATGCAGAGCGACGCCAACAGCATGGGTTCAATTCCCATACCAGCTGAAGTTATTCATGAAGGCACCGTCTTCTCAACCTTGCCCCTCACCTGAGGTGATCTTCAGGTTAAATCACCACCACCAGTCAGCTCTCCCCCTCAAAGGGGAGAGCAGCCTATGGTCATCTGGGACCATGGCGACTTTACCTTTACCTGTACAAGTAACATTGGTGCCACACACGTGCCAGGCAATGATCATCTCCAACGTGAGAGGATCTAACCATCGCCCCTTGACATTCAATGGCATTACCATCGTTGACTCCACCACTATCAACATCTTAGGGGTTACCATTGCCCAGAAACTGAACTGGAAGAGCCATATAAATAATGTGGCTACAAGAGCATGTCAGAGGCTTGGAATTCCGCAGCGAGTAACTCACCTCCTGATGCCCCAAAGTCTGTCCACCATCTACAAGACACAAATCAGGACTGCCACTTGCCTGGATGAGTGTAGCTCCAACATCATTCAAGAAACTCTAAACCATCCAGGACAAAATAACCCCAGTTGATCGGGTGCCCCTTCCACAAGCATTCAATCACTCCACAATCGATGAACAGTAGCAACAGTGTGTACCATCTACAAGATGCACTGCAGGAACTCACAAAGGCTTCTTAGGAGCACCTTCCAAACGCACGATCATTCCCATCTAGAAGGACAAGAGCAGCAGATACATGGGAGCAACACCACTTGGAAGTTCCACCCTAAGTCACTCACCTTCCTGACTTGGAAACAAATTGTTGTTGCTTCACTATCACAGGGTCAAAATCCTGGAATTCCCTCCATAACAGCACTGTGGATGTATCTATACCTCAGGGACTACAACGGTTCAAGAAGGGCAGCGCAGTGGTCAGCACGGCTGCCTCACAGCGCCAGGGACACAGGTTCAATTCCAGCCTCGGGTCACTGTCTGTGTGGAGTTTGCACATTCTCCCCGTGTCCCCGTGGGTTTCCTCCGGGCGTTCAGTTTTCCTCCCATGCTCCAAAGATGTGCGGGTTAGGTTGATTGGCCATACTAATTTGACTCCAGTGTCAGGGGGATTAGCAGGGTAAATATTTGGGGTTATGGGGATAGGGCCTGGGTGGGATTGTGGTTGGTGCAGACTCGATGGACTGAATGGCCTCCTTCTGCACTGTAGGGATTCTATGATTCTATGAAGGCAGCTCACCATCACCGTGTCACGGGCAACTAGGGATGGGTAATAAATGCCCAGTCAGTGCCACTTGCATACTGTTAATTAATTTTTAAAAACACACCATCCAATGCACTATTCATAACAAAATCTTCAACTATCTCAGCCCTACTTTCTGGAACTGCTTCACCCAACCCATCTGTCCCTCTGCTTTTAAAATCCATCTCCTTATATGCCAACAACAGTCATTTCTCTGACATCCTCCAGGAAGGATCAGTTTCTAATTTTCTTTCTCTGTGAAACACATTGAGTTATTCATTATGGTTTGGTATAAGTTGTCCTGCTGCTCTGTCATAGAAACCATACAGTGCAGAAAGAGGCCATTTGGCCCATCGAGTCTGCACCGACCACATCCCACCCAGGCCCTATCCCTGTATCCCTACATATTTACCTGCTAATCCCTCTAACCCTCATATTTACCCGCTAATTCCTCTAATCTACACATCCTGGGACACTAAGGGGCAATTTAGCTTGGTTAATCAACCTAACTCTCACATCTTTGGACTGTGGGAGGAAACCAGAGCACCCGGAGGAAACCCACGCAGACACGGGGAGAATGTGCAAACTCCGCACAGACAGTGACCCGAGCCGAGAATTGAACCCAGGTCCCTGGAGCTGTGAAGCAGCAGTGCTAACCACTGTGCTATCGTGCCGCCCATCTCTTTTGTGTCCTCTTTTGTGTCCTAGACAGACATCCTGGGCTGGGCCTCTCTCTCTCCACAATATCTTTTCCATTCATGTGGGGAGGTGCCTGCTCTCAGTCACACTCCCCGTTGAAATGACTTTGCCCCGATGGGAAAGTCACCGCCAGAAATTGAAACACAGATGAAAAAACACCTTTTTCAAGGTCTATTATTTTCTCCGCAGTCAATATCAAAATGGATAGAGAATTATACCCAAATGAACAAAAGATGGGCAAATAATGGTCCCTTTTTATCTGTATATATGATCCCTTTTTATCTGTAAACACTGCTGCCTCACAGCACCAGAGACCTGGGTTCGATTCCCAGCTCGGGTCACTGTCTGTGTGGAGTCTGCACGTTCTCCCCGTGTCTGCATGGGTTTCCTCCTTGTGCTCCAGTTTCCTCCCACAGTCTGAAAGACGTGCTGGTTAGACGCATTGACCCGAACAGGTTCCGGAGTGTGGCAACTCGGGGAATTTCACAGTAACTTCATTGCAGTGTTAATGTAAGCCTTACTTGTGACACTAATAAATAAACTTTAAAGATTTTAAACTTTGCTAACTGAGCCAGAACTGATAGACAAAATGGGAAGAATGGGCAAACATGGAATGTATCCAGACATGTTTTATTAGTTTATTTATTAGTGTCACAAGTAGGTTTTCATTAACGCTGCAATGAAGTTACTGTGAAAATCCCTTAACATCCTCCTGTGTCAGCGAGGCAGAACTGCGTCCATTTGCAGACATATCCATTCACGTATTGCCATGTGACAAACTTTGGAGAGACCCAAGTGGATTGTGCTAATGTCAGTATTCCTCCTCTCCCTTGGTCTATCCAGAAACAAAACCTTTCTGTATCCCAAGCACAAATCTCAGTGAAGAGAATGTACTTGGTGTACGATGTACATTCGGGCAAGTCCCCATTGTCAAACTGTTACTTTAAAGTTTTAAAGTTTATTTATTGTTGTCACAAATAGGCTTACATTAACACTGCAATGAAGTTACTGTGAAAATCCCCCAGTTGCCACACTCCGGCACCTGTTCGGGTACACTGAGGGGAGAATTTAGCATGGCCAATACACCTAATCAGCACGGCTTTCAGGCTGTGGGAGGAAACCGGAGCACCCGGAGGAAACCCACGCAGACAGTGACCCAAGCTGGGAATCGAACCTGGGTCCCTGGCGCTGTGAGGCAGCAGTGCTAACCACTGTGCCACCGTGCCGCCCGTGTAATTCTTTTACTTCCCACTGAGGAGGTTGTGGTTTCAAGGCCCACTCCAGGATCTGAGTGCAAAAGTCGAGGCTAACACTCTAATACATTGCAGAGGGAGTGCTGCACTGCCAGAGAGATGAGATGTTAAATCAAGGTCCCCGACTACACTCTCAGCTCGATATCAAAGCTCCCATGACACCATTTTGAAGAACAAAGATGTCACCCCTGGTGTCCTGGCCAATATTTATCCCTCAAACAGTGTCACAGGAACATATGATCCAGTCGTTATCACATTGCTGTCTGGGCGAGTTTCCTGTGCTTAAACTGGTTACTGCGTTTCCTACATTGCAATAGCGGCTGCACATTGGATGTAAAGCAGCGACGATGTTGGCGCTATATAAATGTAAGCCTTCTTTTTCTGCATACAGTCTGGCAATGGTTCAAATTCACCCAGAGCCATTGACCTCCCCCTCACTGCGTCCACCCTCCACCCTCCTACCCCCCCCCCCCCATCCCCCCTCCACCCCACCCCACTCCAGTTCCCTGGGTAACTGTAACTCCGTACCACCAGCCGTGTAACAGTTTGTAAGTGAAATGATAAGTATTCTGTCTTCCCCTGAGAACGGTGGAGGAAGGGTCATTGCATATTTTTAAGGGAGAGATCGATCGATTCTGGACTAACAAACAAGCCAATGTAGCCATAATCTGTCACAAGGGAGGCCAAAATAGTATCACCTTTGCTGGCTAGTGTTAAACGTGAGCTGATTAACACCCCTGTGGGGTTATTTTATTGCGTTAGAGGTACTATATAAATATAAGTTGTTGTTGAAAAGGCAATAGTTGAGTATTGTTTTATTTACCTCTGGGGAAAAAGGTTTTTCCTCACATTTCCCCTAATCCTCCTGCCCCTCACCTTGAACTTGTGTCCCCTTGTGAGTGACCCTTCGACTAAGGGGAACAGCTATCCACTTCTGTCCATGTCCCTCATAGTCTTGCACACCTCGATCAGGTCAACCCTCAGTCTTCTCTGCTCCACCGAAAGCAAGCCCAGCCTACCCAACCCCTCTTCACAACCTAAAGGTTCCATCCCATCCTGGTGAATCCCCTCCGCACCCCCTCCAGTGCGTTCACGTCCTTCCTATAATGTGGCGACCAGAATGTTGATTTGAAGCCACAATCAGATCAGCCATGGTCTTATTGAACAGCAGAGCAGACTCGGGAGGCCAGTCCTGCCCCTGGTTTGCATGTTTGTGTTAATGTTGCAATCTCTCAATTTACCAAAAACTCAGCTGGTTTACATCCACAATACAGCGTTGAAAATGAACAGATGTTTATACTGGCGGGAGCAGAAACCACAATAAAGAATTGGAGCCCTGTGAGGAAGTGAAAGACCTGTCATGGAATGAGAGAATGACTTGTAGGGTCAGGGATCAGCATTTCACTTGGCCCTGGCTGCGTTTTTTAAAAAAAAGGTTTTGTTCTCATTTCTGCTGCTCTTACAGTGTGAAGTGGTACACTTTGGAAGGAGCAATTCGACAAGGAACAGGCAGGGCAACACGGTGGCACAGCGGTTAGCGCTGCTGCCTCACAACGCCAGGGACCCGGGTTCGATTCCCGGCTTGGGTCACTGTCTGTGTGGAGTCTGCACATTCTCCCCGTGTCTGCGTGGGTTTCCTCCGGATGTTCTGGCTTCCCCCCCCCACAGTCCAAAAATGTGCGGGTTAAGTGGATTGGCCATGCTAAATTGACCCTAGTGTTAGGGGATTAGCAGGATAAATATGTGGGGTCGTGGGAATAGGGCCTGGGTGGGATTGTGGTCGGTGCAGACTCGATGGGCTAAATAGCCTCCTTCTGCACTGTAGGGATTATCATAGAATCATAAAAACCCTACAGTGCAGAAAGAAGCCATCTGGCCCATCGAGTCTGCACCGACCACAATCCCACCCAGGCCCTACCCCCTTATCCCTACACATTTACCCGCTAATCCCACTAACCTACGCATCTCAGGACACGGAGGGGCAATTTTAGCATGGCCAATCAACCTAACCCGCACATCTTTAGACTGTGGGAGGAAACCGGAGCACCCGGAGGAAACACACGCAGACGCGAGGAGAACGTGCAAACTCCACACAGACAGTGACCCAAGCCGGGAATCGAACTCAGGTTCCTGGAGCTGTGAAGCAGCAGTGCTAACCACTGTGCTACCGTGCCGCGGATTCTATGAAAATTCTATGGAAGTAAACAATGGATGGCATGACACTAGTGAGTTCTGTGGAACAAAGGAACCTTGGTGTGTTTGTCCACTGATCTCTGAAGGCGGAAGGGCATGTTAGTAGGGTGGTGGAAAAGACATATGGTACACTTAGCTTTGTCAATCGAGGCATAGATTACAAAAGCAGGGAAGACATGTTGGAGTTGTATAGGACTTTGGTGAGGCCACAGCTGGAGCACTGTGTGCAGTTCTGGTCACCACATTATAGGAAGGCTGTGATTGCCCTGGAGAGGAGATTCACCCGGATGCTGCCTGGGATGGAACATCTAGGTTGTGAAGAGAGGTTGGATAAGCTTGGGTTGTTTTCGTTGGAGCAGAGAAGACTATGGGGTGACCTGATCGAGGTGTACAAGATTATGAGGGACATGGACAGAGTGGATTAGGAGCAGCTGTTCCCCTTAGTTGAAGAGTTAGTCACGAGGGGACCAAGTTCAAGATGAGGGACAGGAGTTTTAGGAGGGGATGTGAGGAAAAATGTTTTTACCCAGAGGGTGGTGACGGTCTGGAATGCGCTGCCTGGGAGGGTGGTAGAGGCGGGCTGCCTCACATCCTTTAAAAAGTAGGATAAACGCAAAATACTGCAGATGCTGGAATCGGAAACAAAAACAGAAAAATGCTGGAAACTCCCAGCAGGTCTGACAGCATCTGTGGAGAGAGAATAGAACCAACGTGTCGAGTCTGGATGGCCCTTTGTCAGAGCTGAGACGAAGGGTCATCCAGACTCGAAATGTGGCTCTATTCTCTCTCCGCAGATGCTGTCAGACCTGCTGGGATTTTCCAGCATTTTTCTGTTTTGGTTCCTTTAAATAGGTACCTGGATGAGCACTTGGCACATCATAACATTCAGGGCTATGGGCCAAGTGCTGCGAAATGGGATTAGGTGGGAGATCAGGTGTTTCTCACGTGTCAATGCAGACTCAATGGGCTGATGGGTGTCTTCTGCACTGTATGGTTCCGTGATTCTGTGAGTCTACAGAGTTTGCTCTACAATACAGTGGAAGACAGGGAATAAAAACGAAACTAAATACCTGAAAAGCCCTGAGTTTAACTCAGGCTGAAGTCAGGCCCACTTGGGGCTCAGCTGAATGGTAAACAGTCTACCCATCCCACACATCACGACTTTGCCAATTAATGCCTGGCCTTCACCTACCTGCTTCTGACTGAGCTTCTCGACCCTGACAGAGAGCTCCAGCAGGTCAAGGGGCAGGAACAGAACTCTGGGCATCAGGAGGTCTGATGAAGGCTAAAAGTAATTTGTTACGAAAATGACACTGCAAATCACGTGAACAGCAAAATGAAATACTTGCATTTATATAGCACCTTCCATGACTGTTGAAGCACTCCACAGCCAACAAAGCACCTCTGAGGTGGAGCCACTGCAACAATGTGGGAAAAAGAGCAGCCAGAAATTGTAAGCTTCCCATAAACAGCAGTAGGACAATGACTGGACCATCTGTTTCTGTGGTATCCATTGGGAGCTAAATATTGGCCAGTACATCAGGGGAACTCCACTACTCTTCAAAATAGTGTCACGGGATCTTTCCCTCTGACAGTGCAGCTCCCCTCTATACTGCACTATCGTGTCAGCCTTGTCTCCCAGGTATAAGTCCTGAAGTGGACCTGGAACCCACAACCACCTTGTGAAGAGGCAAGAGTGCTGCTCACTGAACCATGGCTTACACATATAGTGAAAGCTCCAGCAAATACAGACAGCTAACCCAAAATTTTATGGGAATTAATACTCAAAGACTTTTATAGACTAAACTGAACTCCACAATAATAAAATCAACGGGAAATGTAGACCGACTTGGATACTCCCTCCATTGACTGACTGGTGAAGTCCATTACCCTCTGCACTGTCAGAGTTACAGGGCTAGAGATTCCTAGCCATCGAGGAATTCTGAGTAGAGAAGGGTTCACAAACATTGATAAAAGCACTTTGCAGTAACGACTTATACTATTTCTCTTTATCTCCAGATTGGAAAAGAACCCAATGCCCAGGATGTTTGGACAGGGACCCGAACATGCAATGTTTGAACACCTGAGCTCTCAGGTATGGGGCTCCTATCTGTCAATCGTGCTGCTCAGGTACACGGTGGAAGGACAATTCCTTCATGCTTAAAACAGGGACATTCCTGTATCAAACATTTTAGATGGACAAGCTGATTTAAATATAGTTTTGGGGGGAGTTTTCCCATCCCACCCCCCCACAGGAATGGAAGCGGGATGGGGTGCGGACCGTGCAAAGATCCATTAACCTCGGGTGGAATTTACTGGTCTTGGGGCGGAAAATCCCGCTCTTAAAGTGAAAGTATGGTTAAGAGGCGTTTTCTTAACTTTCATGGGAGAAAAGCAATATATAAAACTGTTTGTCTGTTGTCCACACCAGATCTTACCATTAGCCTCTGATGTTTGCAGACGGGGTGGGGGGATGGGCGTGAATGGGGATTGAACCATTGAAGTTGACCGCCATTTGACCGAGAGCAGTGAGATGATGAAAAGCGATAGTTTATTCTCATAACTGCAACGTCACTGAACTTTCACTCTGGTCCAAGTTCCAGTTGTCTTATCTCAGCCATCGCCACATGGGAGGCCAGTAAGTTGTGCATCAGATTTTTTCAGAATGCCTTAGAACAAAGAACAAAGAAAATTACAGCACAGGAACAGGCCCTTCGGCCCTCCAATCCTGCACCCACCATGCTGCCTGTCTGAACTAAAACCCCCCACCCTTCCGGGGACCATATCCCTCTATTCCCATCCTATTCATGTATTTTTCAAGACACCACTTAAAAATCACTATCGTATCTGCTTCCACTACCTCCCCCGGCAACGAGTTCCAGGCACCCACCACCCTCTGTGTAAAACACTTGCCTCGTACATCTCCTTTAAACCTTGCCCCTCGCACCTTAAACCTGTGCCCCCTTTTAATTGACTCTTCCACCCTGGGAAAAAGCTTCTGACTCTCCACTCTGTCCATGCCCCTCATAATCTTGTGGACTTCTATCAGGTCGCCCCTCAACCTCCATCATTCCAGTGAGAACAAACCAAGTTTCTCCAACCTCTCCTCATAGCTGATGCCCTCCATACCAGGCAACACCCTGGTAAATCTTTTCTGTACCCTCTCCAAAGCCTCCACAGCCTTCTTGTCTGTACTTCGAGCTGCCGAGTTGAGGTGGATGGAGTGAACTGAGGTGTGTGTGGATTATAAACATTACAGACGGGCAATAAATCCTGATCTCACCAGCAATGCCCACATCCCACATTAGGACGGCATGGTGGCACAGTGGTTAGCGCTGCTGCCTCACAGCGCCAGGGACCCGGATTCGATTCCCAGCTTGAGTCACTGTCTGCGTGGAGATTACACGTTCTCCCCGTGTCTGCGTGGGTTTCCTCCGGGTGCTCCAGTTTCCTCCCACAGTCCAAAGACGTGTGGGTTAGGTCGATTGGCCATGCTAAATTTCCCAATAGTATCGGGGGACTAGCTAGGGTAAATGCATGGGGTTGTGGGAATAGGGCCTGGGTGGGATTGTGGTCGGTGCAGACTCGATGGGCCGAGTGGCCTCCTTCTGCACTGTAGGGTTCTATCCCGTAAAAATGAATTTTAAAAAAACAATGGCCTGCTTCTGTGCTAGATATTCTGTATCATTCTATATAATGGGTCTTCCTTCTATCTCCAGGTCCTGCCCTGATTATCAGTAAATAAGGCAGCAAAGCTAATCTGTGATGTTATTGCCCATCTAGCATTTCAGTGGAAATGCAGTCTAAAGATTTTTGACCCTGTGTCATTTGATTTGATTTATTATTGCCACATGTATCGGGATACAGTGAAAAGTATTGTCTCTTGCAAGCTACACAGACAAAACATACAGAGTACATAGGGGAGAAGGAAAGGAGAGAGTGCAGAATGTAGTGTTATATTCATAAAGTTTTAAAGTTTATTTATTAGTCACAAGTAGGCTTACATTAACACTGCAATGAAGTCACTGTGAAAATCCCCTAGCCGCCACACTTCGGCGCCTGTTCGGGTACACTGATGGAGAATTTAGCATGGCCAATCCACCTAACCAGCACGTCTTTGGACTGTGGGAGGAAACCGGAGGGCCCGGAGGAAACCTACGTAGACACAGAGAGAACGTGCAAACTCCACACAGACCGTGACCCAAGCTGGGAATCAAACCAGGGTCCCTGACGCTACAAGGCAGCAGTGCTAACCACTGTGCCGCCTAGCTAGGGTGTAGAGAAAAGTCAGCTTAATATATGGTAGGTCCATTCAAAAATCTGATGGCAGCAGGGAAGAAGCTGTTCTTGGGTCAGTTGGTACGTGATCTCAGACTTTTGTATCTTTTTCCCAACAGAAGAAGGTGGCAGAGAGAATGTGCGGGGTGCGTAGGGTCCTTGATTACGCTGGCTGCTTTTCTGAGGCAGCGGGAAGTGTAGACAGAGTCAATGGATGGGAGGCTGGTTTGAGTGATGGACTGGGCTTCATTCACAACCCTTTGTAGCTTCTTGCGGTCTTGGTCAGAGCAGGAGCCATGCCAAGTTGTGATGCATCCGGAAAGGATGTTTTCTATGGTGTATCTGTAAAAATTGGAGAGAATCGTAGCAGACATACCAAATTTCCTTAGCCACCTGAGGAAGTAGAGGCGTTGGTCGGCTTCCTTGTAGTTGAATTGCTATGAAAATCAATTATCTTAACCCTAGTTACTTCTATATCTTCTGTTTATGTTGTAAATATTTAACCAGTAAATAAACCTAATTATTAATTTTAGCCTGAATAGTATAGTCCGACTACATGATAATCCCCCTTTTGATTTGGAAAGGTGAATGCAGTGCACAGCGTCATAGTTTCCATTGCAAAATGCCATGGTAACAAGACAGCAATTAGATCTGTGTTTTTTTTATATTCTTTCATGGAATGTGGGCATTGTTGGCAAGTCCAGCATTTGTTGCTCATTTCTAACTGTCCTTGAACTGAGTGGCTTGCTAGGCCATTTAAGAGGGCAGTTGCTATGGGTCTGGATCATATGGAGGCCAGACCAGGTAAGGACAGCAGATTTCCTTCCCTAAAGGGCGAGTGGCTTTTTACAACAGTTGTTTTGATGATCATTTCATGGTCACCATTACTGAGACTATCTTTTCATTCCAGATTTAATGATTAGGTGACACGGTGGCACAGTGGTTAGCACTGCTGCCTCACAGCACCAGGGGCCTGGGTTCAATTGCGGCCTCAGGTCACTGTCTGTGTACCGTTTGCACATTCTCCCCGTGTCTGTGTGGGTTTCCTCCGCGTGCTCCGGTTTTCTCCCACAGTCCAAAGATGTGAGGGTTAGGTTGATTGGCCATGCTGAAATTGCCCCTTAGTGTCAGGGGGACTAACAGTGTAAATTTGTGGGGTTACGGGGATAGGTCCTGGGTGGGATTGTTGTCGGTGCAGAACTCGATGGGCCAAACGGCCTCCTTCTGCACTGTTGGGATTCTGTGAATTATATGAAATTCCTTCAGCTGCCAGGAACGTGAACCCAGTTCTCCAGAGCATTAGCCTGAGCCTCTGGATTATTAGTCCAGTGACATTAGCACTTCACCATCTCCTTGTCCTATTCATGTAAATCAAGTCGTGCATTTCTCACACACAAATTAAACTAAATAGGTGACTAATTAGTATCGCCGATGTACAATAGCTGAGTATATAATGTTCAATAACAGCCCTAGATTGTGCCAAATATAACCTCTGAACTTTTACTCACTAGTAATGTGACTCTTACACATCAAATCATAGAATCCCTAATGTGCAGAAGGAGGCCATTTGGCCCATCCAGTTTGCACCGTCTCTTTGACAAAGCATCTCACCCAGGCCCTAACCCCGTAACCTCCTAACCGCCACATCTTGGAACACTAAGGGGCAATTTAGCATGGCCAATCCATGTAACCCGCACACCTTTGGAGTGTGGGAGGAATCCGGAGCATCCAGAGGAAACCCATGCAGACACAGGAAGAACGTGCAGACTCCGCACAGTGACCCAAGGCCGGAATTGAACCCGGGGTCCCTGGCGCTGTGAGGCAGCAGTGCTAGCCACTGTGGCACCATGCCGCCCATAAATGACTTTCATTTGCCGATGTTCCTCCGCCGTGGAACACGTGAATAAAACCACATTCGTTAAACGGAGCGAGCTGTGACCCTGGCCATGCACTGAGCTGTGGCACCAACTACAACACAGAGTGAAATACCCTGTGTGAGTTCAGGGCAGGAACAAATCTGGAACAACTTTTATAGATTGGGGTCCATTTACGGAAAGTGCAGTTTTTTTTTGTGGTTAAGAGAGGGTTATAGTAATAGCCTCAGTGTTTATGGGCAGCGCAGAAGCATATCTCCTCACAGGATGAGACCCTGCTATCAGCCGTGCCATCATCGAGATGAGACATTTCCCAGAGTGAGAGACAGTAAACCAAGTGGCCAGTGCTTAGTCACAAACCTGTAATCGTGTAACTTCCCCATCGATCGGGTGATTGGGATATCCAAGATGGCGCCGCAGCGAGGTGACTTCTTCCAAGCTGTGCCCAGCAGACCTTCTAATTCTATCTCTTACCTATTCGTTGAGTGATTGTTTTTTGGTTCAGAAAGATTCATTCTGCACCCTCTCCTTTCCTTCTCCCCCATGTGCTCTATAAACGGTATGTTTTGCCTGTACAGCGCGCAAGAAACAATACTTTTCGCTGTATCCCAATACATGTGACAATAATAAATCAAATCAAAGACCCGGGAGAAAGAAAATGAAAGAAAAATAAGTTTGACTCCCGCTGGGACACCAGGGGGTTGAATTTTCATCCAACTTCTCATGCCACCATTTCGGAAGTCAGAGAAGCCGCACCATCTGTGGCAGTTTTTTCAAAGTTTACTTTGATCTCCCATCAAACGTACAAGTAACATCCAACAAAAAACAACACAGAGGTCCCACATAGCCTCAAAATAAGGGGGAGCAGATTTAGGACTGAGTTGAGGAAGAACTTCTTTACCCAAAGGGCTGTGAATCTGTGGAATTCCCTGCCCAGTGAAGCAGTTGAGGCCACCTGAGAATCATAGTACAGAAGGAGACCATTCGGCCCACCGAGTCTGCACCGACCACAATCTCACCCAGGCCTTATCCCCATAACCCAATGCATTTACCCTAGCTAGTCCCCTGACACTAAGGGGTAATTTAGCATGGCCAATCCACCTAACCCGCACAACTTTGAACTGTGGGAGGAAACCCACGCAGACAACGGGGTGAACATGCAGACTCCACACAGACAATGACCCAAGCCGGGAATCGAACCCGGATCCCTGGAGCTGTGAGGCAGCGGTGCTAACCACTGTGGCACCATGCCGCCCCCTTGTTGAATGGTTTTAAGGCAAAGATAGATAGATTTTTGAACAGTGAAGGAATTAAGGACTCTGGTGAGCGGGCGGGTAAGTGGAGCTGAGTCCACAAAAAGATCAGCCATGATCTTATTGAATGGCGGAGCAGGCTCGAGGGGCCAGGTGGCCTTCTCCTGCTCCTAGTTCTTATGCTCTTATGTCCTCCTTATACTGGTTTATTTTTGTTCTTCCACTGATTTAATTTTTGAACTGACTGGGATTCTCAGCATTATTAGATTTTGTAGTTTACTTATGTGTTATAATATCGAAGCTTTCGGTGAGAAGCGCTGATCCATTTTCTGGCATGTTGTAACATGCCACTGCGTTAGGAATCGGCTAACTTGAATTAGGAATAAAATTTAAAAGTTTATTTATTAGTCACAAGTAAGGCTTACATTAACACTGCAATTAAGTTACTGTGAAAATCCCTTAGTTGCCACACTCCAGCCCCTGTTCAGGTCAATGCACATAACCAGCATGTCTTTCAGACTGTGGGAGGAAACCGGAGCACCCGGAGGAAATCCATGCAGACACGGGGAGAATGTGCAAACTCCACACAGACAGTGACCCAAGCCGGGAATCGAACCCGGGTCCCTGGTGCTGTGAGGCAGCGGTGCCAACCACTGTGCCACCGTGCTGCCCCTAAAACCCTGTAAAAACCGAACACCAGAAAATTGAAAATGAGTTCAATGAGAGTCTGAGGACTAAGCTGCTGAATACTCCTATTTGTGCCAGAAACTCGCATGTTGTACATTCCGAAAACTTACTGCATTCTTCTTGAGGTTAGGTTCCAAATATATGTGGATGTTTTCGAACTGATGTACATTGAGATCAAAAGCAATATTTTCCTTGAACTGCAATCTCCATAATTTATCTGAATAGTTTGTGTGTTCTTTCCAACAAACTGCAGTTCACAGCTGGTCACTAAATACCATCTGCTTGTGTCCAGGGCATTTATTTCTGTGAATAATTGTAGGAAATGGTTACGCAAACACTTGTGCCTCAATGGCCCCCTCAGTACTGGCTCATTAGATATGTTTTTCATCCCAGTCTACACAGACCTTGCAACCAGAGATGAAGGTGGCACAGCAGTTAGCGCTGCTGCTTCACAGTGGCAGGGACCTGGGTTTGATTCCCACCTTGCGTGACTCTCTGTGTGGAGTTTGTATGTTTTCCTCATGTTTTCCTCCGAGTGCTCTGGTTTCCTCCCCCAGGCCAAAGATGTGTAGGTTAGATGGATTAGACATGATAAATTGTCCATTAATGTCAGGGGGATTTGCAAGGTAAATACATGAGATATGGGATAGGGCCAGGGGAATTGTTGTTGCAGCCTTGATGGACCGAATGGCCTCCTTCCGCACTGTAGGGAACAAAGAAAGGTACAGCCCTCCAAGACTGCGTCGATCATGATGCCTGCCTAAACTAAAACCGTCTGCACTTAGGGAATCCGGATCCTTCTATTCCCATCCTATTCATGTATTCGTCTAGTTGCCCCTTAAATGCCGCTTTCGTAGTGCTCCCACCACCTCCCCGGGCAGCGCGGGATTCTATGATTCTATGATAAATGTGTGGGGTTATGGGGATAGGGTCGGTAAAGGGCCTCGGTAAGATACTCTGTCAGTGCATCAGTCGGAGTCAGCGCAGACTCAATGGGCCGAATGGCCTCTTTCTGCACTGTAGGGGTTAGATAGATGTGGAGATGCCGGCGTTGGACTGGGGTAAACACAGTAAGAAGTTTAACAACACCATGTTAAAGTCCAGCAGGTTTACTTGGGAGCAAAAGCCACACAAGCTTTCGGCGCCTTAAGCCCCTTCTTCGGGTGAGGTGAGTTCTTCACTCATCTGAAGAAGGGGCTTAAGGCTCCGAAAGCTTGTGTGGCTTTTGCTACCAAATAAACCTGTTGGACTTTAACCTGGTGTTGTGAGACTTCTTACTGGGGTTAGATAGAGTCATAGAGGTTTACAGCATGGAAACAGGCCCTTTGGCCCAACTTGTCCATGCCGCCCTTTTTTTTTAAAACCCCTAAGCTAATCCCAATTGCCCACATTTGGCCCATATCCCTCTATACCCATTTTACCCATGTAACTATCTAAATGCTTTTTAAAAGACAAAATTGTACCCACCTCTACTACTACCTCTGGCAGCTCGTTCCAGACACTCACCACCCTCTGTGTGAAACAATTGCTGCTCTGGACACTTTTGTATCTCTCCCCTCTCACCTTAAACCTATGCCCTCAAGTTTTAGACTCCCCTACCTTTGGGAAAAGATATTGACTATCTAGCTGATCTATGCCCCTCATTATTTTATAGACCTCTATAAGATCTATGATTTTGTCTCCAGGTCAGGTGCACAGACACAGGAGAATTCCTAGCACCGTAACTACAGTATGTGTTACAGAATATGTAACAATATATGTAATCGTAAGAGTAAAAGCAAAATCTTCAATTACATATTTTGATATCATGATACAATATTTTACAAGATTTTTCAAATCCCTGTCAGATATTTGCATTATTTTTTACTTCTACGATCCTGATCCCATTTCCCATGATCCATTCACCTCAATATATCACCCCCTTTAGAGACAGAGTGGAACTTCAGTTACGCTGAAATGTTAATTTAGTTTTTGTAGTGTCCGAACTATGTTAGGTTGTGGGTTCTAAACAAAAAGAAAAAGATGTGATATGGACATGTTAAGTGTCCAAGTGGGGAGGTGATGGCCTAGTGGTATTATCACCAGCCTGTTAATCCAGAAACTCAGCTAATATTCTGGGTTCGGATCCCGCCACGGCAGATGGTGGAATTTGAATTCAATAAAAAAGTATCTGGAATTAAGAATCTACTGATGACCATGAAACCATTGTCGGAAAAACCCATTCATGTCCTTTAGGGAAAGAATTCTGCCGTCCTTACTTGGTCTGGCCTACATGTGACTCCAGATCCACAGCAATGTGGTTGACTCACAACTGCCCTCCAAGGACAACTAGGGATGGACAATAAATGCTGGCCAGCCAGCGATGCTCATGTTCCGTGGATGAATTTTTTAAAAAGGTGCTTCAGCTGACAGGGGAAGGATGCTCCTCTACGCTAAGGGGTTGAGAATGCTCTCCTTGCCAGTGGAGGTCACCATTTCCATTGTGAGGGGACCTCTCTGCGACGACAGAGATCAGGGTGCCGTTTAAAAATGGCGCCTGATCTCCATAAAGCCAGGCTGGCTGCCCTATTTCCCACGATGCATAAACTTGCATCGTTCAGGTGGAGGAATCCCACCTGGGTGGCGCTGCAAGCACCAGCGGGAAACACTTCGAGTCCCATCGGGGGAATCGCGGCCAAGGCTTTCACTGAAATAAACTTTGCTCAGACCACTATTTTCTTGCAAGTGCCTCACAGTGCCAGGGACCTGGATTCGATTCCTGGCTTGGGTCACTGTCTGCACATTCTTCCCGTGCCTGCATGGGTTTCCTCCGGGTGCTCCGATTTCCTCCCACAATCGGAAAAACGCGCTGGTTAGGTGCATTGGCCGTGCTTAAATTCTCCCTCTGTGTACCCGAACAGGTCATGATGTGGAGATGCCGGCGTTGGACTGGGGTAAACACAATAAGAAGTTTAACAACACCAGGTTAAAGTCCAACAGGTTTATTTGGTAGCAAAAGCCTATGCCCTCTAGTTTTAGACTCCCCTACCTTTGGGAAAAGATATTGACTATCTAGCTGATCTATGCCCCTCATTATTTTATAGACCTCTACAAGATCTATGATTTTGTCTCCAGGTCAGGTGCACAGACACAGGAGAATTCCTAGCACCGTAACTACAGTATGTGTTACAGAATATGTAACAATATATGTAATCGTAAGAGTATAAACAAAATCTTCAATTACATATTTTGATATCATGATACAATATTTTACAAGATTTTTCAAATCCCTGTCTGATATTTGCATTATTTTTTACTTCTACGATCCTGATCATATGTACCCGAACAGGTGCCAGAGTGTGGCAACTAGGGGATTTTCACAGTCACTTCATTGCAGTGTTAATCTAAGCCTGCTTGTGACACTAATGAATAAATAAAATAACTAATAAATTTGTCATTTTACTGGTTCAGTCTGTACGGTGTATGTAAACATCCCTTCTCCTTTTGCAGCTTCGCTTCCCTCTGAATGTAGTCATGGCCAACCTGTGGTTGTTCTCTTCACTTGTCAGCAGGTAGGTGATGAGGAAGAAGTGTCACTAACCTCTCAGTATATCGATCTCCTTGTAGTTCAGCAAAAGGTCAGGGACTGCTGACCTGACCTGGAAGCGAATGGATAAAACCAGAGTATGGACACTGGCTGGGTTAACATGCTTTGATAATAAGGTTTTAGGGTATTTTTTAACTTTTATTTTGTTCCCCCGATACATTTTCTCTTTATGTCGTCCACCCTCTTTCCATCTTGTGTAGGTGAGCCGCTGCTCCAGCTCCTCCATGTTCCCCAACTGCAGGTTTTGAATGGCTCTTCTCTGAGACCATCATCCATCTCAGGGTCAGCTGTGGCTCAGTGCTAGCATTTTGCCTTTGAGTTAGAACGTTGTGAGTTCAGGTCCCACTCCGGAGACTTGGCTGTTATTCCAGTACTGAGGAAGTGCCACATTATCAGATGAGAAATTAAAACGTGACCTGAACTGCCCTTTTAGATGGATGTAAAAATTCTGTGATTTCACAGAACGATAGAATCCTGCACCGACAACAATCCCACCAAGGCCTGATCCCCGTAACTCCACGTATTTACCCTGCTAGTCCCCCTGACACTAAGGGGCAATTTAGAATGGCTAATCAACCTAACCCACACATCTATGGACTGTGGGAGGAAACCGGAGCACCCGGAGGAAACCCACGCAGACACCAGACATACAGTGACCCGAGGCCGGAATTGAATCCAGATCCTTGGCGCAGTGAGACAGCAGTGCTAACCACTGTGTCACCGTGTTCACAGAAAGACCAGGAGTGACCTCCTTGGTATCCAGGCCAATATTTATCCCTCATCATTAACATCAGTTAACATTATTAAAACTGAGTAACTGGTCGTTGTCACGTTGCTTTCTGTAGGTGCTTGGTGTGTGAAAACTGACTGCTGCATTCCTTAAACAACAACAGTGACAAACAAAGAACTTCATTGCTGTAACACACTTTGATATATCCTCTGGTCAGAAAAACTGCAATGTAAATCAGAGAGTCATAGAATCCCGACAGTGCAAAAGGAGGCCATTTGGCCCATCGAGTCTGCACCGACAACAATCCCACCCAGGTCCTATCCCTGTAACCCCACGTATTTACCCCACTAATCCCTCTAACCTACGCATCCTGGGACAATAAGAGGCAATTTAGCATGGCCAATCAACCTAACCCGCACATCTTTGGACTGTGGGTGGAAACCGGAGCACCCGGAGGAAACCCACGCGGACACGGGGAGAATGTGCAAACTCCACACAGACAGTGACCCAAGCCGGGAATCAAACCCGGGTTCCTGGAGCTGTGAGGCAGCAGTGCAAACCACTGTACCACCGAGCCTCCCTTAATATATGTCTTTCCTTCCTTGGAGATAATAACTCCTTTATCTTCAGCACACAAAAGTCTGATCATCAATCTGCATCATCATTCGAACCACTGGTTAGGTTGATTGGCTGCGCTAAATTGCCCCTTAGTGTTTGAAGATGTGCAGGTTAGGGGGATTAGCGGGGTAAATATGTGGGGTTTACGTGGATGGGGTCTGGGTGGGATGCTCCGTCGGAGGGTCAGTACAGATTTGATGGGCCGAACGGCTTGCTTTTGCACTGGAGGGATTCTACGATACTGCCCTTGTGAGTCGACAGATCCTGGGATTAACTGTCATCTTTCCATCTGGGTGTAAAATTCGAATTGCCGATTGTTCAGCCGGTATCATAATCACACGATTCGCATCCACAAGAGCCAACGTGCCTGCTTTAATCTCGGGCAAATGAACAAACTACTCCTGGGCCGGGATTTCCCAGTCCCGCCCACCGCACGATGGTAAATTCCCATCTAAAATCAACAGACCTTTGGCTGGTCCGTCAAATTTTCCATCTCCCTGCTGCCCCCTCCCACACCCCCCAGTGATGAGTCCCACCTCAGGTTCAAGCATCTCAGCCTGGGATTTTGCTCACTGATTTTTGAAGAGGTGTTCAAGTCTATAAGCGGAATATTGCTTGAATTGGAACTCATAGGGATAGGTTAGCAGTTAAGAATGAGGACTTCTTTACCTCAGAGGGCTGTGGGGAGCTCAGATGTTGAACAAATTCAAGACCAAATGGATCAATTTTTCAACACTAGGGGGAAATCGAAGAACATGAGGTTCGGGCAAGAAAATGAAACGAGTGTAAAAATTGATCGGTGATCTTATTAAACAGCGGAACAGAGTCAAGTGGCTGAATCACCTGTTCCTACCTCTTACATTCTGTCTACACTTCCCGCTGCCTCGGCAAAGCAGCCAGCATAATTAAGGACCCCACGCACCTCGGACATTGTCTCTTCCACCTTCTTCTATGGGAAAAAGATACAAAAGTCTGAGGTCACGTACCAACCGACACAAGAACAGCTTCTTCCCTGCTGCTGTCAGACTTTTGAATGGGCGGCACAGTAGCACAGTGGTTAGCACTGCTGCTTCACAGCTCCAGGGTCCCGGGTTCGATTCCCGGCTCGGGTCACTGTCTGTGTGGAGTTTGCACATTCTCCTCGTGTCTGCGTGGGTTTCCTCCGGGTGCTCCGGTTTCCTCCCACAGTCCAAAGATGTGCGGGTTAGGTTGATTGGCCAGGTTAAAAAAATTGCCCCTTAGAGTCCTGGGATTAGCGGGTAAAATATGTGGGGGTAGGGCCTGGGTGGGATTGTGGTCAGTGCAGACTCGATGGGCCGAATGGCCTCCTTCTGCACTGTAGGGTTTCTATGATTTCTATGACTTACCTTGCATTACGTTGATCTTTCTCTGCACCCCTAGCTGTGACTGTAACTCTGTACTCTCTCATTTCCTTCTCTATGAACGGTATGCTCTGTCTGTATAGCGCGCAAGAAACAATACTTTTCACTGTATACAAGTGACAATAATAAATCAAATCCAATCAAATATCCTTATGAGGTTCTGCAATGTTCCCTGCAGTTTATACTAATTACTTGCTTCCCTGGTGGATGGACACAGCTGGAGAATATGCAGCAGAAAGCAAAAACAAACGTGTTTTTTACTTTATATTTCCTGGTTGTAGGATGCTGGAGAAGGAACCAAGTACCAACAGTATTGTGCGGACCACCACTGCGGTGACAGAGTTTCATGCTGGAGTCAAGGTAAAAGATCAAGTGTTTCATTGCACAAAATCAGGCATTCTATGATTCTATGAGAGGCCAGGTCTCTGGGGGGTGTATGTGGGAGGGAGGTTGGCCGGGGGGGTGCGGGGGTCGGGGGGGATGGTGTCACATCAGGACACCTTCTGAATGACATCCAACCACAGCTTTCAGCACTAACTGTGCTCGGACTCTCAGCAGTGATTCCAACACAAATAGCTGACTCCTGTGTCATTAATCTCATTTGGCACGTGCTCCAGAACATATCATCTTCCTGTCAGGCGCACGATTCCCTGCGGGGGTGGAGTATGGTGTCTCGGGATTTAGTCTCAGGTCAGATGCTCATAACTGACATTGCTGGAGGACACAGTAAGAAGTTTAACAACACCAGGTTAAAGTCCAACAGGTTTATTTGGTAGCAAAAGCCACACAAGCTTTCGGAGCTCTGAGCCCCTTCTTCAGGTGAGTGGGAATTCTGTTCACAAACAGAACTTATAAGACACAGACTCAATTTACATGAATAATGGTTGGAATGCGAATACTTACAACTAATCCAGTCTTTAAGAAACAAAACAATGGGAGTGGAGAGAGCATCAAGACAGGCTAAAAAGATGTGTATTGTCTCCAGACAAGACAGCCAGTGAAACTCTGCAGGTCCACGCAACTGTGGGAGTTACAAATAGTGTGACATAAATTCTGATTCTAGGATCGCATGATAAAGACTCAGGAGGAAAAAAGCAGAAATATTTATGTGAAATAGTGTGACATAAACCCAATATCCCGGTTGAGGCCGTCCTTGTGTGTGCGGAACCTGGCTATCAGTTTCTGCTCCACGACTCTGCGCTGTCGTGTGTCGCGAAGGCCGCCTTGGAGAACGCTTACCCGAATATCAGAGGCCGAATGCCCGTGACCGCTGAAGTGCTCCCCAACAGGAAGAGAACAGTCTTGCCTGGTGATTGTCGAGCGGTGTTCATTCATCCGTTGTCGCAGCGTCTGCATAGTTTCCCCAATGTACCATGCCTCGGGACATCCTTTCTTGCAGCGTATCAGGTAGACAACGTTGGCCGAGTTGCAAGAGTATGTACCGTGTACCTGGTGGATGGTGTTCTCACGTGAGATGATGGCATCTGTGTCGATGATCCGCACGGGACCTTCAACCGGTGCTATACACTAGATACATCGATGACATTTTCTTCCTTTGGACTCATGGTGAACAATCACTGAAACAACTCTATGATGACATCAACAAGTTCCATCCCACCATCAGGCTCACCATAGACTACTCTCCGGAATCGGTTGCATTCTTGGACACGCGCATCTCCATTAAGGACGGTCACCTCAGCACCTCACTGTACCGCAAGCCCACGGATAACCTCACGATGCTCCACTTCTCCAGCTTCCACCCTAAACACGTTAAAGAAGCCATCCCCTACGGACAAGCCCTCCGTATACACAGGATCTGCTCGGATGAGGAGGATCGCAACAGACACCTCCAGACGCTGAAAGATGCCCTCATAAGAACAGGATATGGCGCTAGACTCATTGATCAACAGTTCCGACGCGCCACAGCGAAAAACCGCACCGACCTCCTCAGAAGACAAACACGGGACACAGTGGACAGAGTACCCTTCGTTGTCCAGTACTTCCCCGGAGCGGAGAAGCTACGGCATCTCCTCCGGAGCCTTCAACATGTCATTGATGAAGACGAACATCTCGCCAAGGCCATCCCCACACCCCCACTTCTTGCCTTCAAACAACCGCACAACCTCAAACAGACCATTGTCCGCAGCAAACTACCCAGCCTTCAGGAGAACAGTGACCAAGACACCACACAACCCTGCCACAGCAACCTCTGCAAGACGTGCCGGATCATCGACACAGATGCCATCATCTCACGTGAGAACACCATCCACCAGGTACACGGTACATACTCTTGCAACTCGGCCAACGTTGTCTACCTGATACGCTGCAAGAAAGGATGTCCCGAGGCATGGTACATTGGGGAAACTATGCAGACGCTGCGACAACGGATGAATGAACACCGCTCGACAATCACCAGGCAAGACTGTTCTCTTCCTGTTGGGGAGCACTTCAGCGGTCACGGGCATTCGGCCTCTGATATTCGGGTAAGCGTTCTCCAAGGCGGCCTTCGCGACACACGACAGCGCAGAGTCGTGGAGCAGAAACTGATAGCCAGGTTCCGCACACACAAGGACGGCCTCAACCGGGATATTGGGTTTATGTCACACTATTTCACATAAATATTTCTGCTTTTTTCCTCCTGAGTCTTTATCATGCGATCCTAGAATCAGAATTTATGTCACACTATTTGTAACTCCCACAGTTGCGTGGACCTGCAGAGTTTCACTGGCTGTCTTGTCTGGAGACAATACACATCTTTTTAGCCTGTCTTGATGCTCTCTCCACTCCCATTGTTTTGTTTCTTAAAGACTGGATTAGTTGTAAGTATTCGCATTCCAACCATTATTCATGTAAATTGAGTCTGTGTCTTATAAGTTCTGTTTGTGAACAGAATTCCCACTCACCTGAAGAAGGGGCTCAGAGCTCCGAAAGCTTGTGTGGCTTTTGCTACCAAATAAACCTGTTGGACTTTAACCTGGTGTTGTTAAACTTCTTACTGTGTTTACCCCAGTCCAACGCCGGCATCTCCACATCATTGCTGGAGGAAGCCAGGATAGTAAGGGGGTGAGAGAGGGAGGACACAGAGAGAGGACAGGGAGAGAGGGAGAGAGGACTGAGAAAGTGGACAGAGAGAGGGAGAGAGGACAGAGAGAGGGAGAGAGGACAGAGAGATAGAGGAAGGGGAGAGGACAGAGAGAGTGAATAGAGAGAGAGAGTACAGAGAGGGAGAGAGGACAGAGAAACAGAAGAGAGAGAAAGTACTGAGAGAGAGGGAGAGAGAAAAAAGGGAGGCTAGAGAGAGACAGAGAAAAGGAGAGAGAACAGAGAGGACAGAGAGAGAGATAGAGGAGAGAGAGTACAGAGAGAGAGGACAGAGAGAGAAAGGGAGAGAGAGTACAGAGAGGGAGAGATGACAAAGAGCGAGAAAGAGGACAAGAAGAGAGAGAGAAGACAGAGGGAGAGAGAGAGAAAACAGAGGGAGAGTACAGAGAGAGAGGGAGAGATGACAAAGAGAGAGATAGAGAAGAGAGAGTACAGAGATAGAGGGAGAGAGAGGAAAGACAGAGAAAGAGGGAGAGAGGGCAGAGAGAGGGAGAGAGAGAGGGAGAGATGACAAAGAGGGAGATAAAGAGAGAGTACAGAGATAGAGGGAGAGAGTAGAATGACAGAGAGGGGGAGAGAGGACAGAGAGAGGGAGAGAGAGTGGAGAGAGAGAGGGGGAGAGGAGAGTGACCGGAGAGAGGAAGTGAGTGGAGAGAAGGGGGAGAGAGAGGGATGGAGGAAATAGAGTGAGAGGAGAGAGAGGAAGAAGGGAGAGAGAGAGAGAGAGGGAGCGGAGAGAGAGGAAGAAGGGAGAGAGGGGGAGAA
Organism: Mustelus asterias; assembly: GCF_964213995.1. Lineage (NCBI taxonomy): Eukaryota > Metazoa > Chordata > Chondrichthyes > Carcharhiniformes > Triakidae > Mustelus > Mustelus asterias. The sequence goes on along the minus strand of NC_135825.1, from coordinate 13,968,278 downwards.
GTGAGAGAGAGAGAGAGGGAGGGGAGAGAGAGAAGGAGAGAGAAAGAGACTGAAACCATTCTGTTATTTTGTTCCTACATTTCACATGGTGGGATCTTCCCCTCAGACAGGGACCAGTCCAACTCACTGTCAGAGACACAAAGCGAGTGGGAACTCAGATCTGGCAGCTTGTGTAAGGGAATATGAAAGAAGTCAGCGGAAGTACCCAGAGCAAAATGTTCTAGCCCATGAATTTTGGTGAAATGTTTATCAGTCTGTTCCCTGCGTGACGTGAGGTGGATTTGGTCAGAATCCAAGATGATAACGAGTACAATCACAAATTAATGAGCAGAAACACAAGGGCCAGAACTTTCCGGTAGTTCATGCCGGTGGGATTATCTGATCCCGCAGACAGTGTGACTGGCCCTGCCTCAGGATCCCCAGTGGCGGAGGGTGGAGTCAAAGGGAATGGCAAATTCTTCAGATAAATTAAAAGCAAATCAATTGCCTCATGATGGACTATATGCTTTAAAAAAACATTTGCATGAAGCTCCTATCAAATTTGACCAAAGCCAAACATGGAAAACTTTTCTATGCAGAGGGTGGTGGGTGTCTGGAGTTCACTGCCCGAGTTGGTGATGGAGGCAGTGACCCTAAACTCTTTTAAAAAGTACCTGGATCAACGCCCTAAGTGCTGTAAGCTACAGGCCGGGTGCAGGAAGGTGGGATTAGAAAGGGCACATGGGTGTCCTCAGGCTGGCATGGACTGTGGGAGGAAACTGGAGCACCCAGAGAAAACCCACGCAGACACGGGGAGAACGTGCAAACTCCACACAGACGGTGACCCAAGCTGGGAATCGAACTCGGGTCCCAGGCAGCACAGTGCTGACCACTGTGCCGCACAAATGGATACATTAATGTTAACAGGATATGTAATGGAAAACATTTCTTTAAATGATCTCGAGACTGTTGTCCTGGATGAGCCAAATGGCCTCCTTCTGTTCCGCAACTTTTCAGGTCAGCGTGTCACTTTCTCCAGCGTGGGGGGAGAACATTGACTTTCAAAAAAATGTTCCACTTCCCACATTCTCAATTCCCTCGAATGGCTGCGAGGTTAGGTGTTGCTGAGAGACTTGGGCTGGATGGTGATGGAAAGAATTACTCACAAAGCGAAACTGAGCCTTGTCATGAGAGGAATCTATCAGGGATTCCATTCACTGGAATTGGTTAGCTTTAGGTTTTTGTTTTAACAGTAGAGTAGAAAAAGTGCGAAGCCTCACGGAATACTGGGACAAGCCACCCGTGAGAGAGCAAAATCATTTCGATATCTGATCCATTGTCAGTCTTTCAACTACAAACTTAACAAGGTGTTGACGTGTTGACTTCTGACTAAATCTGATTGACAGATGAGCTGCAGATTGTAATAGATGATTGCCAGTAGAGATTTGTTCAAACATGTAGCTGTCATCAGTTTTGAATCAAAACATGACACTAATCCCAGTGTATTCTCCTGTTCTCGTGCTCTCTCCCTCACTCTCTCATTTAGTCCTCTCTCACTCGCACTTTCTCACTCTTTTGCTGTCACACATTCTCGCTCTCATTATTCTCCCTCGCTTTCACTCACTTCCTTGACTCACTCATCGCTCTCCTTCACAAGACCCTTGTTCGGCCTCAACTGGAATATTGGGCGGGATTTTACGGCCCTTCCTGCCGGGGGGGATTTTCCGGTCCCGCCCAAGTCAAACCCTGGTGGGTGTCCGCCCGGCGGCAGGACGGGCGAGCTCTGCAAATCGCCATTGGCTTTGGTGGGACTGGAAGATCGTGCCAGCAGCCAATAGTGAACATCTGCCCTCAAGGTGGATAGTTTCCTGGGGTAGAAGTGTCATCACAAAAATAGAAACCCTACAGTGCAGAAGGAGGCCATTCGGCCCATCGAGTCTGCACCGACAACAAACCCACCTAGGCCTTATCCCCGTAACCCCACATATTTACCCTGCTAATCCCTCTAACCGACGCATTCCGGGACACTAAGGGGCAATTTAGCATGGCCAATGTTTTTTTTTAATTCATTCATGGGACATGGGCATCGCTGGCTGGGCCAGCATTTATTGCCCATCCCCAGTTGCCCTTGAGAAGGTGGTGGTGAGCCGCCTTCTTGAATCGCTGCAGTCCATGTTCCGTGGGTTGACCCACATTGCCAACAATGTACCTAACCCACACATCTTTGGACTATGGGAGGAAATCGGAGCACCCGGAGGAAACCCACGCAGACACGGGGAGAATGTGCAAACTCCACACAGTCAGTCACCCAAGCCGGGAATTGAACCCAGGTCCCTGGAGCTGTGAGACAGCAGTGCTAACCACTGTGCCACCCTGTGAATTACAAGGGGGCACAGGTTCAAGGTGAGAGGGAGAAAGTTTAAAGGGGATGTGGAGGGGAAGTTTTGCATGCAGAGAGTGGTGGTGCCTGGAACACACAACTGGAGGAGGTGATGGGTGGGATTGTAGTTGGTGCAGACTCAATGGGCCAAATGGTCTCCTTCTGCTCTATAGGATTCTATGGATTCTATGATTAGCAACATTTAAGGGGCATCTGGATGGGTTTATGAATAGGCAGGGAATAGAGGGATACGGACCGAGTAAGGACAGAAGGTTTTTTTTAGTTTAGCTAGGGCATCATGATGGCATGGCCTTTGAGGGCCGAAGGGTCTGTTCCTGCGCTGTACCTTTCTTTGCTCTTTGTACCTTCCGGCCATTGTATCCAGTTCTGGCCACCGCAGGTTAGGAAGGATGTGAGGCATCGGAAAGCGTGCAGAAAAGATGTTTTGAGAACGGTTTCAGGGTTGAGGGACATTAGTTCGGTAGATGGGCTGGAGAAGCTCGGATTGTTCTCCTCATAGAAGGGCAGGTTAAGAGGAGATTTGGTAGAAGCGTTCATCAGAGAAGATAGAGAGAATATTTTTCCATTGGACCAAGGACCCAGAAAAACAGATTTCAAACATTTGGTAAAAGGACCAAAGGAAATATGATGGGCAGGATTTTATGGCCACGCTCGAGCGAGATCGGAATTCCCCGCCCGAGGACAACGGACATTTCCGTTGTCCACCCCTCGCCCACTCCAATTCCATGGCTGGCAAGGCGGTAGATATCCAGTGGATAAGTCTTCTTTCCAAGCTGCAATTTGCTCCAGTCCTGAAGCTTTTGGCTCTCGATGTCAGCACAGCTCCATTGATGTCAGTGGCTCTGCACGCAGTACATCACTTGAGTAGTCATTCGTATATGAGCTATTCGACTGCGGAGGTTTTTCCAGCAAGATACACTCATTCAATAATCAGAAACCTGATTGTGTACTGGCCCCTCCTTCCCCAGACCAGCACTGAGGCCCATTATTACATGCAAATTGAGGTGTTAGTTCAGCAAAGACATGTTGTTGACCCTGAGTCATTCTGCATTGGATAGCTTAATATTGTATGACGCATTGTCTCCAACCACTAACCCATAATTTTCACCGGTAATCAGCGGTAACGCAGTTCTCAATCAAACTGTGATCATTACATCAAGGTACGCCCTAATGCTTTCATATAATTGAATAAAGGTCCAGACTGTTTGTTGTAAATTTAGCTTCTGTGGTTTTGAATCTCATTTGAACATTTGACTTATTTTGCTGTCTTGAAAATCAGTCGCCACTTGGAATCACTGAATCGTGCAAGAGCAGGAGGAGGGACTCAACTTTGTCAAAGAATCCCTACAATGCAGAAGAAGCCCATTCGGCCCATCGAGTCTGCACCGACCACAATCCCACCCAGGCCCTATCCCCGTAACCCCACACATTTACCCTAGCTGGTCCCCCTGACATTAGCTTCAATTAAACATGGCCAATCCACCTGACCCGCACATCTTTGGAGGGTGGGAGGAAACAGGAGCACCCGGAGGAAACCCCACGCAGACACGGGGAGAATGTGCAGACTCCACACAGACAGTGACCCGAGGCCGGAATTGAACCCGGGTCCCTGTGAGGTAGCAGTGCCGCCCCAACTTGTGCTGGCTTCCTGGCCCTGAATCTACTGAAGCTGCAAAGATTAGAGAGAAGAATGGTTCATAGAATCATAGAATCCCTACAGTTGCAGAAGGAGGCCATTCGGCCCATCGAGCCTGCAACAATCTCACCCAGACCCTATCCCTATAACCCCCTTACACTGAGGGGCAATTTAGCATGGCCAATCTGTCTAATCAGCACATCTTTGGACTGTGGTGGGGGGAAGGGGAGTTCCCTGCTTTTTGCGGGCGGGACAAAGGGGGGGGGTACCCATAAAATAGGGTGGGTGTCCACCCTACCACCTCCCCGCCTATCCCCAAGCTCTCCCCTAATGCAGAGGGGTTGGGGTGGGGGGGGGGGGTGGAGGACACCAAAATCAGCCTGCCTGCCATGTTTAAACAACTAATTAAAGGTTAATTAGGCTTATTATCAATACACTGTCCACTCCGTAAAACATTATGCAGAGGCTGGGAGCGGGAAACCAGATTTTTTTAACTTTAAAGGGTGAGAAGGAAAGGGGGGGGTTCACTGTCCAGCGGCTGCCCTTTGCCGATTGTGGGGTGCTCCCCCCTGTCTCGGTTGAATGCTCCCCCCCTTCCTCCCTACCCGCTTGCGCCCTTAAAACCCAATGCCCTCTCCGCCCTGCCCCATGTTCCCAGCTCAGGATCAACTGTGTGATCAAGGTGACTGAGCTGCCGTATCTTAAAGGGGTGGCTTCACCTTTAGGGTGGAGCCTTGTCTTAAGCAGTGGGTTGCTACTGGAGTAGACTTCCAATCATAGATCCCAGCAATCACACAGCGGGCATTCGGAGGGATTGGAAACGGGAGATGGGCCAACCCTCAGACCGGCCTTGCCAAATCACAGCTTGGGGCCGGGGCACCAATGGCTAAATGCAAGAGCAAAACACCGCGGATGCTGGAAATCTGTACAGAAAATGCTGGGAGATGGCTGGCAGCGTCTGGTAAAGGTCATCGACCTGAAACGTTGGGCGGGATTCTCCGGCCTCCCCTCAGCCTGTTTCCCAGCGGGGCAGCGGAAGGCAAATCGCCGTCCGCTGGCAGCGGGATCCTCTGGTCCCACTGCTGTCCATGGGAATTCCAACTGAAGCCACCCCACCTCGCCGGAGAGGGGGACATCGCCAGAGAATCCCGCCGGCGGGAGAATTCCGACCGTTAACTCTTCTTCTCTCTGCACGGATGCTGCCTGGCTTGCTGATGTTTTCCAGCATGTTCTGCTTTCGTTAAACTGCATCGTGCCCGTTAAACTCCACACTGGATGCGGAGTTCCAGTAACTACAGCTGGGCTGACTCAGTGGCTGGAGACGTGGTGCTGCCAGTCTCAATCAAGTCTGCCTACGGGCGGCACGGTGGCACAGTGGGTTAGCACTGCTGCCTCACAGCGCCAGGGACCCTGGGTTCAATTCCTGGCTTGGGTCACTGTCTGTGCGGAGTCTGCACATTCTCCCCATGGGTTTTCTCCGGGTGCTCTGGTTTCCTCCCATAGTCTGAAAGACGAGCTGGTTAGGGTGCATTGGCCATGCTGAATTATCCCTCAGTGTGCCCGAACAGGCACCGGAGTGTGGCGACTAGGGGAATTTCACAGTAACTTCATTGCAGTGTTAATGTAAGCCTGCTTGTGACTAATGAATACACTTTAGTTTATTCCCATCAGTTACAGGAAGAATGAGGAACTCGTGCTCTGTCCTGAGTGCTGCGTGATCCAGGATAGCTGAAGGGTCGGGACAAATCCTGTTTTGCCGATCCATGCTTTTCAGTACTCTGGATAAACAGTCAGGGAGGAGTTTGGCCTCAGTCCTTTCTGTTCTCTATACCTTCTCTCCTTCAATTATTGTCTGTTTTTATTCTCTTTAGGAGAACGTGATTGCTCCTTTCGCGAGGGCAACTGTGAATTTCCGTCTTCACCCGGCACACACACTAGAAGAGGTATTTCCAGGATTAATAGAGGGGGTGGGGGTGGGGAGGTGGGAGCGGGTGGGGAGGGGGGGAGATGGTGGGGAGGGGGGGGTGGGGGGGGAGGTGGGTGCGGGTGGTGGGGGGGGGGGCGGGGGGGAGAGATGGTGGGGAGGGGGGTGGTGGGGGGGGGCGGGTGAAGGGGGGGGGTGACTCTAAATGGGATCTCCTTGTCTCACTTTCCATTCAGCTGCAGGGCTGGGATTGCAGGCTGAGGGGGCAGCAGTTTTCTATTAGCAGCCGGTGGGTCGGTCTGTAGCCGTGGTCTGCCCCCAGACAAATTTCCACGGAGCAAGGACCAGCGGGGAGGATGATAGCTACCTGCCCGCGTCCCCATAGTGCCGAAGGAGGCCATTCAGCCCATCGAGCCTGCATCGACAATAATCCCACCCAGGCCCTATCCCCGTAATCCCACATATTTACGCTATTAGTCTCCCCAACATTAAGGGGCAATTTAGCATGGCCAATCAACCTAACCTGCACATCTTTGGCGTGTGGGAGGAAACTGGAGCACCCGGGGGAAACCTACGCAGACACGGGGAGAATGTGTAGACTCCACACAAACAGTGACCCGAGGCCGGATTTGAACCCGGGTCCCTGGCGCTGTGAGGCAGCAGTGCTAACCACTTGTGCCACCGTGCCGCCCCTGATTAAGATGAGCCTATTAATGCCAGTCTGCAATTGCCAGCTGAAATACAGGGAATGGAGGTGGCAGATGGTTGGCAAGGAAGGGCAGCAACCTTCTGCCCCCATTCTGCACTTACCATAGCAGAGGGGGCCTCTGACACGGCTCCTCCATGGGTTGCAATAGACCCTCAGTGATTTAAAACACTTGTTAAAGCTCTGAAGGCAGCATCTCCATCTTGAGGCACCCACTTTTACCCACTGACCTCAGCAGCTTCCACCTCCCATGGCGGGGCTGCCAATCTCAGTGCTGGTAGCGCTCCTATCGGGCCTCCAGCCTCCAGAGCCCGCCCACCATCCTTAATTGGATGTAGCTCACTCAAGCAGCCACTTAATTGGTCACTTTCTCCGAGCAGTCAAAAAAGCCCCAGAACCAGAGACAGAACCAATCCATGTAATGTCCACCATTGCAATGTTAATGTAAGCTTACATTATTACTGTGAAAATCCCCGAGTCGCCACACTCCGGCGCCTGTTCGGGTACACTGAGGGAGAGTTTAGCATGGCCAATGCACCCTAACCAATACGTCTTTCAGACTGTGGCAGGAAAGCAGAGTACCCAGAGGAAACCCACGCAGACACGGGGAGAACGTGCAGGAGCACATTGAAAGACACTGGCCTTATGGGCATCACAGTCGCACAGTGGTTAGCACTGCTGCCTCACAGCTCCAGCACACCTCGAGGTAGAGATAGAGACACTGCTAGTCTCTAGCTACTCGCTGGCAGACTACTGACAGCAGCATTCTCACTCCATTGAGAGAGACAAGAAACAGCGCTTTCGGTCTGCAGTCCAAATAACTTCTGACCAAGATGAAACTAAAACCCTGAACTTTACTATGAAAAAAACTCCATGCAGGCATCACCTGATCGGCCAATCGTTCGCAAATCGAAGCCCAAGCAGCAATCCCAAAAGACCATAAAACTCCAGGACACTGCATTAGACATTGCTTCAATTATCCTGCTTCAGCAACAATAAAAGATACCGGTTACAGACAGCACGGCATCAAAACAAAAAGCTTTGAAAAACCCTGCAGAAAACATGACTAAATTACATTTCTTAAAGATACAGGGCGGAATTTTCTGACCCTGCTGGTCTAAAAGCCGGCAATTCCCGCCCAACCATCAATGATGTTTCACATTCTCTGCAACCCGCCCGCTAAAATTCCAATGGCGGGTGAGATGGGAGAATTCCAGCCACAGTATTGTCACACTGTTAGAGTGAATACAACAACTTTCTTATTATATTCGTTCATCGGGTGTGAACATCGCTGGCTGGGCCAGCATTTATTGCCCATCCCTAACTGCCCTCGATTTCAGAGGGTATTTAAGAGTCAACCACATTGCTGTGGGTCTGGAGTCACTTGTGGGCCAGACCGGGTAAGGACGGCAGACTTCCTTCCCTAAAGGACATTAGTGAACCAGATGGGTTTTTCCGACAATCGACAATGGTTTCATGGCCATCAGTAGATTCTTAATTCCAAATTGTTCTTGAATTCAAATGTCACCATCTGCCATGGTGGGATTCGAACGCGGGTCCGCAGGGCATTACTCTGGGTCTCTGGATTACCAGTCCAGTGACAGTATCACCGCCTCCCGCTAGATGTCTATGAGACGTTATCACAAGATGTTTCCATTTTCCGTGTTGTCAATGAAAGTTAATGAATTGTGTTATCTCCAACGTTCTCTCCAGCTTCTCCATCAAGTTAAAAATACTATTTCGGATGATCGAGTGAAGATTGAAGTTCTAAAACATTTTCCCTCGCTCCCATTGAGTTCTTACGATGACAGCTCATTTGGGTATCAGGTCATCAAAGAGACAATTGGAAATCTTTTCCCTGAAGCAGCCATCGCTCCAAGTAAGAGAAATTCCTGAACCAAAGGGTTTTCTTCACATTTGAATTAAAACAATCAGAATGAGTAGCTTCCCACGAGATAAGGGATATTGGCCTGCTAGTTCCCCGACTCCTATAATGCTGAAAGGTTTCCTTGGCAACAGCTGGGTTTTCTACAAAGTTTACAACCGGAAAAGTATATCATTGCCACCTTGACTTGAGATTAAAGTATTTATGGAGTTTAGATTGGTGGATCATAGTCGTCTATTGCTGTGGAAACATAACCCATAATTTTTTTTATTTGTACATGGGATGTGGGCGTCGCTGGCTGGGCCAGCATTTATTGCCCATCCCTCAGGGCATTTGAGAGTGAACCACTCTGGAATCATATGTAGGCCAGACCGGGTAAGGACGGCAGATTTCCTTCCCTAAAGGACATTAGTGAACCAGATGGGTTTTTACGACAATGGTTTCACGGTAGCCAGGAACCATTCTGATGATCATGACTTTTAATTCCAGATATTTTTTATTGAATTCCAATTTCGCTATCTGCCGTGGTGAGATTTGAACCCGGGTCCCCAGAGCAGTTCCCTGGGCCTCTGGATTACGAGCAAATGTGGAAAAATATCGCAACTGGTTGAGGCCCAGCCTGATCGACATTCAATCCAGTCTGGGAAAAATGGGGGTTGATGGCGGCACGGTGGCAGAGTGGTTAGCACGGCTGCCTCACAGCGCCAGGGATTCAGGTTCAATTCCGGCCTCGGGTCACTGTCCGTGTGGAGTTTGCACGTTCTCCCCGTGTCTGCTTGGGTTTCCTCCAGGTGCTCCGGTTTCCACTCACAGTCCAAAGATGTGTACTTTCATCTTTGTCTGTCCTCCTAAAATAGATTACTTTGCAATTATCCACATTAAATTGCATCGATCACCATTCCACTAACCCAGTTGCCTTCCTGAAACATAGAACTAGAAACATAGAAGATAGGAGCGGGAGGAGGCCATTTGGCCCTTCGAGCCTGCTCCGCCATTCATCACAATCATGGCTGATCATCCAACTCAATAGCCTAATCCTGCTTTTTCCCCATAACCTTTGATCCCATTCGCCCCAAGTGCTATATCCAGGCACCTCTTGAATACATTCAATGTTTTGGCATCAACTACTTCTTGTGGTAATGAATTCCACAGGCTCACCACTGTTTGGGTGAAGAAATGTCTCCTCACCTCCGTCCTAAATGGTCTACCCCAAATCCTCAGACTGTGACCCCTGGTTCTAGATTCCCCCACCATCGGGAATATCCTCCCTGCATCTACCGAAATATCTTACGATTCTTTCCACTGCTTTTATATCATCATTAAATTTTGAGATTTTCTCTCTAAGACCACAACCAGATGATCGACATACACCGGGAGCAGCATCGATCCCCAGCACACCATTCCCAGTTGTTTCAGCATACATTTACTCTAACACTTTATTTTCCCCTCTGTCAGCCATTTCCTATCCATGCTGCCATAATCCTCTGATAATATATCATAGAATAGAATCTCTACAGTGCAGAAGGAGGCCACTTGGTCCATTGAGTCTGCACCGACTCTCCGATAGAGCATCTTAACCAGGCCCTATTCCCCGTAGCCCCACGTATTTACCCCACTAATCCCTCTAACCTACTCATCTTTTGGAACACTAAGGGGCAGTTTACCACGACCAATCCCCCACCTAACCTCCACGTCTTTTGGACTGTGGGTGGAAACCGGAGCACTCGGAGGAAATCCACACGGGGAGAATGTGCAAACGGGGAGAATGTGCAAACTGGGAGAATGTGCAAACTCCACGCAGATAGTCACCCGAGGCTGGAGTTGAACCTGGGTCCCTGGCGCAGTGAGGCAACAGTGCTAACCATTGTGCTACTGTGCCGCTCCTACTCTTGGATTTTTCTAACAGGCTACCTACAAAGTACCCAATCAAATGGCTTCTGAAACTCCAATAGGGTTTTGAGATTGTAGATTTGTGGACATAGATAGGGGAGATCAGAAGAAACTTTTCCCCTTAGGAGAGTGGTCAATAGCCAGGGGGCAGAGAATTAAGGGAAGGGGACAGGAGGTTTAGAGGGGATTTGAGGAAAAACTTTTTCACCCAGAGAGTGGTGGGAATCTGGGACTCACTGCCTGAAAGGGTGGTGGAGGTGGGAACCCTCACCACATTTAAGAAGCACTTAGGTGAGCACTTGAAACATCATGGCATTCAAGGCTACGGGACTAGAATTGATTAGGTACTTGGTGGCAGACGCAACACGGTGGGCCGAAGTGCCTCCTTCTATGCCTTGAACCTCTGTGACTCTGCGACTCTATTGTTCTCCTGATGATTGACAGTAATGTAGTGGAAACATTTTGAGAAAAAAAAGGGCTATTTTGTCCAATTTTTGGCTGGTTTTCCATGGGAGCCATTAATCTCGGCAGGGTGGCATAGTGTTTAGCACTGCTGCCTCACAGCGCCAGGGACCCGGGTTCAATTCCTGGCCTCGGGTCACTGCCTGTGTGGAGTTTGCACGTTCTCCCCATATCTGCGTGGGTTTCCTCTGGATGCTCCAGTTTCCTCCCACAGTCCACAGATGCGCGGGTCAGGTTGATTGGCCATGCTGAATTGCCCGTAGCTTCAGGGGGACTAGTAGGGTAAATGTGTGGGGTTACAGGAATAGAGTCTGGGTAGGATTGTGGTCAGTGCAGACTCGATGGGCTGAATGGCCTCCTTCTGCACTGTAGGGATTCTATGATCTGCCACCAAAGTGACAGAGTAGATTGGGAAAACACCCCTGGAAGTTTCTGGGGAACACCTACTATATTCATCTCTCCAAACCTCACTTCACCAAAAACAGGTGTAAGCGTGACTTCCCTTTTACAAACGGGTGCGAAATATTGTCCAGTGTTTATGAGTGAAAGCCAAGAAAAGTAAGGGAAGCATAGCCTGGCACTTTGCTAATTATTTTCTTCCTTATCCTCTGCTTTGCCATTAGGTCTGTGTATTGCAAACACAGATACCAGACACTACCAGAACCTGACCATGGAACTCTATAGATTTACACCAATGATATTGAAAAAGGAGGACCTATCTCGGTAAGGAGTGGCAACAATATTAATGATGTGGATATTAATGATGTGATTAATATTGGAACACTAAGGGGCAGTTTACCACGACCAATCCACCTAACCTCCACGTCTTTTGGACTCTGGGTGGAAACCGGAGCACTCGGAGGAAATCCACACGGGGAGAATGTGCAAACGGGGAGAATGTGCAAACAATATTAATCACATTTTAACCATTCCCTTTTTGAACCCTGTGTCTAGCTAGATAAGTAAGTCTTGGCCATTGCCTTGTGTTACGTTGCTATGCTGAATGGGTTTGCCAGGCAAGGGTGTTTTTCCCAACCTGGTGGTGAGTTAAGGTGGCAGACAATGAGTTAAGGTGGCAGACAGTGAGTTAAGGTGGCAGACAGTGAGTTAAGGTGGCAGGTGGGGAGAAAGAGGTCATTATGGGTGGCACGGTGGCACAGTGGTTAGCACTGCTGCTTCATAGCGCCAGCGACCCGGGTTCGATTCCGGCCTCAGATCATTGTTTGTGTGGAGTTTTCAAGTTCTCCCCGTGTCTGCGTGGGTTTCCTCCGGGTGCTCCGGTTTCCTCACACACTCCAAAGATGTGCGGGTTAGGTAGATTGGCCATGTTAATTGCCACTTACTGTCAGCGGGAGTAGCAGGTGGGTTATGGGGTTAGGGCCTGGGTGGGATTGTGGCTGGTGCATACTTGATGGGCCGAATGGGCTCCTTCTGCACTGTAGGATTCTATTATCGCCTTTTTATGATTCCATGCAATGGCAGTTTCAAACCTGTCATCTAATCTGTCTTTCCATTCCTGTTCTTCATGTTTCTAACACATACTGAGCCAACTTCGTTTTTCCAATTGAGTTCTCACCTCTCAATGCACATTTTCCACTTTAAATTCTGAAGCGGGCCGTTCTACTCCCCGCCTGCTACCTTAACTCAATGTCTGCCACCTTAACTCACTGTCTGCCACCTTAACTCACTGTCTGCTACCTTCACTCAATGTCTGACACCTTAACTCACTGTCTGCTACCTTCACTCACTGTCTGCTATCTTAACTCACTGTCTGCCACCTTAACTCAATGTCTGCCACCTTCACTCAATGTCTGCCACCTTAACTCACTGTCTGCCACCTTAACTCACTGTCTGCCACCTTAACTCAATGTCTGCCACCTTCACTCAATGTCTGCCACCTTAACTCACTGTCTGCTACCTTCACTCACTGTCTGCCACCTTAACTCACTGTCTGCTATCTTAACTCAATGTCTGCCACCTGTACATGCACAGTTAGCCCTGCTTCATCATACCTACGGCAGTGACTCATTTTCTAACTTTGTACGAAGAACACGGGACAGATTAGTTTGACGTACAGCGTGTTTTACACACCGAGGATTTTCTGGACAATTTTGGTGCAGTGGGCAGCGTCCCTGCTTCCAAGTCAGAAGCTCCAAGTTCGAGTCCCACCCCAGGACTTGATGGACAAGAAAAGGTACGACTGAACACGGTAGTACGGCGGCACGGTAGCACAGTGGTTAGCACTGCTGCTTCACAGCTCCAGGGACCTGGGTTCGATTCCCGACTTGGGTCACTGTCTGTGTGGAGTTTGCACATTCTCCTCGTGTCTGCGTGGGTTTCCTCCGGATGCTCCGGTTTCCTCCCACAGTCCAAAGATGTGCGGGTTAGGTTGATTGGCCATGCTAAAAATTGCCCCTTAGTGTCCTGAGACGCGTAGGTTAGAGGGATTAGCGGGTAAATGTCTAGGGATATGGGAGTAGGGCCTGGTGGGATTGTGGTCGGTGCAGATGCGATGGGCCAAATGGCCTGTTTCTGCACTGTAGGGTTTCTATGTATGTTTCTATGAACAGGTCTGAGCAGGCCGATTATCAACATGCAAACCTTTCCCACACGCTGATGGCTGGAGGGAAGAGTGGGACAGAGCCCTGGTCACTATACTTGTTGCAGAACCAAGCCCCTCATTGCTAAAGCCTCTGGCTTCAGGCCAGCAACCTGTTCCAGGAAAAACAAGCTGTGAAAACAGATGTAAACAGGTGTGCACCGACTGACTCATACACCTGTAGGTACAGGAAGCTATTTGAGAGCGCGAGAGAAAGAGATCATTATCTCCTTATGATTCAATACAATGGCAGTTTCAAACTTGTTTACTGAGCCATCTTGGTTTTCCCAATTGAGTGCTCGCCTCGCAATGCACAGTTTCCACTTTAAATTCTGAAGTTCTACTCCCCATCTGCCACCTTAACTCATTGTCCACCACCTTAACTCACTATCTGCCACCTTAACTCTCCCCCACCACCTTAATTCTCCACCTGCCACCTTAACTCCCCCACCTGCTACCTTACCTCTCCACCTGCTACCTTACCTTCCCACCTGCCACTCTAACTCCCTGCCTGCCACCTTAACTCCCCACCTGCCACCTTAACTCCCCACCTGCCACCTTAACTCACTGTCCATCACTTTAACTCACCGCCTTCCACCTTAACTCATTGTCTGCCACCTTAACTCTGCCATCTTAATCCACCACCAACCAGCCCCCGGCAAGGCCAAGGGGTTAAAATACCCCCTATAAATTTGAGGAATCCTAGTTGCTGGAGCCCTGAAATATTAAAAACATCTTCCTTTGCCACATTTGCCCCCTTGCTCTTCTAGAAGGTTTTGGTTCTTTTCTGGAGCATGATCCAGAGCTGCAGGACAGGCAGTGAAGTGAAATCAAAATAGAAAATGCTGGGAAAACTCAGCAGCTCCAGCTGGTTCAGTGCGGAGAGAAAAGGGGTTCATGTTTCGAGTCCATGAGCTCTGGAGAAGAGACGGGCACACATGTAGCAGCTCTCGCACCCAGGCAGGTAGGGAGGAACTCTGAGTCTGCCTGGAGTTCTGGCTTCCTGGGTCTGGGCCCACCTCCAGATAAGTAAGCTGGCCCTCCACCTTCCCCCCCCCCCCCCACGAATGGGCTCCTTCTGCACTGTAGGATTCTATTATCGCCTTTTTATGATTCTATGCAATGGCAGTTTCAAACCTGTCATCTAATCTGTCTTTCCATTCCTGTTCTTCATGTTTCTAACACATACTGAGCCAACTTCGTTTTTCCAATTGAGTTCTCACCTCTCAATGCACATTTTCCACTTTAAATTCTGAAGCGGGCCGTTCTACTCCCCGCCTGCTACCTCAGGGATGTCAAGGCGGACTGGAAAATCCCAGTCGACTTCCTTTAATTTTCCCCTTAATGAGCTGTTCATCTGCCCATTGTGGGTGGTCGCAGAAGCAGAATGGACCCAGGAACCACCACGCTGGCTGGTGGGGCTAATTTTAGCTCCCACCCTCCTCGGTTCCGGACCCCTGGCTGGCCTCCTGTGTCAGTCACCTGCCTGATGGGAAAGCTGAAACATGTGTTCCCCCTGTTTGTTGCTCTGGTGTTATACATATGTAGGTCTTATGAGGAAAGATTGAGGGAGCTAGGGCTTTTCTCTTTAGAGCGGAGGAGGTTGAGAGGCGACTTAATAGAGGTTTATAAGATGATGAGGGGGATAGATAGAGTGGACGTTCAGAGACTATTTCCTCGGGTGGATGTAGCTGTTACTAGGGGGCATAACTATAAGGTTCATGGTGGGAGATATAGGAGGGATGTCCAAGGTAGGTTCTTTACTTAGAGAGTGGTTGGGGTGTGGAATGGACTGCCTGCTGTGATAGTGGAGTCGGACACTTTAGGAACTTTCAAGGTTATTGGATAGGCACATGGAGCACACTAGAATGATAGGGAGTGGGATAGCTTGATCTTGGTTTTGGACAAAGCTCGGCACAACATCGAGGGCCGAAGGGCCTGTACTGTGCTGTACTGTTCTATGTTCTATGTATAAGATAAAGGTGCACGGTGTTACGGGTAATGTATTAGCATGGTTGATTCCAGAGTTGAGAGGGTTGGCTTATGAGGAGAGACTGAGTAGACTGGGGCTATACTCATTGGAATTCAGAAGAATGAGGGGAGATCTTATAGAAACATATAAGATTATGAAAGGAATAGATAAGCTAGAAGCAGGGAAGTTGTTTCTACGGGCGGGTGAAACTAGAACTAGGGGGCATGGCCTCAAAATTATGGGAAGCAGATTTAGGACTGAGTTGAAGAGGAACTTCTTCACACAAAGAGTTGTGAATCTGTGGAATTCCCTGCCCAGTGAAGCAGTTGAGGCTACCTCATTGACTGTTTTTAAGGCAAGGATAGATAAAGTTTTGAACAGTAAAGGAATTAAGGGTTATGGTGAGTGGGCGGGTAAGTGGAGCTAAGTCCACAAAAAGATCAGCCATGATCTTATTGAATGGCGGAGCAGGCTCGAGGGGCCAGGTGGCCTACTCCTGCTCCTAGTTCTTATGTTCTTGTAATAGAACGACCCATTCCAGCTGTCCCTTTTGTAACCTTGGCATTGGTTCATTCTATCTTTTTAATTTTTTTTGTAACAATAGATGTTAAGATAATAGTTGCCCTTCGATGTTATGGACGGCACGGTGGCACAGTGGTTAGCACTGCTGCCTCACAGCACCAGAGACCCTGGTTCGATTCCCGGCTCGGGTCACTGCCTGTGTGGAGTCTGCACGTTCTCCTCGTGTCTGCGTGGGTTTCCTCCGAGTGCTCCTGTTTCCTCCTACAGTCTGAAAGATGTGCGGGTTAGGTGGATTGGCCGTGCTAAATTGCCCCTTAGTGTCCCAAGATGCGTAGGTTAGGGTGGCTAGCGGGTTAAATACGATGAGGTTACAGGGATAGGGACTGGCTAAGATGCTCTGTCAGATTGGGTGCAAACCCGATGGGCCGAATGGCCTCGTTCTGCACTGTGGGGAATTCTATAAATTCTGATCAAAGAGATGAGACAAATGGGGGAAGTGAATGTAATTTCGCAGATATGATATCAACGTACATTTTGGAACAGGAGGAGACCATTCCTCCCCTTCCGCCATAATGATTTTATTAAACTGCACTTCTTTTCATTCTCTCTATTTTTCTCCTTCTTGCAGGATACACGGTGTGAATGAACGCATATCCGTGAAGAACTATGAAGAATTTGTTAAGTTTTACTTCCAATTGATTCAGCTTTCCGATCTTTGGAGTCCAGCACTTCCTCACTGTACCTCGAATGACTTGTAGTGAGGACATCCCCAGATTGACACGACCTGCTCCATCCCTGAGGTTTCCCAACATAACTCATGTGGGAATAGTTGTATTCATGGAAAATCCAACCGCGAATATTTTTCCCCTCTTCAGCCTTTTTAGGAGATTGTGTCAATTTTTCATTCTTCATGGACTTTCCTTAAGGGTGGGTGATGAAGGCATTAACGTGATTAGTACAAGAAATAAGAATACTGAAAGGCCCTAGTGACCCAGTGTATGAAACAGGGGGTTTATCTCTGGACGATGTTGAGTTGGTTTAGTGTGCTTAGACCGGGAAAGGTAAGGGTAACGGTGGAGGGGCAGCACCGTTAGCACTGCCGCCTCACAGCACCGGGGGACCCGGGTTCGATTCCCGGCTTGGGTCACTGTCTGCATGAGGGTTTGCACGTTCTCCCCGTGTCTGCGTGGGTTCCCTCCGGGTGCTCTAGTTTCCTCCCATAGTCTGAAAGACGTGCTGGTTTAGGTGCATTGGCTGTGCTAAATTCTTCAGTGTACCCGAATGGGTGCCGGATTGTGGCGTCTAAGGGATTTTCACAGTAACTTCATTGCAGTGTTAATGTAAGCCAACTTGTGACACTAATAAATAAACTTTTAACTGGTGTGCGGGGGAGGGAAATCAGCCTGGGTAACCTGTTCAGAGTGTAATGCAGCAGAGCTGAACTGGAAATGTTTGTGTGTGGATGGCAGACGCAGAATGTTGGTCAGGTGGACTCACTGGGCGGGATTTCCTGCGCGCGGCCCCGCGGTGTGTTTTCCAGCAGCAGCAGTGAAGGCGGCTCGCCAGCGGAATCTTCCAGTCCCGCCGATGTCAATTACATGGGGCCATAGGTTTTATGGTGCGAGGGGCAAGGTTGAAAGGAGATGTACGAGGCAAGTTTTTTACACAGAGGGTGGTGGGTGCCTGGAACCCGCTGTCAGGGGAGGTAGTGGAAGCAGATACGATAGTGACTTTTAAGGGGCATCTTGACAAATACATGAATAGGATGGGAATAGAGGGATATGGTCCCCGGAAGGTAGGGGTGGCAAGGTGACACAGTGGTTAGCACTGCTGTCTCACAGCTCCAGTGACCCGGGTTCAATTCCTGGCTTGGGTCACTGTCTGTGTGGAGTTTGCACGTTCTCCCCGCGTCTGCGTGGGTTTCCTCCGGATGCTCCAGTTTCCTCCCACAATCCAAAGATGTGCGGGTTAGGTGGATTGGCCATGCTAAATTGCCTCTTAGTGTCCCGGGATGCCGAAGTTAGAGGGATTATCAGGGTAAATATGGGGGGTTACGAGGATAGGGCCTGGATAGGATTGTTGTCAGTGCAGACTCGATGGGCCAAATGGCCTCCTTCTGCACTGTAAGGATTCTATGAAGGGTAGGGAGTTTTGGTTCAGATGGACGGCATAGTCAGTGCAGGCTTGGAGGGCCGAAGGGCCTGTTCCTGTGCTGTAATTTTCTTCGTTTAATGTCTACGCGGCTTTATGTAGCTCACCCACCCCACCCCGCTGCCGGGGAACATGCCGCAGCGGGGGAGTGGGGGTGGGTGGGTCACTTTTGGCAGGAACGTATGATCCTGCCATCAAGAAGTGCCAGAAAATCCCGTCCACTGGCTAGAATGGCGAAGAAGAACCAGAGAGACTGGAGAAATACTGCCTCCTGTGGGACAGTGCTGTAACAGCAACCACCTTCACAATCCATTCGGACACAGAGAGGAACATTGAAAAGGAAATGGAAAGGGAAACACTTCTTAAAAACATGAAAATACCTACAAGTTACCACTGGGCTGATCACCTCAAATTTTTTTAAAAATTTTACATTTTGCCATCTGGCCCAAAGAGAATGTTGAATACGTAGGCCGGAATTAACCGACCTCACCCACGGCTGGGATTTTCCAGTCCCGCTGCAGTGACTGGAGATTTGGCTGAGCGCCAAATTCTCCGTTCTCGTTGGCCGCGGTAACGGGGCGTGCGAGACTGGGGAATTCCGACCATAGTCTTGTCTGGATTTATCTGCTTGGCAAGTATTATTATCAAACATCTTTCAAGCTGTGCGGTTTGTGGATTTAAATTTAATGAAGTATTTTTAATAATGTTGTTCCCAGGGTAAATATTTATGCTTGGTTGCATCCCTTTGTCAAAGGCAGCAACACAATGAAGAGTATATATTTAAAAAACTATTCATACATAAATTATAAGGTATGGCTTGAGGCCCTACATGCTGGAGGTATTCTTCCACGCCATTCTTATGGCTTCAAAACACTATTGTCCGTTTTACCAGAATAGTATTATAATTATTGAAATAATTAATAAATAAGCAGATATTTGAAACCAAGTTATGTTGCTCTTTTATTCTCTGAAACAAAAGGGAACAATCAAATGTTGGGTGGTGGAGGCGGGTTGCCTCACATCCTTTAAAAAGTATCTGGATGAACCTTTGGCACATCGTAACATTCAGGGCTATGGGCCAGGTGCTGGCTGATGGGATTAGGTGGGAGTTATTAATAAGAATATGGACTCCATAAATGCATACGGTTTTAGTTGAGGCAGGCATCATGATCAGCACAGGCTTGGAGGGCCGAAGGGCCTGTTCCTGCGCCGTAGTGTTCTTTGATCTTTGAAGTCCAAAGATGTGCGGGTTAGGTTGATTGGCCAGGTTAAAAATTGCCCCTTAGAGTCCTGGGATGCGTAGATTAGAGGGATTAGCGGGTAAATATGTGGGGGTAGGGCCTGGGTGGGATTGTGGTCGGTGCAGACTCGATGGGCCGAATGGCCTCCTGCACTGTAGGGTTTCTATGATTTCTATGATTTCTAAGTATAGTCATTGTTGAAATGTGGGAAGTGCAGCAGCCAATTTGTGCACAGCAAGCTCCCACAAACAACATTGTGATAATGTCCAGATTACCCGTCTTCGTGATGTTGGGCGAGGAATAAATATTGGCCAAACACCAAAAGACGGCATCTGACCTGGATTCAGTGTTGATGATGTGCTGGAATCTCTGGAGTGGGATTTAAACCCACAGCCAGATGACTCAGAGCATGTTACCAACCGAACCACAACTGATAGCTTAAGTATGTTATAATGGCTTTTAATTACATAACACTCCCTTCATTGAAAACAACACAGCCTGAACAATGAGCAGTGAGCCGGTGTAATTGGCAGCCACGAGCAACACACGGGATTAACTGTTCTGGCAGCTGTGATTGGGCAAGAGACATCGATACCGGACCGATATTGAAATTATCAGACAAGCAAAATTAATCCAATCCACCAGGGGATTAATGCGGACTATGTTGATGCAACAACTGGAGGCGATTCGTTGTGGCTCTAACAACAAGAAGGGTTTATTTAACTGCGATAACTACTTACACACTAAGGGTGGGATTTTCCAGCCACACTCGTCCCAGGGCCAGGAAATCTCACCCGAGGTCAATTTATCCATGGTCAGTGTCCCGCCCGCTACAATTTCCATGGTGGGCGGGACGGGAAAATTACACCCTAAGGATCTGACATAGAACATAGAACATAGAACAGTACAGCACAGAACAGGCCCTTCGGCCCACGATGTTGTGCCGAGCTTTATCTGAAACCAAGATCAAGCTATCCCACTCCCTATCATCCTGGTGTGCTCCATGTGCCTATCCAATAACCGCTTAAATGTTCCTAAAGTGTCTGACTCCACTATCACTGCAGGCAGTCCATTCCACACCCCAACCACTCTCTGCGTAAAGAACGTACCTCTGATATCCTTCCTGTATCTCCCACCACGAACCCTATAGTTATGCCCCCTTGTAATAGCTCCATCCACCCGAGGAAATAGTCTTTGAACGTTCACTCTATCTATCCCCTTCATCATTTTATAAACCTCTATTAAGTCTCCCCTCAGCCTCCTCCGCTCCAGAGAGAACAGCCCTAGCTCCCTCAACCTTTCCTCATAAGACCTACCCTCCAAACCAGGCAGCATCCTGGTAAATCTCCTCTGCACTCTTTCCAGCACTTCCACATCCTTCTTATAGTGAGGTGACCAGAACTGCACACATAAACAGCGCACAGTGGTTAGCACTGCTGTCTCGCAGCGCCAGGGACCCGAATTCAATTCCTGCCTCGGTCACTGTCTGTGTGAAATCTGCACGTTCTCCCTGTGTCTGTGTGGGTTTCCTCCGGGTGCTCCGGTTTCTTCCCAAACTGCAAAGATGTGCAGGTTAGGTTGATTGGCCATGCTAAATTGACCCTAGTGTTAAGGGGATTAGTGGTGTAAATATGTGGGGTTACGGGAATAAGGCCTGGGTGGGATTGTGTGGTCAGTGCAGACTCGATGGGCCGAATGGCCTCCTTCTGTACTGTTGGGATTCTATGATCCCATTAACCTTCTGCTCTTCCGGATGACACGAAGATGGCTGGAATTGCGGATAGCGAAGAGCATTGTCGGGCAATACAGCAGGATATAGATAGGCTGGAAAATTGGGCGGAGAGGTGGCAGATGGAATTTAATCCGGATAAATGCGAAGTGATGCATTTTGGAAGAAATAATGTAGGGAGGAGTTATACAATAAATGGCAGAGTCATCAGGAGTATAGAAACACAGTGGGACCTAGGTGTGCAAGTCCACAAATCCTTGAAGGTGGCAACACAGGTGGAGAAGGTGGTGAAGAAGGCATATGGTATGCTTGCCTTTATAGGACGGGGTATAGAGTATAAAAGCTGGAGTCTGATGATGCAGCAGTATAGAACGCTGGTTAGGCCACATTTGGAGTACTGCGTCCAGTTCTGGTCGCCGCACTACCAGAAGGACGTGGAGGCATTAGAGAGAGTGCAGAGAAGGTTTACCAGGATGTTGCCTGGTATGGAGGGTCTTAGCTATGAGGAGAGATTGGGTAGACTGGGGTTGTTCTCCTTGGAAAGACGGAGAATGAGGGGAGATCTAATAGAGGTATACAAGATTATGAAGGGTATAGATAGGGTGAACAGTGGGAAGCTTTTTCCCAGGTCGGAGGTGACGATCACGAGGGGTCACGGGCTCAAGGTGAGAGGGGCGAAGTATAACTCAGACATCAGAGGGACGTTTTTTACACAGAGGGTGGTGGGGGCCTGGAATGCGCTGCCAAGTAGGGTGGTGGAGGCAGGCACGCTGACATCGTTTAAGACTTACCTGGATAGTCACATGAGCAGCCTGGGAATGGAGGGATACAAACGATTGGTCTAGTTGGACCAAGGAGCGGCACAGGCTTGGAGGGCCGAAGGGCCTGTTTCCTGTGCTGTACTGTTCTTTGTTCTTTGCTCTTCCCTCCCCGCCTCCAACTGAACTCCTCCCAGTCCCCGGCATGCACGCCCTCGCTCCTCCCACCTGGCTTCCCTTCCATAGGGTGCAGCCCGATCACATGGCCTGTGGAAGATCGCCCCTTAAAGGGGCCACGTTACCACAGTTGGATATTTGATAGTCTGATATTTGATGTCCGCAATGACTCAAAATGCAAATTGGATCCCGCAGGGGGGGAAATGGTGCTGTTTGTATTAATATATTTTGTGCTTCGTTTTATGCAAGTATTCCTTGAGCAATAGCCATGAAATGCAAGAATGGCAACAGATTGCTTCATTCAGTTAATCAGGACATTCTCCTCATGTTTGTGTGGGTTTCCTCCGGGTGCTCCGGTCTCCTTCCACAGTCCAAAGATGTCTAGGTTAGGTGGATTGGCTGTGCTAAATTGCCCCTTGGTGTCCGAAGATGTACAGGTTAGGTGGATTGGCTGTGCTAAAGGTGTGGGCTTACGAGGAAGGGGGAAAGAGCCTCAGTAAGGCTCTTTCTGAGACCCTGTCAGAGAGAGTCGGTGCAGACACATTGGGCTGAATGGCCCTCTCCTGATCTGTAGGGACTGTAGGGACAGTCTCACAACACCAGGTCAAAGTCCAACAGGTTCATTTGGAATCATGAGCTTTCGGAGCGCTCCTATCACCTGATGAAGGAGCGGCGCTCCGAAAGCTCATGCTACCAAATAAACCTGTTGGGCTTTAACCTGGTGTTGTGAGACTACTTACTGTGCCTACCCCAGTCTAAGGTCGGCAACTGTTTGTTACTCACTACAATGAATAAGGATCTTGGGGCGGCACGGTGGCACAGTGGTTAGCCCTGCTGCCTCACAGCGCCAGGGGCCCAGGTTCGATTCTGAGCTCGGGTGACTGTGTGGAGTTTGCACATTCTCCCCGTGTCTGTGTTGGTTTCCTTCCAGTTGAAACATGTGCGGATTAGGTTGATTGGCCGTGATAAATTGCCCCTTAGTGTCGGGGGATTAGGAGGATAAATAACATGGGGTTAATGGGGATAGGGTCTGGGTGGGATTGTTGTCGGTGCAGACTCGATGGGCCAAATGGCCTCCTTCTGCACTGTAGTGATTCTATGATATAAAGACATGACAACAGCCCTAAAGATCAGGCTGACAGGTCAAAGGTGAAAGCAGGGATGTAATGCCAAATTTTGAGGTGCGGCAGTTGAGAAAATGTGTTGGGCATATCATTATTAAATCTACTATTGCATTGTTTTCCTGCGCATTGGTAATTCAAGTCTCGAAATGTCAGTAAAACTGTGTTCCTTAAGTGAAAAATATTAGTGCCGGTAAGCATTTTATTTGAAACCATGTGGTCTTTGCGATCATTAGTCGTTGGCCTTGCAGGAATTTCATTACACAACAGTTTAATTATTTAATTCAAGCCTATTAAAAACATAAATTATGGAAAGCTTTACTAACTTCTGACTGAGGGGGTGTGATATGTGGAAAGTTAACTGGTCTTCCTGATTTATACTAATGACCCAGACCAGGCTGTACAGGAATCTTCATTTCAAAAACTGAAGATGACGCAAGACTTTGAAGTATTGTGAATGATGAGGAGGACAGCGATAAACTTCAAGAGGATATGGACAGACAGGTGGAATGGACAGACATGCGGCAAATTAAATTTAATCTAAAGAAGCGTGAAGTGATCAATTCTGATCAGAAGAGGTGACATAAAATAAAGTGTGCAATTCTAAAGGAAATGCAGGATCAGAGGGTCCGGAGTGTATATCTTTGAAGGTAGGTTGAGAAAGCAGTTAATAAATTGTACTGAATCCTGGTTGTACTGAATTGTACTGAATCCCGCAAGTCAGTTACGGACCTTTGTAGAACACTGGTTCAGTCCTAATGGAAAGGTTGTGAAGGTTTTAGAAAGGCGACAGAAAAGATTTATGGGAATGGTTCCAAGGACGAGAGACTTCAGTCATGCTTAAAGTTAAAGTTTTTCAAGTTTAAAGTTTATTCATTAGCGTCACAAGTAGACTTACATTAACACTGCAACGAAGTTACAGTGAAATCCCCTAGTCGCCACACTCCGGCGCCTGTTCGGGTACACTGAGGGAGGATTTAGCATGGCCAATACACCTAACCAGCACATCTTTCAAACAGTGGGAGGAAACCGGAGCACTCATAGGAAACCCACGCAGACACGTGGAGAACGTGCAGACTCTGCACAG